>NC_084916.1:9243547-9545561 GCF_949316345.1 Pungitius pungitius | reverse complement strand
AGGAGGAACACGGACGGGAAATCAGAAGGTCGACCTGGGGCGTCGCGTGAACCGGGCCCCTACATGTGACGACCCTCGATCAGCCAGTTGTCACAGACCTTGTCGTACGGAAAGTCATTCGTTTATTGAAGATCACATTTTCATACAGTCAAGTCACACCCGTGAGTCTCTGTAAAACACGGGAGCTGTGGATTCAGTGTGTGGCTTCAGGCGATAACATGACCATGTTTGAAGTGCTCTGTAAGAAGTGGAGAGCGCGTAACGGTTAGCTGTTGGATCTTAAATGTTATTGTTTGATTCTTTAGCTTGATGCAATATTGAAACGTAGGATCACCTTGGATTAGTCGAGGTACAATGACGACAGCTAACCCCACCTCTTTTGCTCCATCAAGATGTGTAAACTTTTTAACCAAACCCGCTGGATGACGACGTGGCTGTCTTCCTGAAGTGAGCTTTGCTTAATGAATTAATGAATACATTTAGTAAGATCCGCTTCTCCCCCGGGGCATTATATATTGGTGAATTCAAATTGAATCAGTGGAGCCATGTACTTTCAGCTAAAAGTAATATTGCAGTCTTAAGGGAGAGGAGATTCCAGCAATGTTGTCAATGGATTGTCAATTCAGGTTGATAACAAATCCAGGTCTACAGATTCCAAAGCATCAAGCAAACCTATACAACACAGGACTTGTTGTGAATCAATGATCAAAACGTCACCAAAATAACTTTGATCGCCCCCATTCAGTCAAGGCAAGATTATATATATTATTTTATTATAAATGAGCTTATGAGCTTTTTCATATGTGGCATTACAAGCTCTTTACCCAGTTGCTTAATGAACAGCACCATGCATTGTTAGCACTCCTTGCAGAGAAGGGCTGCAATGAGCAAAAAAAAGATCAAGGTACACACTTGACACCGTGAGAGAGAATTAATCACAACAGGTGCTGGGGCAAGTTAGATAAAATAACAAGCAAAATTCAATTGTGGAAGCGCTAGAATAAATCACAACAGGTGCTGGGGCAAGTTAGATGAAATACCAAGCAAAATTCAATTGTGGAAGCGCTAGAATAAATCACAACAGGTGCTGGGGCAAGTTAGAGTTAGTGAGAGCTAAAGGAGAAAATAAACGCAGTAGGTCACATAAGTTCTGTCGGATGTTCAAGTTGCCCAGAAGGATGAGCGGCGAGCTGTCATCTGGAAGTTGTAACTCTTCCATTCGTTGTAGAAGTAAATAACTTCTTCTCTGGAAGGATCATTTTCCGCTGTGGTCCAGTCGACTTGGGTCTTTGCCACGATTGCCCGCGGTTAAGCCCACCCGTGCCGTGTGGTGGAAGAAAAAAAGAAGGCCAAATTATTACATCCATCGACAGTCACACGATATGGAATGCTGTTGTACGAATGCGGGAAGAAGTCTTTTACAATTATGCAGACAGAACAAAATATACATAAAGAAATGCTTTCCCACCTCGCTGGAGTTGAAAGCCACGTGTCCCATGTGCCATTCCCAGTGATGTCCTCAGACTGGTGGCATGACTTTGCACGGGCCATCTGAAAATATTTGAGCACCAACGTGTATTATCAGAATACGATTATGGCTGTCAACAGATTATAGACAATTAACTAGTTAATCACACGTTTTGAAAACATTTATCTTGATTACAATATTTTTTTCTCTTATATTAACTGTTTACAGTTTAGTAATTTGTTGTTTCAACTCCATAATGAGCTTGACGTGTGTATATTATTTCTTTGGAATGAGGGGCATATTAATCATATCATTTAATGTTAGATTCATGCTCATTGTGAAGGCAATAAATATATAACATATTGAAAAGCATTGAAGACGCACAATACATTACGTGTCATTTAGCTGCGCCCGGCTGCACGCTGCGGGCAGATTATAGACAATGAAGTTAAACAACAAAGTAGTTAAGTTAGCTGCTGCGAGCACGGTTCTACTCAAAGTGTGTAAATAAAGTGATTCAATCGGGCCAAGTTATTTAGGGCACACGGAAACGTAAACAAAGTGGCGCTGATAGAGTGAAGAGGGGTCTTTTATCCCCGTGAAGCTACCGTAGTTAGCTTAGCTAAAAGACGTATGCTGGTTGTTATTGTTCAGTGCTAAATAAAAACCCTCTTGAATGTAGAACACAACTCACGTCTGGCCTCATACCATGACAGGCACATTAATGTTGACAATTAACTTCGTTAGCCTTGTGTTCACCTTTCCTGCCGGTCCGTCTCTGACCGTAGTCGGAGTTTGCAGGGGGAGGCGTTGCTGTCTGCTCCAGGGCCAAAGTACTGTCGGCTAAGTAAACTTTGGGGTTAATTCCCTTCGTCCCGGGGTTGGTGAATAAAAGTCCGCTTTACTTTCTTTGAGGATTTATTAATCTAACACTGAGTAACAAAGTTACAGTACAGACAATTCTCCGGCCGCTACATCCACTCCGTCATCACAACAACAACACAACTTCCTCATGCGCTCTCCCCCTCCGTAGCCCGTGCGTGTAGCTCTTAAAGGGGCCGCACCATTTTCTCTAGTAACATCACCATGACGTATGTTGCAGAATACGTCTATTTAAATCCAGATGTAAATATATTGAACTGTCCGTGTTATTTGTCCAGGTTAGATGTGTCGTAACTCGCAACCAGCTGCCCGGTCCGCCAGCTGAGTGCCTCAGTCTGCTGTTTCATTCTGTTCATGTGCCACGGAGCAGCTTCTGTCCTTAAACTGAAACGATTTTCACAAACCTGCTCTTAAGTGTAGTTGTTTAAGTCAAACACATCAGCAAGGAGCGTAAACTGAATCATTTTGTTCGTTAGATCAGACGACACGCGTTTAAAAAGAGGAGGAAAAAAAAATAATTTCGTCGGGAGTCGATCCCACGACCATAGCATCGGGGGGCCAACACCTTACTCACTGAGCTATTCTTTCAGATGGATTTGAGAATTCGAAAACTCACTGAAATAGGATTGGTCACTCTCCGCCAAAAATACAGGAAATATTCACACTAAAAAAATTATAACTGCCTTCCTGTTTGTTTTAGAGAAAATTCCTCAGAGACTTTTTTAAGTCTCCCTTTAATACATTTGGTAAAAAATCAGCGGACTTGTCGGTCAAACAGGATGCGGGCGGGGCTTCGTCAAAATCTTCCAGGGGGCGCAATGGAGGCAATTGTTCACTTTTGATCCAAAACTGCACATCAGGTCTGTAAAGGTCATCACGTAGGATACTCACAGAGGTTTTCAAGAGTTTTGGAGTGTGCCGAGGCTCAGAAGATGTGCTTGAACTTTCATGCGAATATGGCGACGTCACAGCCACAAAGTTGGTCCAAAACTCCCAATTCTCACTGTGAGCCATCGTCACAGTCTTACGTCTTATATTCCCAGATTTGAAGTTGATCAGATTAAAGGGCTAGGAAATGGACATGTAAATGTAGAAACTTTGCATTGACCTAAGCCAATAGGTGGCGCTATACTTTTTCGAAAATCACTGCATGGCATTACTTAAAGGCCTACACAAGCATCATGAATATACATTTCTAGCCAGAAATATCAATGTTCCTTGGAGTTATACCATTTTACATTTTGGAAAAAAATCTTCCAAAATTGTCCAAACTGCACGCAAGCTCACGCCCAGGTAGTTTTATGAAAACTCTTGATTTTAATAACTTTTGACCCCAAGGGTGTCAGGAACCAGTTGCCAGATTTTGAAATGGATCGGATTTAAACTCTCGGAGGAGTTCGTTCATTTGTAAATGCAAAAATTGAAGGAAATGGCCAAAAATACACAGAATCACCACAGCGCCCCCTAATGTTCAAATATTCTGGGAAAATTTGGGGATGTTCTAGGACTCATTGTGAACATGTCCTCAAAATTTGGTGAAAATGACGGTTAGAAAAAAAAAAAGTTATAGGCCTTTGAATTTTCAGGACACAAACCTATAAACTTCATTGGTCCATAACTTTATTGAAAAATGAGATATCAACATTCTTTCAATAACTTTTGATCGCATCGAGCCAACGATCATTTTGCCGAAGATTTCGTAAGAATCGGACCAAGCGTCTGGGAGGAGTTCGCAAAAACGTGTTTTTCACAAAATTCAAAATGGCGGCCATAAAACGGTAGGCGCATTTGCATACCATAATTTTTTTTGTGTACAGCACATCCAAGAGAACCTGTGTGAAAAGGTTCCAAGTCGATCGGTAAAAGTAAAAAAAAAAATTAACATTGCGGCCACTTTGGGGGGCGCTAGAGAGTTCTTTTTTCTCTCCTCTAATTGCGGGACCCGAATCATACGTCAATTTTGCGCACTTCTGATGCGCGTGCAAAAATTCAAGAGTTTTTGAACATGATAAAGTCCCCAAAAGTGCGTTCGAAGTGGCGAAATAATAACGAAGAAAAATTAAAGCTGCAAGCAGCGATGAACGGGCCTTCGCCTATTCTCGCACGTCGGGGTGGGGCGGCGGTCGGCCGGGCTCGCGGGTCAAAAAAGACTAAAGAGACTAAACAAATCACTCTCGGGGCTTCCATTCAAACCTGAATCTGCGGCCTCGCGAACGGAATCCACCGACGCCGGGCTGTTGCCCCGCTGCAAAAGACCTGCGGAGTAATTGTTACGGGTCTCGGGCACGATGACCACAATAAGTATCACAGCAACACTTGTCTCGTTCTCCAGTTTGCGTCTGTATAATTGATTCAACACATATACACATCCAGTGCATTTTTCTTGTCCTGTATATCTTAGATATCATAGATGCAGTCTCAATCAAGGTTAATTCCCAGAAATATCCACCTGTAATTACCTTAGCTGTTATTTCTGCCTACTATAGTTCCTATTGACCAACTACATAAGGGATATTTCCACACCATGTTGACTATGATAAACGTATACAACTCTTATTCACATATGGACGTTGCACTTTAGAATGTGTATTGATTAACTCGGCATGTACCAAACCATATTGACAAGTAAAAAAAACAAAATATGACTAAACATGACTGAATAAATCACCGCCCAAAACATGTTAAAGATAAGTGGCATTATAAGTACAATTTAAGTGCTACCATTTGTTAGTGCTACGGTTTGCTAGTGTTTTAGTCAAGGTAGAGTCTAAAAAGGTGTGTCTTGAGTTTTCGACGGAAGATGTAGAGGCTCTCTGCGGTCCTGATGTCATCAGAGAGCTCATTCCACCATCTGGGAGCAGGACAGCAAAGAGTCGCCATCTCGTCGAGTGCTTTTCTCTCAGTGAGGGAGGAACAAGCAGCTTGCCAGATGCAGATCGGAGTGCGTGGGTTGGGATGCAGGGTTTCACCATGTCCCGGATGTAGACTGCTCCCGATCCATTCACAGCGTGGTCCGTCAGTACCAATGCTTTGAACTGCATGCGGGCAGCCACTCGTATCCAAAGAAGAGAGCGGAGAAGTGGTGTGGGAGTATTTTGGAAGGTTGAAGACCAGTCGAGCTGCTGCATTCTGGATGAGCTGCAGTGGTCGAATGGCGGCAGCAGGGAGACCTGCCAGCAGAGAGTTACAGTAGTATTTGGTGTATTATCAGAATACGATTAGGGCTGTCAACAGATTATAGACAATTAACTAGTTAATCACACATTTTGAAAAACATTTATCTTGATTACAATATTTTTTTCTCTTATATTAACTGTTTACAGTTTAGTAATTTGTTGTTTCAACTCCATAATGAGCTTGACGTGTGTATATTATTTCATTGGAATGAGGGGCATATGAATCATATCATTTAATGTTAGATTCATGCTCATTGTGAAGGAAATGAATATATAACATATTGAAAAGCATTGAAGACGCACATTACATTACGTGTCATTTAGCTGACGCTTTTAAACAACAAAGTAGTTAGTTAGCTGCTGCGAGCACGGTTCTACTCAGTGTGTAAATAAAGTGATTCAATCGGGCCAAGTTATTTAGGGCACACGGAAACGTAAACAAAGTGGCGTTAATAGCGTGAAGAGGTGTCTTTTGACGCTGTAAAGCTACCGTAGTTAGCTTAGCTAAAAGACGTATGCTGGGTGAGACTGGAGAACGCACAAGGAAAACGTAATCACTCACCGTCAAAGGCGTTTCCACTTCGTTGAGTACATGTGGACGTAAGCACCGGTGTGTAGTTAGCAAGCTGGCTGACTGGCTGCTCCATCCGGCAGCCGCTAGCTCCACTCGCTATCCCAGTTAGCTGTCCGTGCCGTCGAGCAGATATAACAAGCCCTTAAACAAAACGTACCTCACTGGCTGCACACATCCAAGAGGGAATGAGAACACTTTGCTTACATCCACATAGTAGTAATAGTTCCTGAAGTATAGGTGTGTAGTTAGCAGTTTAAAATACGGAGCGGTGATACTTTGCCTGTTCAACACAAAACCGGAACATGCGCAGACTACGTGCGCGGCTGTGCGCACGTAGTCTGCGCATGTCCGTCAACCAAGAATAGGGAATTCTGGGTGATGAAGTTCTTTAACTTAAAATTTCCCCGTAACATCTATTTACATCACCAAACGTGTTTGCATCTCCACCCGTATGTTGCAGAATACGTGTATTTAAATCCAGATGTAAATATATTGAACTGTCCGTGTTATTTGTCTAGGTTAGATATGTCAAACCCGCGACACGCTGCCAAACGGCTGCGCCGTGAGCCAGCTGTCCTGCATCAGCCTTACCTTCTTCTGTCAGCTGTATGCGCGGCCACGGAGCAGTTTCTGGCCTTAAACTGAAACGAGTTTGACATACCTGCTCTTAAGTGTACAAAGTCCATAACCTCAGCAAGGAGAGTAAACTGAATCATTTTGTTCGTTAGATCAGAAGACACGCGTTTAAAAAGAGGAGGAAAAAAAAAAAATTGATTTCGCCGGGACACGATCTCACGACCATAGGATCGGGGGGGCGGTTTCTTACCAGGAGAGCTAAACCTTCTGATGGGTTTGAGAATTCGAAAACTCACTGAAATAGGATCGGTCACTCTCCGCCAAAAATACAGGAAATATTCACACTAAAAAAATTATAACTGCCTTCCTGTTTGTTTTAGAGAAAATTCCTCAGAGACTTTTTTAAGTCTCCCTTTAATACATTTGGTAAAAAATCAGCGGACTTGTCGGTCAAACAGGGTGCGGGCGGGGCTTCGTCAAAATCTTCCAGGGGGCGCAATGGAGGCAATTTTTCACTTTTGATCCAAAACTGCACATCAGGTCTGTAAAGGTCATCACGTAGAATACTCACAGAGGTTTTCAAGAGTTTTGGAGTGTGCCGAGGCTCAGAAGATGTGCTTGAACTTTCATGCGGAGATAGCGTCGTCACAGCCACAAAGTTGGTCCAAAACTCCCAATTCTCACTGTGAGCCATCGTCACAGTCTTACGTCTTATATTCCCAGATTTGAAGTTGATCAGATTAAAGGGCTAGGAAATGGACATGTAAATGTAGAAACTTTGCATTGACCTAAGCCAATAGGTGGCGCTATACTTTTTCGAAAATCACTGCATGGCATTACTTAAAGGCCTACACAAGCATCATGAATATACATTTATAGCCAGAAATATCAATGTTCCTTGGAGTTATACCATTTTACATTTTGGAAAAAAATCTTCCAAAATTGTCCAAACTGCACGCAAGCTCACGCCCAGGTAGTTTTATGAAAACTCTTGATTTTAATAACTTTTGACCCCAAGGGTGTCAGGAACCAGTTGCCAAATTTTGAAATGGATCGGATTTAAACTCTCGGAGGAGTTCGTTCGTTTGTAAATGCAAAAATTGAAGGAAATTGCCAAAAATACACAGAATCACCACAGCGCCCCCTAATGTTCAAATATTCTGGGAAAATTTGGGGATGTTCTAGGACTCAATGTGAACATGTCCTCAAAATTTGGTGAAAATGGGGGTTGGAAAAAAAAAAGTTATAGGCCTTTGAACTTTCAGGACACAAACCTACAAACTTCATTGGTCCATAACTTTATTGAAAAATGAGATATCAACATTCTTTCAATAACTTTTGATCGCATCGAGCCAACGATCATTTTGCCGAAGATTTCGTAAGAATCGGACCAAGCGTCTGGGAGGAGTTCGCAAAAACGTGTTTTTCACAAAATTCAAAATGGCGGCCATAAAACGGTAGGCGCATTTGCATACCATAATTTTTTTTGTGTACAGCACATCCAAGAGAACCTGTGTGAAAAGGTTCCAAGTCGATCGGTAAAAGTAAAAAAAAAAATTAACATTGCGGCCACTTTGGGGGGCGCTAGAGAGTTCTTTTTTCTCTCCTCTAAATGCGGGACCCGAATCATACGTCAATTTTGCGCACTTCTGATGCGCGTGCAAAAATTCAAGAGTTTTTGAACATGATAAAGTCCCCAAAAGTGCGTTCGAAGTGGCGAAATAATAAGAAAAAGAAAAAGAAAAATTCTTGCAATTTCAATAGGGCTTTCGCCCGACTTGCAGTCGGCTCAGGCCCTAAAGATTAAAGCTGCAAGCAGCGATGAACGGGCCTTCGCCGATTCTCGCGCGCCGGGGTGGGGCGGCGGTCGGCCGGGCTCGCGGGTCAAAAAAGACTAAAGAGACTAAACGAATCACTCTCGGGGCTGCCATTCAAACCTGAATCTGCGGCCTCGCGAACGGAATCCACCGACGCCGGGCTGTTGCCCCGCTGCAAAAGACCTGCGGAGTAATTGTTACGGGTCTCGGGCACGATGACCACAATAAGTATCACAGCAACACTTGTCTCGTTCTCCAGTTTGCGTCTGTATAATTGATTCAACACATATACACATCCAGTGCATTATTCTTGTCCTGTATATCTTAGATATCATAGATGCAGTCTCAATCAAGGTTAATTCCCAGAAATATCCACCTGTAATTACCTTAGCTGTTATTACTGCCTACTATAGTTCCTATTGACCAACTACATAAGGGATATTTCCACACCATGTTGACTATGATAAACGTATACAACTCTTATTCACATATGGACATTGCACTTTAGAATGTATATTCATTAACTCAGCATGTACCAAACCATATTGTCATGTAAAAAAACCAAAACATGACCAAACATGACTAAATAAATCACTGCCCTTGCATACTGAACAAATATTGCATTCTGGATTCATTTTAAGTCACATGAGGAGTCTTGTGCATGCCAAGAATCAAACCCTGGTTTACTGCGCCAGGGGCCAACGCTCTGCAGATGACCTATATGGTCCAATACAATTTCACATTCGAAACGTCACTCAAATAGGATTGGTGCCTCTCTTGCAAAAATACAGCGAATTTTAATACTTAAATGAGAGCTAAAGGAGAAAATAAACGCAGTAGGTCACATAAGTTCTGTCGGATGTTCAAGTTGCCCAGAAGGATGAGCGGAGAGCTGTCATCTGGAAGTTGTAACTCTTCCATTCGTTGTAGAAGTAAATAACTTCTTCTCTGGAAGGATCATTTTCCGCTGTGGTCCAGTCGACTTGGGTCTTTGCCACGATTGCCCGCGGTGAAGCCCACCTGTGCCGTGTGGTGGAAGAAAAAAAGAAGGCCAAATTATTACATCCATCGACAGTCACACGATATGGAATGCTGTTGTACGAATGCGGGAAGAAGTCTTTTACAATTATGCAGACAGAACAAAATATACATAAAGAAATGCTTTCCCACCTCGCTGGAGTTGAAAGCCACGTGTCCCATGTGCCATTCCCAGTGATGTCCTCAGACTGGTGGCATGACTTTGCACGGGCCATCTGAAAATATTTGAGCACCAACGTGTATTATCAGAATACGATTATGGCTGTCAACAGATTATAGACAATTGACTAGTTAATCACACGTTTTGAAAACATTTATCTTGATTACAATATTTTTTTCTCTTATATTAACTGTTTACAGTTTAGTAATTTGTTGTTTCAACTCCATAATGAGCTTGACGTGTGTATATTATTTCTGTGGAATGAGGGGCATATTAATCATATCATTTAATGTTAGATTCATGCTCATTGTGAAGGCAATAAATATATAACATATTGAAAAGCATTGAAGACGCACAATACATTACGTGTCATTTAGCTGCGCCCGGCTGCACGCTGCGGGCAGATTATAGACAATGAAGTTAAACAACAAAGTAGTTAAGTTAGCTGCTGCGAGCACGGTTCTACTCAAAGTGTGTAAATAAAGTGATTCAATCGGGCCAAGTTATTTAGGGCACACGGAAACGTAAACAAAGTGGCGTTAATAGCGTGAAGAGGTGTCTTTTGACGCTGTAAAGCTACCGTAGTTAGCTTAGCTAAAAGACGTATGCTGGGTGAGACTGGAGAACGCACAAGGAAAACGTAATCACTCACCGTCAAAGGCGTTTCCACTTCGTTGAGTACATGTGGACGTAAGCACCGGTGTGTAGTTAGCAAGCTGGCTGACTGGCTGCTCCATCCGGCAGCCGCTAGCTCCACTCGCTATCCCAGTTAGCTGTCCGTGCCGTCGAGCAGATATAACAAGCCCTTAAACAAAACGTACCTCACTGGCTGCACACATCCAGGAGGGAATGAGAACACTTTGCTTACATCCACATAGTAGTAATAGTTCCTGAAGTATAGGTGTGTAGTTAGCAGTTTAAAATACGGAGCGGTGATACTTTGCCTGTTCAACACAAAACCGGAACATGCGCAGACTACGTGCGCGGCTGTGCGCACGTAGTCTGCGCATGTCCGTCAACCAAGAATAGGGAATTCTGGGTGATGAAGTTCTTTAACTTAAAATTTCCCCGTAACATCTATTTACATCACCAAACGTGTTTGCATCTCCACCCGTATGTTGCAGAATACGTGTATTTAAATCCAGATGTAAATATATTGAACTGTCCGTGTTATTTGTCTAGGTTAGATATGTCAAACCCGCGACACGCTGCCAAACGGCTGCGCCGTGAGCCAGCTGTCCTGCATCAGCCTTACCTTCTTCTGTCAGCTGTATGCGCGGCCACGGAGCAGTTTCTGGCCTTAAACTGAAACGAGTTTGACATACCTGCTCTTAAGTGTACAAAGTCCATAACCTCAGCAAGGAGAGTAAACTGAATCATTTTGTTCGTTAGATCAGAAGACACGCGTTTAAAAAGAGGAGGAAAAAAAAAAAAATTGATTTCGCCGGGACACGATCTCACGACCATAGGATCGGGGGGCGGTTTCTTACCAGGAGAGCTAAACCTTCTGATGGGTTTGAGAATTCGAAAACTCACTGAAATAGGATCGGTCACTCTCCGCCAAAAATACAGGAAATATTCACACTAAAAAAATTATAACTGCCTTCCTGTTTGTTTTAGAGAAAATTCCTCAGAGACTTTTTTAAGTCTCCCTTTAATACATTTGGTAAAAAATCAGCGGACTTGTCGGTCAAACAGGGTGCGGGCGGGGCTTCGTCAAAATCTTCCAGGGGGCGCAATGGAGGCAATTTTTCACTTTTGATCCAAAACTGCACATCAGGTCTGTAAAGGTCATCACGTAGGATACTCACAGAGGTTTTCAAGAGTTTTGGAGTCTGCCGAGGCGCAGAAGATGTGCTTGAACTTTCATGTGAATATGTCGTCGCCACAGCAACAAAGTTGGTCCAAAACTCCCAATTCTCACTGTGAGCCATCGTCACAGTCTTACGTCTTATATTCCCAGATTTGAAGTTGATCAGATTAAAGGGCTAGGAAATGGACATGTAAATGTAGAAACTTTGCATTGACCTAAGCCAATAGGTGGCGCTATACTTTTTCGAAAATCACTGCATGGCATTACTTAAAGGCCTACACAAGCATCATGAATATACATTTATAGCCAGAAATATCAATGTTCCTTGGAGTTATACCATTTTACATTTTGGAAAAAAATCTTCCAAAATTGTCCAAACTGCACGCAAGCTCACGCCCAGGTAGTTTTATGAAAACTCTTGATTTTAATAACTTTTGACCCCAAGGGTGTCAGGAACCAGTTGCCAGATTTTGAAATGGATCGGATTTAAACTCTCGGAGGAGTTTGTTCGTTTGTAAATGCAAAAATTGAAGGAAATGGCCAAAAATACACAGAATCACCACAGCGCCCCCTAATGTTCAAATATTCTGGGAAAATTTGGGGATGTTCTAGGACTCATTGTGAACATGTCCTCAAAATTTGGTGAAAATGACGGTTAGAAAAAAAAAAAGTTATAGGCCTTTGAATTTTCAGGACACAAACCTACAAACTTCATTGGTCCATAACTTTATTGAAAAATGAGATATCAACATTCTTTCGATAACTTTTGATCGCATCAAGCCAACGATCATTTTGCCGAAGATTTCGTAAGAATCGGACCAAGCGTCTGGGAGGAGTTCGCAAAAACGTGTTTTTCACAAAATTCAAAATGGCGGCCATAAAACGGTAGGCGCATTTGCATACCATAATTTTTTTTGTGTACAGCACATCCAAGAGAACTTGTGTGAAAAGGTTTCAAGTCGATCGGTAAAAGTAAAAAAAAAAATTAACATTGCGGCCACTTTGGGGGGCGCTAGAGAGATCTTTTTTTTCTCCTCTAATTGCGGGACCCCAATCATACGTCAATTTTGCGCACTTCTGATGCGCGTGCAAAAATTCAAGAGTTTTTGAACATGATGAAGTCCCCGAAAGTGCGTTCGAAGTGGCGAAATAATAAAAAGAAGAAGAAGAATTCTTGCAATTTCAATAGGGCTTTCGCCCGACTTGCAGTCGGCTCAGGCCCTAATTAAAGCTGCAAGCAGCGATGAACGGGCCTTCGCCTATTCTCGCACGTCGGGGTGGGGCGGCGGTCGGCCGGGCTCGCGGGTCAAAAAAGACTAAAGAGACTAAACAAATCACTCTCGGGGCTTCCATTCAAACCTGAATCTGCGGCCTCGCGAACGGAATCCACCGACGCCGGGCTGTTGCCCCGCTGCAAAAGACCTGCGGAGTAATTGTTACGGGTCTCGGGCACGATGACCACAATAAGTATCACAGCAACACTTGTCTCGTTCTCCAGTTTGCGTCTGTATAATTGATTCAACACATATACACATCCAGTGCATTTTTCTTGTCCTGTATATCTTAGATATCATAGATGCAGTCTCAATCAAGGTTAATTCCCAGAAATATCCACCTGTAATTACCTTAGCTGTTATTTCTGCCTACTATAGTTCCTATTGACCAACTACATAAGGGATATTTCCACACCATGTTGACTATGATAAACGTATACAACTCTTATTCACATATGGACGTTGCACTTTAGAATGTGTATTGATTAACTCGGCATGTACCAAACCATATTGACAAGTAAAAAAAACAAAATATGACTAAACATGACTGAATAAATCACCGCCCAAAACATGTTAAAGATAAGTGGCATTATAAGTACAATTTAAGTGCTACCATTTGTTAGTGCTACGGTTTGCTAGTGTTTTAGTCAAGGTAGAGTCTAAAAAGGTGTGTCTTGAGTTTTCGACGGAAGATGTAGAGGCTCTCTGCGGTCCTGATGTCATCAGAGAGCTCATTCCACCATCTGGGAGCAGGACAGCAAAGAGTCGCCATCTCGTCGAGTGCTTTTCTCTCAGTGAGGGAGGAACAAGCAGCTTGCCAGATGCAGATCGGAGTGCGTGGGTTGGGATGCAGGGTTTCACCATGTCCCGGATGTAGACTGCTCCCGATCCATTCACAGCGTGGTCCGTCAGTACCAATGCTTTGAACTGCATGCGGGCAGCCACTCGTATCCAAAGAAGAGAGCGGAGAAGTGGTGTGGGAGTATTTTGGAAGGTTGAAGACCAGTCGAGCTGCTGCATTCTGGATGAGCTGCAGTGGTCGAATGGCGGCAGCAGGGAGACCTGCCAGCAGAGAGTTACAGTAGTATTTGGTGTATTATCAGAATACGATTAGGGCTGTCAACAGATTATAGACAATTAACTAGTTAATCACACATTTTGAAAAACATTTATCTTGATTACAATATTTTTTTCTCTTATATTAACTGTTTACAGTTTAGTAATTTGTTGTTTCAACTCCATAATGAGCTTGACGTGTGTATATTATTTCATTGGAATGAGGGGCATATGAATCATATCATTTAATGTTAGATTCATGCTCATTGTGAAGGAAATGAATATATAACATATTGAAAAGCATTGAAGACGCACATTACATTACGTGTCATTTAGCTGACGCTTTTAAACAACAAAGTAGTTAGTTAGCTGCTGCGAGCACGGTTCTACTCAGTGTGTAAATAAAGTGATTCAATCGGGCCAAGTTATTTAGGGCACACGGAAACGTAAACAAAGTGGCGTTAATAGCGTGAAGAGGTGTCTTTTGACGCTGTAAAGCTACCGTAGTTAGCTTAGCTAAAAGACGTATGCTGGGTGAGACTGGAGAACGCACAAGGAAAACGTAATCACTCACCGTCAAAGGCGTTTCCACTTCGTTGAGTACATGTGGACGTAAGCACCGGTGTGTAGTTAGCAAGCTGGCTGACTGGCTGCTCCATCCGGCAGCCGCTAGCTCCACTCGCTATCCCAGTTAGCTGTCCGTGCCGTCGAGCAGATATAACAAGCCCTTAAACAAAACGTACCTCACTGGCTGCACACATCCAAGAGGGAATGAGAACACTTTGCTTACATCCACATAGTAGTAATAGTTCCTGAAGTATAGGTGTGTAGTTAGCAGTTTAAAATACGGAGCGGTGATACTTTGCCTGTTCAACACAAAACCGGAACATGCGCAGACTACGTGCGCGGCTGTGCGCACGTAGTCTGCGCATGTCCGTCAACCAAGAATAGGGAATTCTGGGTGATGAAGTTCTTTAACTTAAAATTTCCCCGTAACATCTATTTACATCACCAAACGTGTTTGCATCTCCACCCGTATGTTGCAGAATACGTGTATTTAAATCCAGATGTAAATATATTGAACTGTCCGTGTTATTTGTCTAGGTTAGATATGTCAAACCCGCGACACGCTGCCAAACGGCTGCGCCGTGAGCCAGCTGTCCTGCATCAGCCTTACCTTCTTCTGTCAGCTGTATGCGCGGCCACGGAGCAGTTTCTGGCCTTAAACTGAAACGAGTTTGACATACCTGCTCTTAAGTGTACAAAGTCCATAACCTCAGCAAGGAGAGTAAACTGAATCATTTTGTTCGTTAGATCAGAAGACACGCGTTTAAAAAGAGGAGGAAAAAAAAAAAATTGATTTCGCCGGGACACGATCTCACGACCATAGGATCGGGGGGGCGGTTTCTTACCAGGAGAGCTAAACCTTCTGATGGGTTTGAGAATTCGAAAACTCACTGAAATAGGATCGGTCACTCTCCGCCAAAAATACAGGAAATATTCACACTAAAAAAATTATAACTGCCTTCCTGTTTGTTTTAGAGAAAATTCCTCAGAGACTTTTTTAAGTCTCCCTTTAATACATTTGGTAAAAAATCAGCGGACTTGTCGGTCAAACAGGGTGCGGGCGGGGCTTCGTCAAAATCTTCCAGGGGGCGCAATGGAGGCAATTTTTCACTTTTGATCCAAAACTGCACATCAGGTCTGTAAAGGTCATCACGTAGGATACTCACAGAGGTTTTCAAGAGTTTTGGAGTGTGCCGAGGCTCAGAAGATGTGCTTGAACTTTCATGCGAATATGGCGACGTCACAGCCACAAAGTTGGTCCAAAACTCCCAATTCTCACTGTGAGCCATCGTCACAGTCTTACGTCTTATATTCCCAGATTTGAAGTTGATCAGATTAAAGGGCTGGGAAATGGACATGTAAATGTACAAACTTTGCATTGACCTAAGCCAATAGGTGGCGCTATACTTTTTCGAAAATCACTGCATGGCATTACTTAAAGGCTTACACAAGCATCATGAATATACATTTATAGCCAGAAATATCAATGTTCCTTGGAGTTATACCATTTTACATTTTGGAAAAAAATCGTCCAAAATTGTCCAAACTGCACGCAAGCTCACGCCCAGGTGGTTTTATGAAAACTCTTGATTTTAATAACTTTTGACCCCAAGGCTGTCAGGAACCAGTTGCCAGATTTTTAAATGGATCGGATTTAAACTCTCGGAGGAGTTCGTTCGTTTGTAAATGCAAAAATTGAAGGAAATGGCCAAAAATACACAGAATCACTACAGCGCCCCCTAATGTTCAAATATTCTGGGAAAATTTGGGGATGTTCTAGGACTCATTGTGAACATGTCCTCAAAATTTGGTGAAAATGGGGGTTGGAAAAAAAAAAGTTATAGGACTTTGAACTTTCAGGACACAAACCTACAAACTTCATTGGTCCATAACTTTATTGAAAAATGAGATATCAACATTCTTTCAATAACTTTTGATCGCATCGAGCCAACGATCATTTTGCCGAAGATTTCGTAAGAATCGGATCAAGCGTCTGGGAGGAGTTCGCAAAAACGTGTTTTTCACAAAATTCAAAATGGCGGCCATAAAACGGTAGGCGCATTTGCATACCATAATTTTTTTTGTGTACAGCACATCCAAGAGCACCTGTGTGAAAAGGTTCCAGGTCGATCGGTAAAAGTAAAAAAATCAATTAACATTGCGGCCACTTTGGGGGGCGCTAGAGAGTTCTTTTTTTTCTCCTCTAATTGCGGGACCCCAATCATACGTCAATTTTGCGCACTTCTGATGCGCGTGCAAAAATTCAAGAGTTTTTGAACATGATGAAGTCCCCAAAAGTGCGTTCGAAGTGGCGAAATAATAATAATAATAATTCTTGCAATTTCAATAGGGCTTTCGCCCGACTTTCAGTCGGCTCAGGCCCTAATTAAAGCTGCAAGCAGCGATGAACGGGCCTTCGCCTATTCTCGCACGTCGGGGTGGGGCGGCGGTCGGCCGGGCTCGCGGGTCAAAAAAGACTAAAGAGACTAAACAAATCATTCTCGGGGCTGCCATTCAAACCTGAATCTGCGGCCTCGCGAACGGAATCCACCGACGCCGGGCTGTTGCCCCGCTGCAAAAGACCTGCAGAGTAATTGTTACGGGTCTCGGGCACGATGACCACGATAACAAAAAGATGCATTCCTGTAAAATAAAGGTAGAGTCTGAAGCGCAAGAATCACAGCAAACGCTCGTCTCGTTCTCCAGTTTGCGTCCGTATAATTGATTCAACACACGTACAGTTTACATCCAGTGCATTTTTCTTGTCCTGTAAATCTTATAGACGCAGTCTCAATCAAGGTTAATTCACACCTTGGTTTAGTCGAGGTACAAGGACGACAGCTAACCCCACCTCTTTTGCTCCATCAAGATATGTTAACTTTTTAACCAAACCCGCCGGATGACGAAGTGGCTGTCTTCCTGAAGAGAGCTTTGCTAAATGAAATAATTAATAATACATTGACTAAGATACGCTCTTCCTCCAGGGCTTAATATATTGGTAAGTTCAGTTTGAATCAGTTAAGCCATGTAGAAACTTTGCATTGACCCAAGTCATTAAAATTAAAAAAGTTCCAAGCCATCCAGGCCTATATGTCGTCAAGACAATTGAGTAGTTGTCCAACAGAGTTATCCTTTTTTGTTTTAAGATAAAAACCATAGCTGTTATTACTGCCTAATATAGTTCCAATTGACCAACTACATGAAACATTTCCAGACCATATTGACTATCATAAAACGTATACAACTCTTATTCACATATGAACATTGCACTTTAGAATGTATATTCATTAACTCAGCATGTACCGAAGCATATTCTCATGTAAAAAATCAAAATATGTACAACATGACTAATGAAAGATACTGCCCCTGCATACTGAACAAATATTACATCCTGTATTCATTAAAGACATGTAAAGTTACATGAGGAGTGTTATTAAAGTCCATAACCTGAATAGAGCTTACTTTGAACAGAAATACATTAAGTTAAAGCTTTAACAGGGGCACACCGGTCCTGCTCAATTGAGAGTTATTCTAACTCATTAACCAGAACACAACAGATAAATCCCCCGTAACAACATCCATGCATTCCAATGTGTGTGACAGTCATTAGCAACATAGAGCCATGGATGCGGCAAACGACAGGCCAAGCTTAACACTGTTGCTCTTAACTGAATGCAGGAAAACATGAACTAACATCATTCAAGACTACCCATAACGAAGAGATCCTTGTATACAATAATGTCCAATGTTGTTCACACTGCGTCCTCAGTATTATGTCCACTCGCAGCTCTCGGTTCTGCCCGTTCTGTTAAAAAAAAAGGAGTCACACTTGCTGGCCCCGTTGCTGTGGGTGGACAAGGTGGCGTCACTTGTGGCACTTGTGGCCAATACTCACAAACGTCTGTTAGTGGCGTGGGAGAGAGAGGGGGGAGAAAGCCGTTGAGCTCCGGGCACATCACTGGCTGTAGAGGCAAGGCGGCTGGCTGCCGTTTGCGTTCGCGGTGAAGCCTTCGGCGTTGGTGACGAGCTAATAACGTTTCTAAAGTTAGCTAAACACTTCACTAGCTAGCGAGGAGACCCCGCCTAGCACTCCACGAGCTATACTTTGCTAAACTAGCACAGTCCACTGTAATGCTACCCCCGGGGTCTGCCGCGCGCTGCTCTGCGCATGTCCTTCAACACAGACTAGGGGACGCTGGGTGATGGAGTTCTTTTATCCCCGTGAAGCTACCGTAGTTAGCTTAGCTAAAAGACGTATGCTGGTTGTTATTGTTCAGTGCTAAATAAAAACCCTCTTGAATGTAGAACACAACTCACGTCTGGCCTCATACCATGACAGGCACATTAATGTTGACAATTAACTTCGTTAGCCTTGTGTTCACCTTTCCTGCCGGTCCGTCTCTGACCGTAGTCGGAGTTTGCAGGGGGAGGCGTTGCTGTCTGCTCCAGGGCCAAAGTACTGTCGGCTAAGTAAACTTTGGGGTTAATTCCCTTCGTCCCGGGGTTGGTGAATAAAAGTCCGCTTTACTTTCTTTGAGGATTTATTAATCTAACACTGAGTAACAAAGTTACAGTACAGACAATTCTCCGGCCGCTACATCCACTCCGTCATCACAACAACAACACAACTTCCTCATGCGCTCTCCCCCTCCGTAGCCCGTGCGTGTAGCTCTTAAAGGGGCCGCACCATTTTCTCTAGTAACATCACCATGACGTATGTTGCAGAATACGTCTATTTAAATCCAGATGTAAATATATTGAACTGTCCGTGTTATTTGTCCAGGTTAGATGTGTCGTAACTCGCAACCAGCTGCCCGGTCCGCCAGCTGAGTGCCTCAGTCTGCTGTTTCATTCTGTTCATGTGCCACGGAGCAGCTTCTGTCCTTAAACTGAAACGATTTTCACAAACCTGCTCTTAAGTGTAGTTGTTTAAGTCAAACACATCAGCAAGGAGCGTAAACTGAATCATTTTGTTCGTTAAATCAGACGACACGCGTTTAAAAAGAGGAGGAAAAAAAAAATGATTTCGTCGGGAGTCGATCCCACGACCATAGCATCGGGGGGCCAACACCTTACTCACTGAGCTATTCTTTCAGATGGATTTGAGAATTCGAAAACTCATTGAAATAGGATTGGTCACTCTCCGCCAAAAATACAGGTAATATTCACACTAAAAAAATTATAACTGCCTTCCTGTTTGTTTTAGAGAAAATTCCTCAGAGACTTTTTTAAGTCTCCCTTTAATACATTTGGTAAAAAATCAGCGGACTTGTCGGTCAAACAGGGTGCGGGCGGGGCTTCGTCAAAATCTTCCAGGGGGCGCAATGGAGGCAATTTTTCACTTTTGATCCAAAACTGCACATCAGGTCTGTAAAGGTCATCACGTAGGATACTCACAGAGGTTTTCAAGAGTTTTGGAGTGTGCCGAGGCTCAGAAGATGTGCTTGAACTTTCATGCGAATATGTCGTCGCCACAGCAACAAAGTTGGTCCAAAACTCCCAATTCTCACTGTGAGCCATCGTCACAGTCTTACGTCTTATATTCCCAGATTTGAAGTTGATCAGATTAAAGGGCTAGGAAATGGACATGTAAATGTACAAACTTTGCATTGACCTAAGCCAATAGGTGGCGCTATACTTTTTCGAAAATCACTGCATGGCATTACTTAAAGGCCTACACAAGCATCATGAATATACATTTATAGCCAGAAATATCAATGTTCCTTGGAGTTATACCATTTTACATTTTGGAAAAAAATCTTCCAAAATTGTCCAAACTGCACGCAAGCTCACGCCCAGGTAGTTTTATGAAAACTCTTGATTTTAATAACTTTTGACCCCAAGGGTGTCAGGAACCAGTTGCCAGATTTTGAAATGGATCGGATTTAAACTCTCGGAGGAGTTCGTTCGTTTGTAAATGCAAAAATTGAAGGAAATGGCCAAAAATACACAGAATCACCACAGCGCCCCCTAATGTTCAAATATTCTGGGAAAATTTGGGGATGTTCTAGGACTCATTGTGAACATGTCCTCAAAATTTGGTGAAAATGACGGTTAGAAAAAAAAAAAGTTATAGGCCTTTGAACTTTCAGGACACAAACCTACAAACTTCATTGGTCCATAACTTTATTGAAAAATGAGATATCAACATTCTTTCAATAACTTTTGATCGCATCGAGCCAACGATCATTTTGCCGAAGATTTCGTAAGAATCGGACCAAGCGTCTGGGAGGAGTTCGCAAAAACGTGTTTTTCACAAAATTCAAAATGGCGGCCATAAAACGGTAGGCGCATTTGCATACCATAATTTTTTTTGTGTACAGCACATCCAAGAGAACCTGTGTGAAAAGGTTCCAAGTCGATCGGTAAAAGTAAAAAAAAAAATTAACATTGCGGCCACTTTGGGGGGCGCTAGAGAGTTCTTTTTTCTCTCCTCTAATTGCGGGACCCGAATCATACGTCAATTTTGCGCACTTCTGATGCGCGTGCAAAAATTCAAGAGTTTTTGAACATGATAAAGTCCCCAAAAGTGCGTTCGAAGTGGCGAAATAATAATAATTAAAGCTGCAAGCAGCGATGAACGGGCCTTCGCCTATTCTCGCACGTCGGGGTGGGGCGGCGGTCGGCCGGGCTCGCGGGTCAAAAAAGACTAAAGAGACTAAACAAATCACTCTCGGGGCTTCCATTCAAACCTGAATCTGCGGCCTCGCGAACGGAATCCACCGACGCCGGGCTGTTGCCCCGCTGCAAAAGACCTGCGGAGTAATTGTTACGGGTCTCGGGCACGATGACCACAATAAGTATCACAGCAACACTTGTCTCGTTCTCCAGTTTGCGTCTGTATAATTGATTCAACACATATACACATCCAGTGCATTTTTCTTGTCCTGTATATCTTAGATATCATAGATGCAGTCTCAATCAAGGTTAATTCCCAGAAATATCCACCTGTAATTACCTTAGCTGTTATTTCTGCCTACTATAGTTCCTATTGACCAACTACATAAGGGATATTTCCACACCATGTTGACTATGATAAACGTATACAACTCTTATTCACATATGGACGTTGCACTTTAGAATGTGTATTGATTAACTCGGCATGTACCAAACCATATTGACAAGTAAAAAAAACAAAATATGACTAAACATGACTGAATAAATCACCGCCCAAAACATGTTAAAGATAAGTGGCATTATAAGTACAATTTAAGTGCTACCATTTGTTAGTGCTACGGTTTGCTAGTGTTTTAGTCAAGGTAGAGTCTAAAAAGGTGTGTCTTGAGTTTTCGACGGAAGATGTAGAGGCTCTCTGCGGTCCTGATGTCATCAGAGAGCTCATTCCACCATCTGGGAGCAGGACAGCAAAGAGTCGCCATCTCGTCGAGTGCTTTTCTCTCAGTGAGGGAGGAACAAGCAGCTTGCCAGATGCAGATCGGAGTGCGTGGGTTGGGATGCAGGGTTTCACCATGTCCCGGATGTAGACTGCTCCCGATCCATTCACAGCGTGGTCCGTCAGTACCAATGCTTTGAACTGCATGCGGGCAGCCACTCGTATCCAAAGAAGAGAGCGGAGAAGTGGTGTGGGAGTATTTTGGAAGGTTGAAGACCAGTCGAGCTGCTGCATTCTGGATGAGCTGCAGTGGTCGAATGGCGGCAGCAGGGAGACCTGCCAGCAGAGAGTTACAGTAGTATTTGGTGTATTATCAGAATACGATTAGGGCTGTCAACAGATTATAGACAATTAACTAGTTAATCACACATTTTGAAAAACATTTATCTTGATTACAATATTTTTTTCTCTTATATTAACTGTTTACAGTTTAGTAATTTGTTGTTTCAACTCCATAATGAGCTTGACGTGTGTATATTATTTCATTGGAATGAGGGGCATATGAATCATATCATTTAATGTTAGATTCATGCTCATTGTGAAGGAAATGAATATATAACATATTGAAAAGCATTGAAGACGCACATTACATTACGTGTCATTTAGCTGACGCTTTTAAACAACAAAGTAGTTAGTTAGCTGCTGCGAGCACGGTTCTACTCAGTGTGTAAATAAAGTGATTCAATCGGGCCAAGTTATTTAGGGCACACGGAAACGTAAACAAAGTGGCGTTAATAGCGTGAAGAGGTGTCTTTTGACGCTGTAAAGCTACCGTAGTTAGCTTAGCTAAAAGACGTATGCTGGGTGAGACTGGAGAACGCACAAGGAAAACGTAATCACTCACCGTCAAAGGCGTTTCCACTTCGTTGAGTACATGTGGACGTAAGCACCGGTGTGTAGTTAGCAAGCTGGCTGACTGGCTGCTCCATCCGGCAGCCGCTAGCTCCACTCGCTATCCCAGTTAGCTGTCCGTGCCGTCGAGCAGATATAACAAGCCCTTAAACAAAACGTACCTCACTGGCTGCACACATCCAAGAGGGAATGAGAACACTTTGCTTACATCCACATAGTAGTAATAGTTCCTGAAGTATAGGTGTGTAGTTAGCAGTTTAAAATACGGAGCGGTGATACTTTGCCTGTTCAACACAAAACCGGAACATGCGCAGACTACGTGCGCGGCTGTGCGCACGTAGTCTGCGCATGTCCGTCAACCAAGAATAGGGAATTCTGGGTGATGAAGTTCTTTAACTTAAAATTTCCCCGTAACATCTATTTACATCACCAAACGTGTTTGCATCTCCACCCGTATGTTGCAGAATACGTGTATTTAAATCCAGATGTAAATATATTGAACTGTCCGTGTTATTTGTCTAGGTTAGATATGTCAAACCCGCGACACGCTGCCAAACGGCTGCGCCGTGAGCCAGCTGTCCTGCATCAGCCTTACCTTCTTCTGTCAGCTGTATGCGCGGCCACGGAGCAGTTTCTGGCCTTAAACTGAAACGAGTTTGACATACCTGCTCTTAAGTGTACAAAGTCCATAACCTCAGCAAGGAGAGTAAACTGAATCATTTTGTTCGTTAGATCAGAAGACACGCGTTTAAAAAGAGGAGGAAAAAAAAAAAATTGATTTCGCCGGGACACGATCTCACGACCATAGGATCGGGGGGGCGGTTTCTTACCAGGAGAGCTAAACCTTCTGATGGGTTTGAGAATTCGAAAACTCACTAAAATAGGATCGGTCACTCTCCGCCAAAAATACAGGAAATATTCACACTAAAAAAATTATAACTGCCTTCCTGTTTGTTTTAGAGAAAATTCCTCAGAGACTTTTTTAAGTCTCCCTTTAATACATTTGGTAAAAAATCAGCGGACTTGTCGGTCAAACAGGGTGCGGGCGGGGCTTCGTCAAAATCTTCCAGGGGGCGCAATGGAGGCAATTTTTCACTTTTGATCCAAAACTGCACATCAGGTCTGTAAAGGTCATCACGTAGGATACTCACAGAGGTTTTCAAGAGTTTTGGAGTGTGCCGAGGCTCAGAAGATGTGCTTGAACTTTCATGCGAATATGGCGACGTCACAGCCACAAAGTTGGTCCAAAACTCCCAATTCTCACTGTGAGCCATCGTCACAGTCTTACGTCTTATATTCCCAGATTTGAAGTTGATCAGATTAAAGGGCTGGGAAATGGACATGTAAATGTACAAACTTTGCATTGACCTAAGCCAATAGGTGGCGCTATACTTTTTCGAAAATCACTGCATGGCATTACTTAAAGGCCTACACAAGCATCATGAATATACATTTATAGCCAGAAATATCAATGTTCCTTGGAGTTATACCATTTTACATTTTGGAAAAAAATCGTCCAAAATTGTCCAAACTGCACGCAAGCTCACGCCCAGGTGGTTTTATGAAAACTCTTGATTTTAATAACTTTTGACCCCAAGGCTGTCAGGAACCAGTTGCCAAATTTTGAAATGGATCGGATTTAAACTCTCGGAGGAGTTCGTTCGTTTGTAAATGCAAAAATTGAAGGAAATGGCCAAAAATACACAGAATCACCACAGCGCCCCCTAATGTTCAAATATTCTGGGAAAATTTGGGGATGTTCTAGGACTCATTGTGAACATGTCCTCAAAATTTGGTGAAAATGACGGTTAGAAAAAAAAAAAGTTATAGGCCTTTGAACTTTCAGGACACAAACCTACAAACTTCATTGGTCCATAACTTTATTGAAAAATGAGATATCAACATTCTTTCAATAACTTTTGATCGCATCGAGCCAACGATCATTTTGCCGAAGATTTCGTAAGAATCGGACCAAGCGTCTGGGAGGAGTTCGCAAAAACGTGTTTTTCACAAAATTCAAAATGGCGGCCATAAAACGGTAGGCGCATTTGCATACCATAATTTTTTTTGTGTACAGCACATCCAAGAGAACCTGTGTGAAAAGGTTCCAAGTCGATCGGTAAAAGTAAAAAAAAAAATTAACATTGCGGCCACTTTGGGGGGCGCTAGAGAGTTTTTTTTTCTCTCCTCTAATTGCGGGACCCGAATCATACGTCAATTTTGCGCACTTCTGATGCGCGTGCAAAAATTCAAGAGTTTTTGAACATGATAAAGTCCCCAAAAGTGCGTTCGAAGTGGCGAAATAATAATAATTAAAGCTGCAAGCAGCGATGAACGGGCCTTCGCCTATTCTCGCACGTTGGGGTGGGGCGGCGGTCGGCCGGGCTCGCGGGTCAAAAAAGACTAAAGAGACTAAACAAATCACTCTCGGGGCTGCCATTCAAACCTGAATCTGCGGCCTCGCGAACGGAATCCACCGACGCCGGGCTGTTGCCCCGCTGCAAAAGACCTGCGGAGTAATTGTTACGGGTCTCGGGCACGATGACCACAATAAGTATCACAGCAACACTTGTCTCGTTCTCCAGTTTGCGTCTGTATAATTGATTCAACACATATACACATCCAGTGCATTTTTCTTGTCCTGTATATCTTAGATATCATAGATGCAGTCTCAATCAAGGTTAATTCCCAGAAATATCCACCTGTAATTACCTTAGCTGTTATTACTGCCTACTATAGTTCCCATTGACCAACTACATAAGGGATATTTCCACACCATGTTGACTATGATAAACGTATACAACTCTTATTCACATATGGACATTGCACTTTAGAATGTATATTCATTAACTCAGCATGTACCAAACCATATTGTCATGTAAAAAAACCAAAACATGACCAAACATGACTAAATAAATCACTGCCCTTGCATACTGAACAAATATTGCATTCTGGATTCATTTTAAGTCACATGAGGAGTCTTGTGCATGCCAAGAATCAAACCCTGGTTTACTGCGCCAGGGGCCAACGCTCTGCAGATGACCTATATGGTCCAATACAATTTCACAATCGAAACGTCCCTCAAATAGGATTGGTGCCTCTCTTGCAAAAATACAGCGAATTTTAATACTTAAATGAGAGCTAAAGGAGAAAATAAACGCAGTAGGTCACATAAGTTCTGTCGGATGTTCAAGTTGCCCAGAAGGATGAGCGGAGAGCTGTCATCTGGAAGTTGTAACTCTTCCATTCGTTGTAGAAGTAAATAACTTCTTCTCTGGAAGGATCATTTTCCGCTGTGGTCCAGTCGACTTGGGTCTTTGCCACGATTGCCCGCGGTGAAGCCCACCCGTGCCGTGTGGTGGAAGAAAAAAAGAAGGCCAAATTATTACATCCATCGACAGTCACACGATATGGAATGCTGTTGTACGAATGCGGGAAGAAGTCTTTTACAATTATGCAGACAGAACAAAATATACATAAAGAAATGCTTTCCCACCTCGCTGGAGTTGAAAGCCACGTGTCCCATGTGCCATTCCCAGTGATGTCCTCAGACTGGTGGCATGACTTTGCACGGGCCATCTGAAAATATTTGAGCACCAACGTGTATTATCAGAATACGATTATGGCTGTCAACAGATTATAGACAATTAACTAGTTAATCACACATTTTGAAAACATTTATCTTGATTACAATATTTTTTTCTCTTATATTAACTGTTTACAGTTTAGTAATTTTTGTTTCAACTCCATAATGAGCTTGACGTGTGTATATTATTTCTTTGGAATGAGGGGCATATTAATCATATCATTTAATGTTAGATTCATGCTCATTGTGAAGGCAATAAATATATAACATATTGAAAAGCATTGAAGACGCACAATACATTACGTGTCATTTAGCTGCGCCCGGCTGCACGCTGCGGGCAGATTATAGACAATGAAGTTAAACAACAAAGTAGTTAAGTTAGCTGCTGCGAGCACGGTTCTACTCAAAGTGTGTAAATAAAGTGATTCAATCGGGCCAAGTTATTTAGGGCACACGGAAACGTAAACAAAGTGGCGCTGATAGAGTGAAGAGGGGTCTTTTATCCCCGTGAAGCTACCGTAGTTAGCTTAGCTAAAAGACGTATGCTGGTCGTTATTGTTCAGTGCTAAATAAAAACCCTCTTGAATGTAGAACACAACTCACGTCTGGCCTCATACCATGACAGGCACATTAATGTTGACAATTAACTTCGTTAGCCTTGTGTTCACCTTTCCTGCCGGTCCGTCTCTGACCGTAGTCGGAGTTTGCAGGGGGAGGCGTTGCTGTCTGCTCCAGGGCCAAAGTACTGTCGGCTAAGTAAACTTTGGGGTTAATTCCCTTCGTCCCGGGGTTGGTGAATAAAAGTCCGCTTTACTTTCTTTGAGGATTTATTAATCTAACACTGAGTAACACAGTTACAGTACAGACAATTCTCCGGCCGCTACATCCACTCCGTCATCACAACAACAACACAACTTCCTCATGCGCTCTCCCCCTCCGTAGCCCGTGCGTGTAGCTCTTAAAGGGGCCGCACCATTTTCTCTAGTAACATCACCATGACGTATGTTGCAGAATACGTCTATTTAAATCCAGATGTAAATATATTATACTGTCCGTGTTATTTGTCCAGGTTAGATGTGTCGTTACTCGCCACCAGCTGCCCGGTCCGCCAGCTGAGTGCCTCAGTCTGCTGTTTGATTCTGTTCATGTGCCACGGAGCAGCTTCTGTCCTTAAACTGAAACCATTTTCACAAACCTGCTCTTAAGTGTAGTTATTTAAGTCAAACACATCAGCAAGGAGCGTAAACTGAATCATTTTGTTCGTTAGATCAGACGACACGCGTTTAAAAAGAGGAGGGAAAAAAAATGATTTCGTCGGGAGTCGATCCCACGACCATAGCATCGGGGGGCCAACACCTTACTCACTGAGCTATTCTTTCAGATGGAATTGAGAATTCGAAAACTCAATGAAATAGGATTGGTCACTCTCCGCCAAAAATACAGGTAATATTCACACTAAAAAAATTATAACTGCCTTCCTGTTTGTTATAGAGAAAATTCCTCAGAGACTTTTTTAAGTCTCCCTTTAATACATTTGGTAAAAAATCAGCGGACTTGTCGGTCAAACAGGGTGCGGGCGGGGCTTCGTCAAAATCTTCCAGGGGGCGCAATGGAGGCAATTTTTCACTTTTGATCCAAAACTGCACATCAGGTCTGTAAAGGTCATCACGTAGAATACTCACAGAGGTTTTCAAGAGTTTTGGAGTGTGCCGAGGCTCAGAAGATGTGCTTGAACTTTCATGCGGAGATAGCGTCGTCACAGCCACAAAGTTGGTCCAAAACTCCCAATTCTCACTGTGA
Organism: Pungitius pungitius; assembly: GCF_949316345.1. NCBI lineage: Eukaryota > Metazoa > Chordata > Actinopteri > Perciformes > Gasterosteidae > Pungitius > Pungitius pungitius. Next base: position 9,517,529 of record NC_084916.1, on the reverse strand, counting down.
GCCATCGTCACAGTCTTACGTCTTATATTCCCAGATTTGAAGTTGATCAGATTAAAGGGCTAGGAAATGGACATGTAAATGTAGAAACTTTGCATTGACCTAAGCCAATAGGTGGCGCTATACTTTTTCGAAAATCACTGCATGGCATTACTTAAAGGCCTACACAAGCATCATGAATATACATTTATAGCCAGAAATATCAATGTTCCTTGGAGTTATACCATTTTACATTTTGGAAAAAAATCTTCCAAAATTGTCCAAACTGCACGCAAGCTCACGCCCAGGTAGTTTTATGAAAACTCTTGATTTTAATAACTTTTGACCCCAAGGGTGTCAGGAACCAGTTGCCAAATTTTGAAATGGATCGGATTTAAACTCTCGGAGGAGTTCGTTCGTTTGTAAATGCAAAAATTGAAGGAAATTGCCAAAAATACACAGAATCACCACAGCGCCCCCTAATGTTCAAATATTCTGGGAAAATTTGGGGATGTTCTAGGACTCAATGTGAACATGTCCTCAAAATTTGGTGAAAATGGGGGTTGGAAAAAAAAAAGTTATAGGCCTTTGAACTTTCAGGACACAAACCTACAAACTTCATTGGTCCATAACTTTATTGAAAAATGAGATATCAACATTCTTTCAATAACTTTTGATCGCATCGAGCCAACGATCATTTTGCCGAAGATTTCGTAAGAATCGGACCAAGCGTCTGGGAGGAGTTCGCAAAAACGTGTTTTTCACAAAATTCAAAATGGCGGCCATAAAACGGTAGGCGCATTTGCACACCATAATTTTTTTTGTGTACAGCACATCCAAGAGAACCTGTGTGAAAAGGTTCCAAGTCGATCGGTAAAAGTAAAAAAAAAAATTAACATTGCGGCCACTTTGGGGGGCGCTAGAGAGTTCTTTTTTCTCTCCTCTAATTGCGGGACCCGAATCATACGTCAATTTTGCGCACTTCTGATGCGCGTGCAAAAATTCAAGAGTTTTTGAACATGATAAAGTCCCCAAAAGTGCGTTCGAAGTGGCGAAATAATAAGAAAAAGAAAAAGAAAAATTCTTGCAATTTCAATAGGGCTTTCGCCCGACTTGCAGTCGGCTCAGGCCCTAATTAAAGCTGCAAGCAGCGATGAACGGGCCTTCGCCTATTCTCGCACGTCGGGGTGGGGCGGCGGTCGGCCGGGCTCGCGGGTCAAAAAAGACTAAAGAGACTAAACAAATCACTCTCGGGGCTTCCATTCAAACCTGAATCTGCGGCCTCGCGAACGGAATCCACCGACGCCGGGCTGTTGCCCCGCTGCAAAAGACCTGCGGAGTAATTGTTACGGGTCTCGGGCACGATGACCACAATAAGTATCACAGCAACACTTGTCTCGTTCTCCAGTTTGCGTCTGTATAATTGATTCAACACATATACACATCCAGTGCATTTTTCTTGTCCTGTATATCTTAGATATCATAGATGCAGTCTCAATCAAGGTTAATTCCCAGAAATATCCACCTGTAATTACCTTAGCTGTTATTTCTGCCTACTATAGTTCCTATTGACCAACTACATAAGGGATATTTCCACACCATGTTGACTATGATAAACGTATACAACTCTTATTCACATATGGACGTTGCACTTTAGAATGTGTATTGATTAACTCGGCATGTACCAAACCATATTGACAAGTAAAAAAAACAAAATATGACTAAACATGACTGAATAAATCACCGCCCAAAACATGTTAAAGATAAGTGGCATTATAAGTACAATTTAAGTGCTACCATTTGTTAGTGCTACGGTTTGCTAGTGTTTTAGTCAAGGTAGAGTCTAAAAAGGTGTGTCTTGAGTTTTCGACGGAAGATGTAGAGGCTCTCTGCGGTCCTGATGTCATCAGAGAGCTCATTCCACCATCTGGGAGCAGGACAGCAAAGAGTCGCCATCTCGTCGAGTGCTTTTCTCTCAGTGAGGGAGGAACAAGCAGCTTGCCAGATGCAGATCGGAGTGCGTGGGTTGGGATGCAGGGTTTCACCATGTCCCGGATGTAGACTGCTCCCGATCCATTCACAGCGTGGTCCGTCAGTACCAATGCTTTGAACTGCATGCGGGCAGCCACTCGTATCCAAAGAAGAGAGCGGAGAAGTGGTGTGGGAGTATTTTGGAAGGTTGAAGACCAGTCGAGCTGCTGCATTCTGGATGAGCTGCAGTGGTCGAATGGCGGCAGCAGGGAGACCTGCCAGCAGAGAGTTACAGTAGTATTTGGTGTATTATCAGAATACGATTAGGGCTGTCAACAGATTATAGACAATTAACTAGTTAATCACACATTTTGAAAAACATTTATCTTGATTACAATATTTTTTTCTCTTATATTAACTGTTTACAGTTTAGTAATTTGTTGTTTCAACTCCATAATGAGCTTGACGTGTGTATATTATTTCATTGGAATGAGGGGCATATGAATCATATCATTTAATGTTAGATTCATGCTCATTGTGAAGGAAATGAATATATAACATATTGAAAAGCATTGAAGACGCACATTACATTACGTGTCATTTAGCTGACGCTTTTAAACAACAAAGTAGTTAGTTAGCTGCTGCGAGCACGGTTCTACTCAGTGTGTAAATAAAGTGATTCAATCGGGCCAAGTTATTTAGGGCACACGGAAACGTAAACAAAGTGGCGTTAATAGCGTGAAGAGGTGTCTTTTGACGCTGTAAAGCTACCGTAGTTAGCTTAGCTAAAAGACGTATGCTGGGTGAGACTGGAGAACGCACAAGGAAAACGTAATCACTCACCGTCAAAGGCGTTTCCACTTCGTTGAGTACATGTGGACGTAAGCACCGGTGTGTAGTTAGCAAGCTGGCTGACTGGCTGCTCCATCCGGCAGCCGCTAGCTCCACTCGCTATCCCAGTTAGCTGTCCGTGCCGTCGAGCAGATATAACAAGCCCTTAAACAAAACGTACCTCACTGGCTGCACACATCCAAGAGGGAATGAGAACACTTTGCTTACATCCACATAGTAGTAATAGTTCCTGAAGTATAGGTGTGTAGTTAGCAGTTTAAAATACGGAGCGGTGATACTTTGCCTGTTCAACACAAAACCGGAACATGCGCAGACTACGTGCGCGGCTGTGCGCACGTAGTCTGCGCATGTCCGTCAACCAAGAATAGGGAATTCTGGGTGATGAAGTTCTTTAACTTAAAATTTCCCCGTAACATCTATTTACATCACCAAACGTGTTTGCATCTCCACCCGTATGTTGCAGAATACGTGTATTTAAATCCAGATGTAAATATATTGAACTGTCCGTGTTATTTGTCTAGGTTAGATATGTCAAACCCGCGACACGCTGCCAAACGGCTGCGCCGTGAGCCAGCTGTCCTGCATCAGCCTTACCTTCTTCTGTCAGCTGTATGCGCGGCCACGGAGCAGTTTCTGGCCTTAAACTGAAACGAGTTTGACATACCTGCTCTTAAGTGTACAAAGTCCATAACCTCAGCAAGGAGAGTAAACTGAATCATTTTGTTCGTTAGATCAGAAGACACGCGTTTAAAAAGAGGAGGAAAAAAAAAAAATTGATTTCGCCGGGACACGATCTCACGACCATAGGATCGGGGGGGCGGTTTCTTACCAGGAGAGCTAAACCTTCTGATGGGTTTGAGAATTCGAAAACTCACTGAAATAGGATCGGTCACTCTCCGCCAAAAATACAGGAAATATTCACACTAAAAAAATTATAACTGCCTTCCTGTTTGTTTTAGAGAAAATTCCTCAGAGACTTTTTTAAGTCTCCCTTTAATACATTTGGTAAAAAATCAGCGGACTTGTCGGTCAAACAGGGTGCGGGCGGGGCTTCGTCAAAATCTTCCAGGGGGCGCAATGGAGGCAATTTTTCACTTTTGATCCAAAACTGCACATCAGGTCTGTAAAGGTCATCACGTAGAATACTCACAGAGGTTTTCAAGAGTTTTGGAGTGTGCCGAGGCTCAGAAGATGTGCTTGAACTTTCATGCGGAGATAGCGTCGTCACAGCCACAAAGTTGGTCCAAAACTCCCAATTCTCACTGTGAGCCATCGTCACAGTCTTACGTCTTATATTCCCAGATTTGAAGTTGATCAGATTAAAGGGCTAGGAAATGGACATGTAAATGTAGAAACTTTGCATTGACCTAAGCCAATAGGTGGCGCTATACTTTTTCGAAAATCACTGCATGGCATTACTTAAAGGCCTACACAAGCATCATGAATATACATTTATAGCCAGAAATATCAATGTTCCTTGGAGTTATACCATTTTACATTTTGGAAAAAAATCTTCCAAAATTGTCCAAACTGCACGCAAGCTCACGCCCAGGTAGTTTTATGAAAACTCTTGATTTTAATAACTTTTGACCCCAAGGGTGTCAGGAACCAGTTGCCAAATTTTGAAATGGATCGGATTTAAACTCTCGGAGGAGTTCGTTCGTTTGTAAATGCAAAAATTGAAGGAAATTGCCAAAAATACACAGAATCACCACAGCGCCCCCTAATGTTCAAATATTCTGGGAAAATTTGGGGATGTTCTAGGACTCAATGTGAACATGTCCTCAAAATTTGGTGAAAATGGGGGTTGGAAAAAAAAAAGTTATAGGCCTTTGAACTTTCAGGACACAAACCTACAAACTTCATTGGTCCATAACTTTATTGAAAAATGAGATATCAACATTCTTTCAATAACTTTTGATCGCATCGAGCCAACGATCATTTTGCCGAAGATTTCGTAAGAATCGGACCAAGCGTCTGGGAGGAGTTCGCAAAAACGTGTTTTTCACAAAATTCAAAATGGCGGCCATAAAACGGTAGGCGCATTTGCATACCATAATTTTTTTTGTGTACAGCACATCCAAGAGAACCTGTGTGAAAAGGTTCCAAGTCGATCGGTAAAAGTAAAAAAAAAAATTAACATTGCGGCCACTTTGGGGGGCGCTAGAGAGTTCTTTTTTCTCTCCTCTAAATGCGGGACCCGAATCATACGTCAATTTTGCGCACTTCTGATGCGCGTGCAAAAATTCAAGAGTTTTTGAACATGATAAAGTCCCCAAAAGTGCGTTCGAAGTGGCGAAATAATAAGAAAAAGAAAAAGAAAAATTCTTGCAATTTCAATAGGGCTTTCGCCCGACTTGCAGTCGGCTCAGGCCCTAAAGATTAAAGCTGCAAGCAGCGATGAACGGGCCTTCGCCGATTCTCGCGCGCCGGGGTGGGGCGGCGGTCGGCCGGGCTCGCGGGTCAAAAAAGACTAAAGAGACTAAACGAATCACTCTCGGGGCTGCCATTCAAACCTGAATCTGCGGCCTCGCGAACGGAATCCACCGACGCCGGGCTGTTGCCCCGCTGCAAAAGACCTGCGGAGTAATTGTTACGGGTCTCGGGCACGATGACCACAATAAGTATCACAGCAACACTTGTCTCGTTCTCCAGTTTGCGTCTGTATAATTGATTCAACACATATACACATCCAGTGCATTATTCTTGTCCTGTATATCTTAGATATCATAGATGCAGTCTCAATCAAGGTTAATTCCCAGAAATATCCACCTGTAATTACCTTAGCTGTTATTACTGCCTACTATAGTTCCTATTGACCAACTACATAAGGGATATTTCCACACCATGTTGACTATGATAAACGTATACAACTCTTATTCACATATGGACATTGCACTTTAGAATGTATATTCATTAACTCAGCATGTACCAAACCATATTGTCATGTAAAAAAACCAAAACATGACCAAACATGACTAAATAAATCACTGCCCTTGCATACTGAACAAATATTGCATTCTGGATTCATTTTAAGTCACATGAGGAGTCTTGTGCATGCCAAGAATCAAACCCTGGTTTACTGCGCCAGGGGCCAACGCTCTGCAGATGACCTATATGGTCCAATACAATTTCACATTCGAAACGTCACTCAAATAGGATTGGTGCCTCTCTTGCAAAAATACAGCGAATTTTAATACTTAAATGAGAGCTAAAGGAGAAAATAAACGCAGTAGGTCACATAAGTTCTGTCGGATGTTCAAGTTGCCCAGAAGGATGAGCGGAGAGCTGTCATCTGGAAGTTGTAACTCTTCCATTCGTTGTAGAAGTAAATAACTTCTTCTCTGGAAGGATCATTTTCCGCTGTGGTCCAGTCGACTTGGGTCTTTGCCACGATTGCCCGCGGTGAAGCCCACCTGTGCCGTGTGGTGGAAGAAAAAAAGAAGGCCAAATTATTACATCCATCGACAGTCACACGATATGGAATGCTGTTGTACGAATGCGGGAAGAAGTCTTTTACAATTATGCAGACAGAACAAAATATACATAAAGAAATGCTTTCCCACCTCGCTGGAGTTGAAAGCCACGTGTCCCATGTGCCATTCCCAGTGATGTCCTCAGACTGGTGGCATGACTTTGCACGGGCCATCTGAAAATATTTGAGCACCAACGTGTATTATCAGAATACGATTATGGCTGTCAACAGATTATAGACAATTGACTAGTTAATCACACGTTTTGAAAACATTTATCTTGATTACAATATTTTTTTCTCTTATATTAACTGTTTACAGTTTAGTAATTTGTTGTTTCAACTCCATAATGAGCTTGACGTGTGTATATTATTTCTGTGGAATGAGGGGCATATTAATCATATCATTTAATGTTAGATTCATGCTCATTGTGAAGGCAATAAATATATAACATATTGAAAAGCATTGAAGACGCACAATACATTACGTGTCATTTAGCTGCGCCCGGCTGCACGCTGCGGGCAGATTATAGACAATGAAGTTAAACAACAAAGTAGTTAAGTTAGCTGCTGCGAGCACGGTTCTACTCAAAGTGTGTAAATAAAGTGATTCAATCGGGCCAAGTTATTTAGGGCACACGGAAACGTAAACAAAGTGGCGTTAATAGCGTGAAGAGGTGTCTTTTGACGCTGTAAAGCTACCGTAGTTAGCTTAGCTAAAAGACGTATGCTGGGTGAGACTGGAGAACGCACAAGGAAAACGTAATCACTCACCGTCAAAGGCGTTTCCACTTCGTTGAGTACATGTGGACGTAAGCACCGGTGTGTAGTTAGCAAGCTGGCTGACTGGCTGCTCCATCCGGCAGCCGCTAGCTCCACTCGCTATCCCAGTTAGCTGTCCGTGCCGTCGAGCAGATATAACAAGCCCTTAAACAAAACGTACCTCACTGGCTGCACACATCCAAGAGGGAATGAGAACACTTTGCTTACATCCACATAGTAGTAATAGTTCCTGAAGTATAGGTGTGTAGTTAGCAGTTTAAAATACGGAGCGGTGATACTTTGCCTGTTCAACACAAAACCGGAACATGCGCAGACTACGTGCGCGGCTGTGCGCACGTAGTCTGCGCATGTCCGTCAACCAAGAATAGGGAATTCTGGGTGATGAAGTTCTTTAACTTAAAATTTCCCCGTAACATCTATTTACATCACCAAACGTGTTTGCATCTCCACCCGTATGTTGCAGAATACGTGTATTTAAATCCAGATGTAAATATATTGAACTGTCCGTGTTATTTGTCTAGGTTAGATATGTCAAACCCGCGACACGCTGCCAAACGGCTGCGCCGTGAGCCAGCTGTCCTGCATCAGCCTTACCTTCTTCTGTCAGCTGTATGCGCGGCCACGGAGCAGTTTCTGGCCTTAAACTGAAACGAGTTTGACATACCTGCTCTTAAGTGTACAAAGTCCATAACCTCAGCAAGGAGAGTAAACTGAATCATTTTGTTCGTTAGATCAGAAGACACGCGTTTAAAAAGAGGAGGAAAAAAAAAAAAATTGATTTCGCCGGGACACGATCTCACGACCATAGGATCGGGGGGCGGTTTCTTACCAGGAGAGCTAAACCTTCTGATGGGTTTGAGAATTCGAAAACTCACTGAAATAGGATCGGTCACTCTCCGCCAAAAATACAGGAAATATTCACACTAAAAAAATTATAACTGCCTTCCTGTTTGTTTTAGAGAAAATTCCTCAGAGACTTTTTTAAGTCTCCCTTTAATACATTTGGTAAAAAATCAGCGGACTTGTCGGTCAAACAGGGTGCGGGCGGGGCTTCGTCAAAATCTTCCAGGGGGCGCAATGGAGGCAATTTTTCACTTTTGATCCAAAACTGCACATCAGGTCTGTAAAGGTCATCACGTAGGATACTCACAGAGGTTTTCAAGAGTTTTGGAGTCTGCCGAGGCGCAGAAGATGTGCTTGAACTTTCATGTGAATATGTCGTCGCCACAGCAACAAAGTTGGTCCAAAACTCCCAATTCTCACTGTGAGCCATCGTCACAGTCTTACGTCTTATATTCCCAGATTTGAAGTTGATCAGATTAAAGGGCTAGGAAATGGACATGTAAATGTAGAAACTTTGCATTGACCTAAGCCAATAGGTGGCGCTATACTTTTTCGAAAATCACTGCATGGCATTACTTAAAGGCCTACACAAGCATCATGAATATACATTTATAGCCAGAAATATCAATGTTCCTTGGAGTTATACCATTTTACATTTTGGAAAAAAATCTTCCAAAATTGTCCAAACTGCACGCAAGCTCACGCCCAGGTAGTTTTATGAAAACTCTTGATTTTAATAACTTTTGACCCCAAGGGTGTCAGGAACCAGTTGCCAGATTTTGAAATGGATCGGATTTAAACTCTCGGAGGAGTTTGTTCGTTTGTAAATGCAAAAATTGAAGGAAATGGCCAAAAATACACAGAATCACCACAGCGCCCCCTAATGTTCAAATATTCTGGGAAAATTTGGGGATGTTCTAGGACTCATTGTGAACATGTCCTCAAAATTTGGTGAAAATGACGGTTAGAAAAAAAAAAAGTTATAGGCCTTTGAATTTTCAGGACACAAACCTACAAACTTCATTGGTCCATAACTTTATTGAAAAATGAGATATCAACATTCTTTCGATAACTTTTGATCGCATCAAGCCAACGATCATTTTGCCGAAGATTTCGTAAGAATCGGACCAAGCGTCTGGGAGGAGTTCGCAAAAACGTGTTTTTCACAAAATTCAAAATGGCGGCCATAAAACGGTAGGCGCATTTGCATACCATAATTTTTTTTGTGTACAGCACATCCAAGAGAACTTGTGTGAAAAGGTTTCAAGTCGATCGGTAAAAGTAAAAAAAAAAATTAACATTGCGGCCACTTTGGGGGGCGCTAGAGAGATCTTTTTTTTCTCCTCTAATTGCGGGACCCCAATCATACGTCAATTTTGCGCACTTCTGATGCGCGTGCAAAAATTCAAGAGTTTTTGAACATGATGAAGTCCCCGAAAGTGCGTTCGAAGTGGCGAAATAATAAAAAGAAGAAGAAGAATTCTTGCAATTTCAATAGGGCTTTCGCCCGACTTGCAGTCGGCTCAGGCCCTAATTAAAGCTGCAAGCAGCGATGAACGGGCCTTCGCCTATTCTCGCACGTCGGGGCGGGGCGGCGGTCGGCCGGGCTCGCGGGTCAAAAAAGACTAAAGAGACTAAACGAATCACTCTCGGGGCTGCCATTCAAACCTGAATCTGCGGCCTCGCGAACGGAATCCACCGACGCCGGGCTGTTGCCCCGCTGCAAAAGACCTGCGGAGTAATTGTTACGGGTCTCGGGCACGATGACCACAATAAGTATCACAGCAACACTTGTCTCGTTCTCCAGTTTGCGTCTGTATAATTGATTCAACACATATACACATCCAGTGCATTTTTCTTGTCCTGTATATCTTAGATATCATAAATGCAGTCTCATTTAAGGTTAATTCACAGAAATATCCACCTGTAATTACCTTAGCTGTTATTACGGCCTACTATAGTTCCTATTGACCAACTACATAAGGGATATTTCCATACCATATTGACTATGATAAACGTATACAACTCTTATTCACATATGGACATTGCACTTTAGAATGTATATTCATTAACTCAGCATGTACCAAACCATATTGTCATGTAAAAAAACCAAAACATGACCAAACATGACTAAATAAATCACTGCTGTTGCATACTGAACAAATATTGCATTCTGGATTCATTTTAAGTCACATGAGGAGTCTTGTGCATGCCAAGAATCAAACCCTGGTTTACTGCGCCAGGGGCCAACGCTCTGCAGATGACCTATATGGTCCAATACAATTTCACAATCGAAACGTCACTCAAATAGGATTGGTGCCTCTCTTGCAAAAATACAGCGAATTTTAATACTTAAATGAGAGCTAAAGGAGAAAATAAACGCAGTAGGTCACATAAGTTCTGTCGGATGTTCAAGTTGCCCAGAAGGATGAGCGGCGAGCTGTCATCTGGAAGTTGTAACTCTTCCATTCGTTGTAGAAGTAAATAACTTCTTCTCTGGAAGGATCATTTTCCGCTGTGGTCCAGTCGACTTGGGTCTTTGCCACGATTGCCCGCGGTGAAGCCCACCTGTGCCGTGTGGTGGAAGAAAAAAAGAAGGCCAAATTATTACATCCATCGAGAGTCACACGATATGGAATGCTGTTGTACGAATGCGGGAAGAAGTCTTTTACAATTATGCAGACAGAACAAAATATACATAAAGAAATGCTTTCCCACCTCGCTGGAGTTGAAAGCCACGTGTCCCATGTGCCATTCCCAGTGATGTCCTCAGACTGGTGGCATGACTTTGCACGGGCCATCTGAAAATATTTGAGCACCAACGTGTATTATCAGAATACGATTATGGCTGTCAACAGATTATAGACAATTAACTAGTTAATCACACGTTTTGAAAACATTTATCTTGATTACAATATTTTTTTCTCTTATATTAACTGTTTACAGTTTAGTAATTTGTTGTTTCAACTCCATAATGAGCTTGACGTGTGTATATTATTTCTTTGGAATGAGGGGCATATTAATCATATCATTTAATGTTAGATTCATGCTCATTGTGAAGGCAATAAATATATAACATATTGAAAAGCATTGAAGACGCACAATACATTACGTGTCATTTAGCTGCGCCCGGCTGCACGCTGCGGGGAGATTATAGACAATGAAGTTAAACAACAAAGTAGTTAAGTTAGCTGCTGCGAGCACGGTTCTACTCAAAGTGTGTAAATAAAGTGATTCAATCGGGCCAAGTTATTTAGGGCACACGGAAACGTAAACAAAGTGGCGCTGATAGAGTGAAGAGGGGTCTTTTATCCCCGTGAAGCTACCGTAGTTAGCTTAGCTAAAAGACGTATGCTGGTTTTTTATTGTTCAGTGCTAAATAAAAACCCTCTTGAATGTAGAACACAACTCACGTCTGGCCTCATACCATGACAGGCACATTAATGTTGACAATTAACTTCGTTAGCCTTGTGTTCACCTTTCCTGCCGGTCCGTCTCTGACCGTAGTCGGAGTTTGCAGGGGGAGGCGTTGCTGTCTGCTCCAGGGCCAAAGTACTGTCGGCTAAGTAAACTTTGGGGTTAATTCCCTTCGTCCCGGGGTTGGTGAATAAAAGTCCGCTTTACTTTCTTTGAGGATTTATTAATCTAACACTGAGTAACAAAGTTACAGTACAGACAATTCTCCGGCCGCTACATCCACTCCGTCATCACAACAACAACACAACTTCCTCATGCGCTCTCCCCCTCCGTAGCCCGTGCGTGTAGCTCTTAAAGGGGCCGCACCATTTTCTCTAGTAACATCACCATGACGTATGTTGCAGAATACGTCTATTTAAATCCAGATGTAAATATATTGAACTGTCCGTGTTATTTGTCCAGGTTAGATGTGTCGTAACTCGCAACCAGCTGCCCGGTCCGCCAGCTGAGTGCCTCAGTCTGCTGTTTGATTCTGTTCATGTGCCACGGAGCAGCTTCTGTCCTTAAACTGAAACGATTTTCACAAACCTGCTCTTAAGTGTAGTTGTTTAAGTCAAACACATCAGCAAGGAGCGTAAACTGAATCATTTTGTTCGTTAGATCAGACGACACGCGTTTAAAAAGAGGAGGAAAAAAAAATAATTTCGTCGGGAGTCGATCCCACGACCATAGCATCGGGGGGCCAACACCTTACTCACTGAGCTATTCTTTCAGATGGATTTGAGAATTCGAAAACTCACTGAAATAGGATTGGTCACTCTCCGCCAAAAATACAGGAAATATTCACACTAAAAAAATTATAACTGCCTTCCTGTTTGTTTTAGAGAAAATTCCTCAGAGACTTTTTTAAGTCTCCCTTTAATACATTTGGTAAAAAATCAGCGGACTTGTCGGTCAAACAGGATGCGGGCGGGGCTTCGTCAAAATCTTCCAGGGGGCGCAATGGAGGCAATTGTTCACTTTTGATCCAAAACTGCACATCAGGTCTGTAAAGGTCATCACGTAGGATACTCACAGAGGTTTTCAAGAGTTTTGGAGTGTGCCGAGGCTCAGAAGATGTGCTTGAACTTTCATGCGAATATGGCGACGTCACAGCCACAAAGTTGGTCCAAAACTCCCAATTCTCACTGTGAGCCATCGTCACAGTCTTACGTCTTATATTCCCAGATTTGAAGTTGATGAGATTAAAGGGCTAGGAAATGGACATGTAAATGTAGAAACTTTGCATTGACCTAAGCCAATAGGTGGCGCTATACTTTTTCGAAAATCACTGCATGGCATTACTTAAAGGCCTACACAAGCATCATGAATATACATTTATAGCCAGAAATATCAATGTTCCTTGGAGTTATACCATTTTACATTTTGGAAAAAAATCTTCCAAAATTGTCCAAACTGCACGCAAGCTCACGCCCAGGTAGTTTTATGAAAACTCTTGATTTTAATAACTTTTGACCCCAAGGGTGTCAGGAACCAGTTGCCAAATTTTGAAATGGATCGGATTTAAACTCTCGGAGGAGTTCGTTCGTTTGTAAATGCAAAAATTGAAGGAAATTGCCAAAAATACACAGAATCACCACAGCGCCCCCTAATGTTCAAATATTCTGGGAAAATTTGGGGATGTTCTAGGACTCAATGTGAACATGTCCTCAAAATTTGGTGAAAATGGGGGTTGGAAAAAAAAAAGTTATAGGCCTTTGAACTTTCAGGACACAAACCTACAAACTTCATTGGTCCATAACTTTATTGAAAAATGAGATATCAACATTCTTTCAATAACTTTTGATCGCATCGAGCCAACGATCATTTTGCCGAAGATTTCGTAAGAATCGGACCAAGCGTCTGGGAGGAGTTCGCAAAAACGTGTTTTTCACAAAATTCAAAATGGCGGCCATAAAACGGTAGGCGCATTTGCATACCATAATTTTTTTTGTGTACAGCACATCCAAGAGAACCTGTGTGAAAAGGTTCCAAGTCGATCGGTAAAAGTAAAAAAAAAAATTAACATTGCGGCCACTTTGGGGGGCGCTAGAGAGTTCTTTTTTCTCTCCTCTAATTGCGGGACCCAAATCATACGTCAATTTTGCGCACTTCTGACGCGCGTGCAAAAATTCAAGAGTTTTTGAACATGATAAAGTCCCCAAAAGTGCGTTCGAAGTGGCGAAATAATAAGAAAAAGAAAAAGAAAAATTCTTGCAATTTCAATAGGGCTTTCGCCCGACTTGCAGTCGGCTCAGGCCCTAATTAAAGCTGCAAGCAGCGATGAACGGGCCTTCGCCCCCTTGCACGTCGGGGTGGGGCGGCGGTCGGCCGGGCGCGCGGGTCAAAAAAGACTAAAGAGACTAAACAAATCATTCTCGGGGCTGCCATTCAAACCTGAATCTGCGGCCTCGCGAACGGAATCCACCGACGCCGGGCTGTTGCCCCGCTGCAAAAGACCTGCAGAGTAATCGTTACGGGTCTCGGGCACGATGACCACGATAACAAAAAGATGCATTCCTGTAAAATAAAGGTAGAGTCTGAAGCGCAAGAATCACAGCAAACGCTCGTCTCGTTCTCCAGTTTGCGTCCGTATAATTGATTCAACACACGTACAGTTTACATCCAGTGCATTTTTCTTGTCCTGTAAATCTTATAGACGCAGTCTCAATCAAGGTTAATTCACACCTTGGTTTAGTCGAGGTACAAGGACGACAGCTAACCCCACCTCTTTTGCTCCATCAAGATATGTTAACTTTTTAACCAAACCCGCTGGATGACGAAGTGGCTGTCTTCCTGAAGAGAGCTTTGCTGAATGAAATAATTAATAATACATTGACTAAGATACGCTCTTCCTCCAGGGCTTAATATATTGGTAAGTTCAGTTTGAATCAGTTAAGCCATGTAGAAACTTTGCATTGACCCAAGTCATTAAAATTAAAAAAGTTCCAAGCCATCCAGGCCTATATGTCGTCAAGACAATTGAGTAGTTGTCCAACAGAGTTATCCTTTTTTGTTTTAAGATAAAAACCATAGCTGTTATTACTGCCTAATATAGTTCCAATTGACCAACTACATGAAACATTTCCACACCATATTGACTATCATAAAACGTATACAACTCTTATTCACATATGAACATTGCACTTTAGAATGTATATTCATTAACTCAGCATGTACCGAAGCATATTCTCATGTAAAAAAACAAAATATGTACAACATGACTAATGAAAGATACTGCCCCTGCATACTGAACAAATATTACATCCTGTATTCATTAAAGACATGTAAAGTTACATGAGGAGTGTTATTAAAGTCCATAACCTGAATAGAGCTTACTTTGAACAGAAATACATTAAGTTAAAGCTTTAACAGGGGCACACCGGTCCTGCTCAATTGAGAGTTATTCTAACTCATTAACCAGAACACAACAGATAAATCCCCCGTAACAACATCCATGCATTCCAATGTGTGTGACAGTCATTAGCAACATAGAGCCATGGATGCGGCAAACGACAGGCCAAGCTTAACACTGTTGCTCTTAACTGAATGCAGGAAAACATGAACTAACATCATTCAAGACTACCCATAACGAAGAGATCCTTGTATACAATAATGTCCAATGTTGTTCACACTGCGTCCTCAGTATTATGTCCACTCGCAGCTCACGGTTCTGCCCGTTCTGTTAAAAAAAAAAGGAGTCACACTTGCTGGCCCCGTTGCTGTGGGTGGACAAGGTGGCGTCACTTGTGGCACTTGTGGCCAATACTCACAAACGTCTGTTAGTGGCGTGGGAGAGAGAGGGGGGAGAAAGCCGTTGAGCTCCGGGCACATCACTGGCTGTAGAGGCAAGGCGGCTGGCTGCCGTTTGCGTTCGCGGTGAAGCCTTCGGCGTTGGTGACGAGCTAATAACGTTTCTAAAGTTAGCTAAACACTTCACTAGCTAGCGAGGAGACCCCGCCTAGCACTCCACGAGCTATACTTTGCTAAACTAGCACAGTCCGCTGTAATGCTACCCCCGGGGTCTGCCGCGCGCTGCTCTGCGCATGTCCTTCAACACAGACTAGGGGACGCTGGGTGATGGAGTTCTTTTATCCCCGTGAAGCTACCGTAGTTAGCTTAGCTAAAAGACGTATGCTGGTTGTTATTGTTCAGTGCTAAATAAAAACCCTCTTGAATGTAGAACACAACTCACGTCTGGCCTCATACCATGACAGGCACATTAATGTTGACAATTAACCTCGTTAGCCTTGTGTTCACCTTTCCTGCCGGTCCGTCTCTGACCGTAGTCGGAGTTTGCAGGGGGAGGCGTTGCTGTCTGCTCCAGGGCCAAAGTACTGTCGGCTAAGTAAACTTTGGGGTTAATTCCCTTCGTCCCGGGGTTGGTGAATAAAAGTCCGCTTTACTTTCTTTGAGGATTTATTAATCTAACACTGAGTAACACAATTACAGTACAGACAATTCTCCGGCCGCTACATCCACTCCGTCATCACAACAACAACACAACTTCCTCATGCGCTCTCCCTCTCCGTAGCCCGTGCGTGTAGCTCTTAAAGGGGCCGCACCATTTTCTCTAGTAACATCACCATGACGTATGTTGCAGAATACGTCTATTTAAATCCAGATGTAAATATATTGAACTGTCCGTGTTATTTGTCCAGGTTAGATGTGTCGTTACTCGCCACCAGCTGCCCGGTCCGCCAGCTGAGTGCCTCAGTCTGCTGTTTCATTCTGTTCATGTGCCACGGAGCAGCTTCTGTCCTTAAACTGAAACGATTTTCACAAACCTGCTCTTAAGTGTAGTTATTTAAGTCAAACACATCAGCAAGGAGCGTAAACTGAATCATTTTGTTCGTTAGATCAGACGACACGCGTTTAAAAAGAGGAGGAAAATAAAATGATTTCGTCGGGAGTCGATCCCACGACCATGGCATCGGGGGGCCAACACCTTACTCACTGAGCTATTCTTTCAGATGGATTTGAGAATTCGAAAACTCAATGAAATAGGATTGGTCACTCTCCGCCAAAAATACAGGTAATATTCACACTAAAAAAATTATAACTGCCTTCCTGTTTGTTTTAGAGAAAATTCCTCAGAGACTTTTTTAAGTCTCCCTTTGATACATTTGGTAAAAAATCAGCGGACTTGTCGGTCAAACAGGGTGCGGGCGGGGCTTCGTCAAAATCTTCCAGGGGGCGCAATGGAGGCAATTTTTCACTTTTGATCCAAAACTGCACATCAGGTCTGTAAAGGTCATCACGTAGGATACTCACAGAGGTTTTCAAGAGTTTTGGAGTCTGCCGAGGCTCAGAAGATGTGCTTGAACTTTCATGCGAATATGTCGTCGCCACAGCAACAAAGTTGGTCCAAAACTCCCAATTCTCACTGTGAGCCATCGTCACAGTCTTACGTCTTATATTCCCAGATTTGAAGTTGATCAGATTAAAGGGCTAGGAAATGGACATGTAAATGTAGAAACTTTGCATTGACCTAAGCCAATAGGTGGCGCTATACTTTTTCGAAAATCACTGCATGGCATTACTTAAAGGCCTACACAAGCATCATGAATATACATTTATAGCCAGAAATATCAATGTTCCTTGGAGTTATACCATTTTACATTTTGGAAAAAAATCTTCCAAAATTGTCCAAACTGCACGCAAGCTCACGCCCAGGTAGTTTTATGAAAACTCTTGATTTTAATAACTTTTGACCCCAAGGGTGTCAGGAACCAGTTGCCAAATTTTGAAATGGATCGGATTTAAACTCTCGGAGGAGTTCGTTCGTTTGTAAATGCAAAAATTGAAGGAAATTGCCAAAAATACACAGAATCACCACAGCGCCCCCTAATGTTCAAATATTCTGGGAAAATTTGGGGATGTTCTAGGACTCAATGTGAACATGTCCTCAAAATTTGGTGAAAATGGGGGTTGGAAAAAAAAAAGTTATAGGCCTTTGAACTTTCAGGACACAAACCTACAAACTTCATTGGTCCATAACTTTATTGAAAAATGAGATATCAACATTCTTTCAATAACTTTTGATCGCATCGAGCCAACGATCATTTTGCCGAAGATTTCGTAAGAATCGGACCAAGCGTCTGGGAGGAGTTCGCAAAAACGTGTTTTTCACAAAATTCAAAATGGCGGCCATAAAACGGTAGGCGCATTTGCATACCATAATTTTTTTTGTGTACAGCACATCCAAGAGAACCTGTGTGAAAAGGTTCCAAGTCGATCGGTAAAAGTAAAAAAAAAAATTAACATTGCGGCCACTTTGGGGGGCGCTAGAGAGTTCTTTTTTCTCTCCTCTAATTGCGGGACCCGAATCATACGTCAATTTTGCGCACTTCTGATGCGCGTGCAAAAATTCAAGAGTTTTTGAACATGATGAAGTCCCCAAAAGTGCGTTCGAAGTGGCGAAATAATAAGAAAAAGAAAAAGAATTAAAGCTGCAAGCAGCGATGAACGGGCCTTCGCCTATTCTCGCGCGTCGGGGTGGGGCGGCGGTCGGCCGGGCTCGCGGGTCAAAAAAGACTAAAGAGACTAAACAAATCACTCTCGGGGCTGCCATTCAAACCTGAATCTGCGGCCTCGCGAACGGAATCCACCGACGCCGGGCTGTTGCCCCGCTGCAAAAGACCTGCGGAGTAATTGTTACGGGTCTCGGGCACGATGACCACAATAAGTATCACAGCAACACTTGTCTCGTTCTCCAGTTTGCGTCTGTATAATTGATTCAACACATATACACATCCAGTGCATTTTTCTTGTCCTGTATATCTTAGATATCATAGATGCAGTCTCAATCAAGGTTAATTCCCAGAAATATCCACCTGTAATTACCTTAGCTGTTATTACTGCCTACTATAGTTCCCATTGACCAACTACATAAGGGATATTTCCACACCATGTTGACTATGATAAACGTATACAACTCTTATTCACATATGGACATTGCACTTTAGAATGTATATTCATTAACTCAGCATGTACCAAACCATATTGTCATGTAAAAAAACCAAAACATGACCAAACATGACTAAATAAATCACTGCCCTTGCATACTGAACAAATATTGCATTCTGGATTCATTTTAAGTCACATGAGGAGTCTTGTGCATGCCAAGAATCAAACCCTGGTTTACTGCGCCAGGGGCCAACGCTCTGCAGATGACCTATATGGTCCAATACAATTTCACAATCGAAACGTCCCTCAAATAGGATTGGTGCCTCTCTTGCAAAAATACAGCGAATTTTAATACTTAAATGAGAGCTAAAGGAGAAAATAAACGCAGTAGGTCACATAAGTTCTGTCGGATGTTCAAGTTGCCCAGAAGGATGAGCGGAGAGCTGTCATCTGGAAGTTGTAACTCTTCCATTCGTTGTAGAAGTAAATAACTTCTTCTCTGGAAGGATAATTTTCCGCTGTGGTCCAGTCAACTTTGCCATGATTGTGACGCCAACCTGTGCCGTGTGCTGGAAGAAAAAAAGAAGGCCAAATTATTACATCGATATGTAATGGAATGCTGTTGTAAGAACACAGGAAGAAGGCTTTTACATTACATGTCATTTAGCTGACGCTTTTATCCAAAGCGACGTACAATAAGTGCATTTCCACATAGAGATACAAACTCAGAAGAACAAGTAACAAGAAAGTACATTTTTCATTAACTAAGCAGTTTCAAAACATGTTAAAGATAAGTGGCATTATAAGTACAATTTAAGTGCTACCATTTGTTAGTGCTACGGTTTGCTAGTGTTTTAGTCAAGGTAGAGTCTAAAAAGGTGTGTCTTGAGTTTTCGACGGAAGATGGAGAGGCTCTCTGCAGTCCTGATGTCATCAGAGAGCTCGTTCCACCATCTGGGAGCCAGGACAGCAAAGAGTCGCGATCTCGTCGAGTGCTTTTCTCTCAGTGAGGGAGGAACAAGCAGCGTGGCAGATGCAGATCGGAGTGTGTGGGTTGGGATGTAGGGTTTAACCATGTCCCGGATGTAGACTGGTCCCGATCCATTCACAGCGTGGTACGTCAGTACCAATGCTTTGAACTGGATGCGGGGAGCCACTAGTAACCAATGAAGAGAACGGAGAAGCGGTGTGGTGTGGGAGTATTTCAGAAGGTTGAAGACCAGTCGAGCTGCTGCATTCTGGATGAGCTGCAGTGGTCGTATGGCGGTAGCAGGGAGACCCGCCAGCAGAGAGTTACAGTAGTCGAGGCGAGAGATGACAAGAGCCTGAATCTGTACCTGCGCCGCCTTCTGAGTGAGAAGGGGTCGTATTCTCCTGATGTTAACGGTGTTCGCCAAAGTTAACAGTCAGGTCCTGAGTGGGCGAGTTTTTTCCAGGGAAGAGAAGTAGTTCAGTCTTGTCGGGGTTGATCTTCAGGTGATGGGCGGACATCCACTGGGAGATGTCAGTCAGACATGCAGAGATCCGTGCCGCCACCTGAGTGTCCGAGTCGGGGAAGGAGAGAATTAGTTGGGTGTCTGTGTTTTACAATTATGCAGACAGAACAAAATATACATAAAGAAATGCTTTCCCACCTCGCTGGAGTTGAAAGCCACGTGTCCAATGTGCCATTCCCATTGATGGTGGCATGACTTTGCACGTGGCATCTGAAAGTATTTGAGCACCAACATGTATTATCAGAATACGATTAGGGCTGTCAACAGATTATAGACAATTAACTAGTTAATCACACATTTTGTAAAACATTTATCTTGATAACAATATTTTTTTCTCTTATATTAACTGTTTACAGTTTAGTAATTTGTTGTTTCAACTCCATAATGAGCTTGACGTGTGTATATTATTTCATTGGAATGAGGGGCATATTAATCATATCATTTAATGTTAGATTCATGCTCATTGTGAAGGAAATAAATATATAACATTGAAAAGCATTGAAGACGCACATTACATTACGTGTCATTTAGCTGACGCTTTTAAACAACAAAGTAGTTAGTTAGCTGCTGCGAGTAGTAGTGTGTAAATAAAGTGATTCAATCGGGCCAAGTTATTTAGGGCACACGGAAACGTAAACAAAGTGGCGCTAATAGCGTGAAGAGGGGTCTTTTATTCCCGTGAAGCTACCGTAGTTAGCTTTACAGGAACAAAATACGTATGCTAGTTGATGTTCTTCAAGCATAGCATAGGCTGCCCTGGGCTGTGCTAAATAGTGCACAGCAGCCACAGCCGGCAGTAAACTCAAATTAGTGTGACAAATCTGCTCTAAAGTGTAGTTATTTAAGTCAATAACCTCAGCAAATAGAGTAATCTGAACCACTTTGTTCGTTAGATCAGCCGGAGACGCGGAAAAAAAGAGATGTTTGTGACGGGACGTCCCTTAAGCAGCTAATAGCACCGAATTAGTGTTAGCATGTTTACAGTATCCCCGCTATTTAAGTGGGTAAGACTGAAGAACGCACAAGGAAAAAGTCATCACTCACCTACCAAAGCGTTTCCACTTGGTTTAGTCCGTTTGGATTTAAGCATAGGTGTGTAGCTAGCAGTTTAAAATATAAAATACGGACTTGATACGAGCTGCAGCTGTTCAACGCCGGGGCTTCAATGGCGACCTCTCGCGATAACAGCATTAACTCACGCGACACTACGAGCCGCCCTCTACTCTGCGCATGTCCGTCAACAAAGACTGCTGGGTAATTGAGTTCTTTAACGTAACAGTTCCCCGTAACATCTAGTAAAATCCCAAAACGTGTTTGCATCTCCACCCGTATGTGGCAGAATACGTGTATTTAAATTCAGATGTAAATATATTGAACTGTCCGTGTTATTTTTCTAGGTTAGATGTGTCAAACTCGCGACACGCTGGCGAACGGCTGCACCGTCCAGACCGTACCGGGCTGCAACGCCAGCTCCACACATACGGCAGCTGTGCCCAGCAGCCGTATGTGGCTGAAACGAGTGTGACACAGCTGCTCTAACGTGTACAGTTATTTAATAACCTCAGCAAGGAGAGTAAACTGAATCATTTTGTCCGTTAGATCAGCCGGACACACGTTTAAAAAATAAGAAAAAAAAAAAAAAGTATGATTTCGTCGGGAGTCGATCTCACGACCATTGCATCGGGGGGCCAACACCTTACTCACTGAGCTATTCTTCCAGATGGATGTGAGAATTCGAAAAGTCACTGAAATAGGATTGGTCACTCTCCGCCAAAAATTGAGGTAATATTCACACTAAAAAAATTATAACTGCCTTCCTGTTTGTTTTAGAGAAAATTCCTCAGAGACTTTTTTAAGTCTCCCTTTAATACATTTGGTAAAAAATCAGCGGACTTGTCGGTCAAACAGGGTGCGGGCGGGGCTTCGTCAAAATCTTCCAGGGGGCGCAATGGAGGCAATTTTTCACTTTTGATCCAAAACTGCACATCAGGTCTGTAAAGGTCATCACGTAGAATACTCACAGAGGTTTTCAAGAGTTTTGGAGTGTGCCGAGGCTCAGAAGATGTGCTTGAACTTTCATGCGGAGATAGCGTCGTCACAGCCACAAAGTTGGTCCAAAACTCCCAATTCTCACTGTGAGCCATCGTCACAGTCTTACGTCTTATATTCCCAGATTTGAAGTTGATCAGATTAAAGGGCTAGGAAATGGACATGTAAATGTACAAACTTTGCATTGACCTAAGCCAATAGGTGGCGCTATACTTTTTCGAAAATCACTGCATGGCATTACTTAAAGGCCTACACAAGCATCATGAATATACATTTATAGCCAGAAATATCAATGTTCCTTGGAGTTATACCATTTTACATTTTGGAAAAAAATCTTCCAAAATTGTCCAAACTGCACGCAAGCTCACGCCCAGGTAGTTTTATGAAAACTCTTGATTTTAATAACTTTTGACCCCAAGGGGGTCAGGATCAACTGGCCCGATTTTGAAATCGATCGGATTTAAACTCTCGGAGGAGTTCGTTCGTTTGTAAAACCAAAATACGGTGGAAATTGCGAAAAAAAGGCCAAAATACAGTAAATCACCATAGCGCCCCCTAATGTTCGATTTTTTTTTAATTCTCAGGGGAAGTTCTACAACCCAATGTGAACATGTCCTAAAGATTTGGTGGCGACAGGCCTTTTACTTTTTAAGTTATTGGTCTTTCCTTTTTAGGCCACACCCCCGACAACTTGATTGGTCCATCAATTAAAAACTAAATGAGATATCAACAAGCTTTTGATAACTTTTGATGGCATTGAGCCAATGATCATTTTGGTGAAGATTTCGTCAAAATCGGACCAAGCGTCTGGGAGGAGTTCGCAAAAACGTGTTTTTCACAAAATTCAAAATGGCGGCCATAAAACGGTAGGCGCATTTGCATACCATGATTGACTTTTTTGTAGAGCACATCCAAGAGCACCTGTGTGCAAAATTTCAAGTCAATCCGTAAAAGTGGACAAAAATGTCCCCAGAGGCAGCACTTTAGGGGGCGCTAGAGAGCACTTTTTTTCATCGCCAAATTGCGCGACCCCAAGAATATATAAATTTTTCGCACGTCTGAAGCGCACGCAAAAATTCAAGAGTTTTTGAACATGGCAAAGGCCCCAAAAGTGCGATTGAAGTGGTGAAATAATAAGAATAATAATAATAATAATAAGAAGAATTCTTGCAATTTCAATAGGGCTTTCGCCCGACTTTCAGTCGGCTCAGGCCCTAAAAATTCTTGCAATTTCAATAGGGCTTTCGCCCGACTTGCAGTCGGCTCAGGCCCTAATTAAAGCTGCAAGCAGCGATGAACGGGCCTTCGCCTATTCTCGCACGTCGGGGTGGGGCGGCGGTCGGCCGGGCTCGCGGGTCAAAAAAGACTAAAGAGACTAAACAAATCACTCTCGGGGCTGCCATTCAAACCCGAATCTGCGGCCTCGCGAACGGAATCCACCGACGCCGGGCTGTTGCCCCGCTGCAAAAGACCTGCGGAGTAATTGTTACGGGTCTCGGGCACGATGACCACAATAAGTATCACAGCAACACTTGTCTCGTTCTCCAGTTTGCGTCTGTATAATTGATTCAACACATATACACATCCAGTGCATTTTTCTTGTCCTGTATATCTTAGATATCATAAATGCAGTCTCATTTAAGGTTAATTCCCAGAAATATCCACCTGTAATTACCTTAGCTGTTATTACGGCCTACTATAGTTCCCATTGACCAACTACATAAGGGATATTTCCACACCATGTTGACTATGATAAACGTATACAACTCTTATTCACATATGGACATTGCACTTTAGAATGTATATTCATTAACTCAGCATGTACCAAACCATATTGTCATGTAAAAAAACCAAAACATGACCAAACATGACTAAATAAATCACTGCCCTTGCATACTGAACAAATATTGCATTCTGGATTCATTTTAAGTCACATGAGGAGTCTTGTGCATGCCAAGAATCAAACCCTGGTTTACTGCGCCAGGGGCCAACGCTCTGCAGATGACCTATATGGTCCAATACAATTTCACAATCGAAACGTCACTCAAATAGGATTGGTGCCTCTCTTGCAAAAATACAGCGAATTTTAATACTTAAATGAGAGCTAAAGGAGAAAATAAACGCAGTAGGTCACATAAGTTCTGTCGGATGTTCAAGTTGCCCAGAAGGATGAGCGGCGAGCTGTCATCTGGAAGTTGTAACTCTTCCATTCGTTGTAGAAGTAAATAACTTCTTCTCTGGAAGGATCATTTTCCGCTGTGGTCCAGTCGACTTGGGTCTTTGCCACGATTGCCCGCGGTTAAGCCCACCCGTGCCGTGTGGTGGAAGAAAAAAAGAAGGCCAAATTATTACATCCATCGACAGTCACACGATATGGAATGCTGTTGTACGAATGCGGGAAGAAGTCTTTTACAATTATGCAGACAGAACAAAATATACATAAAGAAATGCTTTCCCACCTCGCTGGAGTTGAAAGCCACGTGTCCCATGTGCCATTCCCAGTGATGTCCTCAGACTGGTGGCATGACTTTGCACGGGCCATCTGAAAATATTTGAGCACCAACGTGTATTATCAGAATACGATTATGGCTGTCAACAGATTATAGACAATTAACTAGTTAATCACACGTTTTGAAAACATTTATCTTGATTACAATATTTTTTTCTCTTATATTAACTGTTTACAGTTTAGTAATTTGTTGTTTCAACTCCATAATGAGCTTGACGTGTGTATATTATTTCATTGGAATGAGGGGCATATTAATCATATCATTTAATGTTAGATTCATGCTCATTGTGAAGGCAATAAATATATAACATATTGAAAAGCATTGAAGACGCACAATACATTACGTGTCATTTAGCTGCGCCCGGCTGCACGCTGCGGGGAGATTATAGACAATGAAGTTAAACAACAAAGTAGTTAAGTTAGCTGCTGCGAGCACGGTTCTACTCAAAGTGTGTAAATAAAGTGATTCAATCGGGCCAAGTTATTTAGGGCACACGGAAACGTAAACAAAGTGGCGCTGATAGAGTGAAGAGGGGTCTTTTATCCCCGTGAAGCTACCGTAGTTAGCTTAGCTAAAAGACGTATGCTGGTTGTTATTGTTCAGTGCTAAATAAAAACCCTCTTGAATGTAGAACACAACTCACGTCTGGCCTCATACCATGACAGGCACATTAATGTTGACAATTAACTTCGTTAGCCTTGTGTTCACCTTTCCTGCCGGTCCGTCTCTGACCGTAGTCGGAGTTTGCAGGGGGAGGCGTTGCTGTCTGCTCCAGGGCCAAAGTACTGTCGGCTAAGTAAACTTTGGGGTTAATTCCCTTCGTCCCGGGGTTGGTGAATAAAAGTCCGCTTTACTTTCTTTGAGGATTTATTAATCTAACACTGAGTAACAAAGTTACAGTACAGACAATTCTCCGGCCGCTACATCCACTCCGTCATCACAACAACAACACAACTTCCTCATGCGCTCTCCCCCTCCGTAGCCCGTGCGTGTAGCTCTTAAAGGGGCCGCACCATTTTCTCTAGTAACATCACCATGACGTATGTTGCAGAATACGTCTATTTAAATCCAGATGTAAATATATTGAACTGTCCGTGTTATTTGTCCAGGTTAGATGTGTCGTAACTCGCAACCAGCTGCCCGGTCCGCCAGCTGAGTGCCTCAGTCTGCTGTTTCATTCTGTTCATGTGCCACGGAGCAGCTTCTGTCCTTAAACTGAAACGATTTTCACAAACCTGCTCTTAAGTGTAGTTGTTTAAGTCAAACACATCAGCAAGGAGCGTAAACTGAATCATTTTGTTCGTTAGATCAGACGACACGCGTTTAAAAAGAGGAGGAAAAAAAAATAATTTCGTCGGGAGTCGATCCCACGACCATAGCATCGGGGGGCCAACACCTTACTCACTGAGCTATTCTTTCAGATGGATTTGAGAATTCGAAAACTCACTGAAATAGGATTGGTCACTCTCCGCCAAAAATACAGGAAATATTCACACTAAAAAAATTATAACTGCCTTCCTGTTTGTTTTAGAGAAAATTCCTCAGAGACTTTTTTAAGTCTCCCTTTAATACATTTGGTAAAAAATCAGCGGACTTGTCGGTCAAACAGGATGCGGGCGGGGCTTCGTCAAAATCTTCCAGGGGGCGCAATGGAGGCAATTTTTCAATTTTGATCCAAAACTGCACATCAGGTCTGTAAAGGTCATCACGTAGGATACTCACAGAGGTTTTCAAGAGTTTTGGAGTCTGCCGAGGCGCAGAAGATGTGCTTGAACTTTCATGCGAATATGTCGTCGCCACAGCAACAAAGTTGGTCCAAAACTCCCAATTCTCACTGTGAGCCATCGTCACAGTCTTACGTCTTATATTCCCAGATTTGAAGTTGATCAGATTAAAGGGCTAGGAAATGGACATGTAAATGTACAAACTTTGCATTGACCTAAGCCAATAGGTGGCGCTATACTTTTTCGAAAATCACTGCATGGCATTACTTAAAGGCCTACACAAGCATCATGAATATACATTTATAGCCAGAAATATCAATGTTCCTTGGAGTTATACCATTTTACATTTTGGAAAAAAATCTTCGAAAATTGTCCAAACTGCACGCACGCTCACGCCCAGGTAGTTTTATGAAAACTCTTGATTTTAATAACTTTTGACCCCAAGGGTGTCAGGAACCAGTTGCCAGATTTTGAAATGGATCGGATTTAAACTCTCGGAGGAGTTCGTTCGTTTGTAAATGCAAAAATTGAAGGAAATGGCCAAAAATACACAGAATCACCACAGCGCCCCCTAATGTTCAAATATTCTGGGAAAATTTGGGGATGTTCTAGGACTCATTGTGAACATGTCCTCAAAATTTGGTGAAAATGACGGTTAGAAAAAAAAAAAGTTATAGGCCTTTGAACTTTCAGGACACAAACCTACAAACTTCATTGGTCCATAACTTTATTGAAAAATGAGATATCAACATTCTTTCAATAACTTTTGATCGCATCGAGCCAACGATCATTTTGCCGAAGATTCCGTAAGAATCGGACCAAGCGTCTGGGAGGAGTTCGCAAAAACGTGTTTTTCACAAAATTCAAAATGGCGGCCATAAAACGGTAGGCGCATTTGCATACCATAATTTTTTTTGTGTACAGCACATCCAAGAGAACCTGTGTGAAAAGGTTCCAAGTCGATCGGTAAAAGTAAAAAAAAAAATTAACATTGCGGCCACTTTGGGGGGCGCTAGAGAGTTCTTTTTTCTCTCCTCTAATTGCGGGACCCGAATCATACGTCAATTTTGCGCACTTCTGATGCGCGTGCAAAAATTCAAGAGTTTTTGAACATGATAAAGTCCCCAAAAGTGCGTTCGAAGTGGCGAAATAATAAGAAAAAGAAAAATTCTTGCAATTTCAATAGGGCTTTCGCCCGACTTGCAGTCGGCTCAGGCCCTAATAATTCTTGCAATTTCAATAGGGCTTTCGCCCGACTTTCAGTCGGCTCAGGCCCTAATTAAAGCTGCAAGCAGCGATGAACGGGCCTTCGCCTATTCTCGCACGTCGGGGTGGGGCGGCGGTCGGCCGGGCTCGCGGGTCAAAAAAGACTAAAGAGACTAAACAAATCATTCTCGGGGCTGCCATTCAAACCCGAATCTGCGGCCTCGCGAACGGAATCCACCGACGCCGGGCTGTTGCCCCGCTGCAAAAGACCTGCAGAGTAATCATTACGGGTCTCGGGCACGATGACCACGATAACAAAAAGATGCATTCCTGTAAAATAAAGGTAGAGTCTGAAGCGCAAGAATCACAGCAAACGCTCGTCTCGTTCTCCAGTTTGCGTCCGTATAATTGATTCAACACACGTACAGTTTACATCCAGTGCATTTTTCTTGTCCTGTATATCTTATAGACGCAGTCTCAATCAAGGTTAATTCACACCTTGGTTTAGTCGAGGTAGAAGGACGACAGCTAACCCCACCTCTTTTGCTCCATCAAGATATGTTAACTTTTTAACCAAACCCGCTGGATGACGAAGTGGCTGTCTTCCTGAAGAGAGCTTTGCTGAATGAAATAATTAATAATACATTGACTAAGATACACTCTTCCTCCAGGGCTTAATATATCGGTAAGTTCAGTTTGAATCAGTTAAGCCGTGTAGAAACTTTGCATTGACCCAAGTCATTAAAATTAAAAAAGTTCCAAGCCATCCAGGCCTATATGTCGTCAAGACAATTGAGTAGTTGTCCAACAGAGTTATCCTTTTTTGTTTTAAGATAAAAACCATAGCTGTTATTACTGCCTAATATAGTTCCAATTGACCAACTACATGAGACATTTCCACACCATATTGACCGTGCAATCTCTTCTTCAAACTCCGTTTGAAAGAAGACCACTGGCTGAAAAACAAAAAATAAAAGAAATGGGACCGGACCAGCCACAAATTAACATCAGACAGCAGGTGAAAGACAAGGAAGCGTCGTACACTAGAGGCTTTTCGCGGACATGGTACACTAGGAAGCCGTGGCTAACCGGCTGTGGAGTAACTAACTCGCTGTTTTGCTTCCCTTGTTTGCTTTTTAAAACCGCAGCGACCGATCGAGTCTGGTGTGAAAACGGTGTTCAGGACATGAAACATTTCATCTCATCTGCTACTCCAAGCACTCACCATCTCATCTGCTCCTCCAAGCACTCAGCATCTTATCTGCTCCTCCAAGCACTCAGCATCTCCTCTGCTCCTCCAGGCACTCAGCATCTCCTCTGCTCCTCCAGAGATGCTGTTGTGTCCCTGGAGGAGCAGAGGAGATGCTGTTGTGTCCCTGGAGGTGCAGAGGAGATGCTGTTGTGTCCCTGGAGGAGCAGAGGAGATGCTGTTGTGTCTCTGGAGGAGTTTTATGTTTTTTTTGTGTGTCTGTCTTAGAGGTGGTTTGCTGTACGATTTATGTGAACACTGGAGACAATGTAAATAATTTTTATTGACTTGCTCACCATTACAATTGGTAATGCACAGTCTTCTTCATCTAGTGGTTACTCCATGTAATAACAGCGACTATTTGCCTCTTTGTGTATATTGAATATTGACGCAAATTACAGCAATTATAAGTTCACCTTGTATGACTTGGTTTCCTAATATGATGTGTATGACTTGGTATGACCTTGTCTTTGAAAGAACAATATTTGAAATCTACAAGGACATTCTAAATTCATAATAATTACATTAGATGCTATTTGTTTTTAAGTCGTTACTTTGGTGTTAATGTAATAAATAAACGGCAGAAATCTCCCTCAGCCCCCCCTACTTTTTCCATCACCAGCCGCCACTGCTTAACAGTAACCCGTAATATCACAAAACGTGTTTGCATCTCCACCCGTATGTTGCTTCCCAACGGAGCCACCAGCTCACTGTGATTACGCAATACAAAATGGCGGAGAGTGCGATCTTTGGGGACTATATTTTGCAGCATTGTTCAATAAACACAATTGAAGTCACATCAGGAGTCTAATTAATTAAGAAAGGGCGATGTACAAAGTGCAAAACATGAATAGCGGTTACTTTGAACAGAAATACATTACGTTAGAGCTGGCAAACGCCAGGTCACTCACGTCTCCCCCTCCAGCTCCACACATACGGCAGCTGTGCCCAGCAGCCGTATGTGGCTGAAACGAGTGTGACACAGCTGCTCTAAGTGTACAGTTATTTAAAAACCTCAGCAAGGAGAGTTACCTGAATCATTTTGTCCGTTAGATCAGCCGGACACGCGTTTAAAAAAAGAAGTAACAAAAAAAAAAGTATGATTTCGTCGGGACTCGATCTCACGACCATAGGATCGGGGGGCGGTCTCTTACCAGGAGAGCTAAACCCTCTGATGGCTTTGAGAATTCGAAAACTCACTGAAATAGGATTGGTCACTCTCCGCCAAAAATTCAGGTAATATTCACACTAAAAAAATTATAACTGCCTTCCTGTTTGTTTTAGAGAAAATTCCTCAGAGACTTTTTTAAGTCTCCCTTTAATACATTTGGTAAAAAATCAGCGGACTTGTCGGTCAAACAGGGTGCGGGCGGGGCTTCGTCAAAATCTTCCAGGGGGCGCAATGGAGGCAATTTTTCACTTTTGATCCAAAACTGCACATCAGGTCTGTAAAGGTCATCACGTAGGATACTCACAGAGGTTTTCAAGAGTTTTGGAGTGTGCCGAGGCTCAGAAGATGTGCTTGAACTTTCATGCGAATATGGCGACGTCACAGCCACAAAGTTGGTCCAAAACTCCCAATTCTCACTGTGAGCCATCGTCACAGTCTTACGTCTTATATTCCCAGATTTGAAGTTGATCAGATTAAAGGGCTGGGAAATGGACATGTAAATGTACAAACTTTGCATTGACCTAAGCCAATAGGTGGCGCTATACTTTTTCGAAAATCACTGCATGGCATTACTTAAAGGCCTACACAAGCATCATGAATATACATTTATAGCCAGAAATATCAATGTTCCTTGGAGTTATACCATTTTACATTTTGGAAAAAAATCGTCCAAAATTGTCCAAACTGCACGCAAGCTCACGCCCAGGTGGTTTTATGAAAACTCTTGATTTTAATAACTTTTGACCCCAAGGCTGTCAGGAACCAGTTGCCAAATTTTGAAATGGATCGGATTTAAACTCTCGGAGGAGTTCGTTCGTTTGTAAATGCAAAAATTGAAGGAAATGGCCAAAAATACACAGAATCACCACAGCGCCCCCTAATGTTCAAATATTCTGGGAAAATTTGGGGATGTTCTAGGACTCATTGTGAACATGTCCTCAAAATTTGGTGAAAATGACGGTTAGAAAAAAAAAAAGTTATAGGCCTTTGAACTTTCAGGACACAAACCTACAAACTTCATTGGTCCATAACTTTATTGAAAAATGAGATATCAACATTCTTTCAATAACTTTTGATCGCATCGAGCCAACGATCATTTTGCCGAAGATTTCGTAAGAATCGGACCAGGCGTCTGGGAGTAGTTCGCAAAAACGTGTTTTTCACAAAATTCAAAATGGCGGCCATAAAACGGTAGGCGCATTTGCATACCATAATTTTTTTTGTGTACAGCACATCCAAGAGAACCTGTGTGAAAAGGTTCCAAGTCGATCGGTAAAAGTAAAAAAAAAAATTAACATTGCGGCCACTTTGGGGGGCGCTAGAGAGTTCTTTTTTCTCTCCTCTAATTGCGGGACCCGAATCATACGTCAATTTTGCGCACTTCTGATGCGCGTGCAAAAATTCAAGAGTTTTTGAACATGATAAAGTCCCCAAAAGTGCGTTCGAAGTGGCGAAATAATAATAATGAATTCTTGCAATTTCAATAGGGCTTTCGCCCGACTTGCAGTCGGCTCAGGCCCTAATTAAAGCTGCAAGCAGCGATGAACGGGCCTTCGCCTATTCTCGCGCGTCGGGGTGGGGCGGCGGTTGGCCGGGCTCGCGGGTCAAAAAAGACTAAAGAGACTAAACGAATCACTCTCGGGGCTGCCATTCAAACCTGAATCTGCGGCCTCGCGAACGGAATCCACCGACGCCGGGCTGTTGCCCCGCTGCAAAAGACCTGCGGAGTAATTGTTACGGGTCTCGGGCACGATGACCACAATAAGTATCACAGCAACACTTGTCTCGTTCTCCAGTTTGCGTCTGTATAATTGATTCAACACATATACACATCCAGTGCATTTTTCTTGTCCTGTATATCTTAGATATCATAGATGCAGTCTCAATCAAGGTTAATTCCCAGAAATATCCACCTGTAATTACCTTAGCTGTTATTACTGCCTACTATAGTTCCTATTGACCAACTACATAAGGGATATTTCCATACCATATTGACTATGATAAACGTATACAACTCTTATTCACATATGGACGTTGCACTTTAGAATGTGTATTGATTAACTCGGCATGTACCAAACCATATTGACAAGTAAAAAAAACAAAATATGACTAAACATGACTGAATAAATCACCGCCCAAAACATGTTAAAGATAAGTGGCATTATAAGTACAATTTAAGTGCTACCATTTGTTAGTGCTACGGTTTGCTAGTGTTTTGGTCAAGGTAGAGTCTAAAAAGGTGTGTCTTGAGTTTTCGACGGAAGATGGAGAGGCTCTCTGTGGTCCTGATGTCATCGGAGAGCTCATTCCACCATCTGGGAGCAGGACAGCAAAGAGTCGCCATCTCGTCGAGTGCTTTTCTCTCAGTGAGGGAGGAACAAGCAGCTTGCCAGATGCAGATCGGAGTGCGTGGGTTGGGATGCAGGGTTTCACCATGTCCCGGATGTAGACTGGTCCCGATCCATTCACAGCGTGGTCCGTCAGTACCAATGCTTTGAACTGGATGCGGGCAGCCACTGGTAACCAATGAAGTGAAGGGAGAAGCGGTGTGGTGTGGGAGTATTTCAGAAGGTTGAAGACCAGTCGAGCTGCTGCATTCTGGATGAGCTGCAGTGGTCGAATGGCGGCAGCAGGGAGACCTGCCAGCAGAGAGTTACAGTAGTATTTGGTGTATTATCAGAATACGATTAGGGCTGTCAACAGATTATAGACAATTAACTAGTTAATCACACATTTTGAAAAACATTTATCTTGATTACAATATTTTTTTCTCTTATATTAACTGTTTACAGTTTAGTAATTTGTTGTTTCAACTCCATAATGAGCTTGACGTGTGTATATTATTTCATTGGAATGAGGGGCATATTAATCATATCATTTAATGTTAGATTCATGCTCATTGTGAAGGAAATGAATATATAACATATTGAAAAGCATTGAAGACGCACATTACATTACGTGTCATTTAGCTGACGCTTTTAAACAACAAAGTAGTTAGTTAGCTGCTGCGAGTAGTAGTGTGTAAATAAAGTGATTCAATCGGGCCAAGTTATTTAGGGCACACGGAAACGTAAACAAAGTGGCGCTAATAGCGTGAAGAGGGGTCTTTTATTCCCGTGAAGCTACCGTAGTTAGCTTTACAGGAACAAAATACGTATGCTAGTTGATGTTCTTCAAGCATAGCATAGGCTGCCCTGGGCTGTGCTAAATAGTGCACAGCAGCCACAGCCGGCAGTAAACTCAAATTAGTGTGACAAATCTGCTCTAAAGTGTAGTTATTTAAGTCAATAACCTCAGCAAATAGAGTAATCTGAACCACTTTGTTCGTTAGATCAGCCGGAGACGCGGAAAAAAAGAGATGTTTGTGACGGGACGTCCCTTAAGCAGCTGTTAGCATGTTTACAGTATCCCCGCTATTTAAGTGGGTAAGACTGAAGAACGCACAAGGAAAAAGTCATCACTCACCTACCAAAGCGTTTCCACTTGGTTTAGTCCGTTTGGATTTAAGCATAGGTGTGTAGTTAGCAAGCTGGCTGACTGGCTGCTCCATCCGGCAGCCGCTAGCTTCTCTCGCTACCCCAGTTAGCTCTCCGTGCCGTCGAACAGATATAACAAGCCCTTAAACAAAACGTACCTAAATGGCTGCACACATCCAAGAGGGAATGAGAACACTTTACTTCAGGAACTATTACTACTGTGAAAGCTACCTTAAAATGATGATCCCGTTGCTGAGTTTTACCGTAAATTAGGACTTCACACACATGGTGGATCTGTGACATGTGTCCGCGTAAAACATGTCCCCCCCGAAACTAACCACGTAAAATTAGTTCCTACCCAAAAAACGAAACAAATATGTCTGTGCACAAACCACACAACAAATAAACAAGTTCATGAAGATATGATACAAACGACACGAATTACATTCACCTCACCAAGGAAAGTAAACTAAATCCCTTTGTTCGTTAGTTCAGCTGAACACGCAGTTAAAAAGAAGAAGAAAAAAAACACTATGGCTCTAACGGGAAGCGAACCCGGATCAAAATATTGAAAGTCCTGTGTCTAACCAACGGAGCTACGTGTCGAGCCGTGATTACAAAATCGAAAAGTGACCTAAAAAAAGAAGATTCACACACATTGCGTCAGGTCAGGGAGGTCAATCTGTGGAGACAATATTTTGAAGCATTGTTCAATAAACACAATTTAAGTCACATCAGGAGTCTAATTAATTATGTTGGGGCGATGTACAAAGTGCAAGAACTGAATAAAGACCAGTCCGCCACCCGACTGCAAACGCCAGCTCACTGACGTCTCCCAGCAGCTCCACATACGGCAGCTGTGCCAGCCGTATGTGGCTGAAACGAGTGTGACACAGCTGCTCTAACGTGTACAGTTATTTAACCTCAGCAAGGAGAGTTACCTGAATCATTTTGTCCGTTAGATCAGCCGGACACGCGTTTAAAAAAAGAAGTAACAAAAAAAAAAGTATGCTTTCGTCGGGACTCGATCTCACGACCATAGGATCGGGGGGCGGTCTCTTACCAGGAGAGCTAAACCCTCTGATGGCTTTGAGAATTCGAAAACTCACTCAAATAGGATTGGTCACTCTCCGCCAAAAATTCAGGTAATATTCACACTAAAAAAATTATAACTGCCTTCCTGTTTGTTTTAGAGAAAATTCCTCAGAGACTTTTTTAAGTCTCCCTTTAATACATTTGGTAAAAAATCAGCGGACTTGTCGGTCAAACAGGGTGCGGGCGGGGCTTCGTCAAAATCTTCCAGGGGGCGCAATGGAGGCAATTTTTCACTTTTGATCCAAAACTGCACATCAGGTCTGTAAAGGTCATCACGTAGGATACTCACAGAGGTTTTCAAGAGTTTTGGAGTGTGCCGAGGCTCAGAAGATGTGCTTGAACTTTCATGCGAATATGGCGACGTCACAGCCACAAAGTTGGTCCAAAACTCCCAATTCTCACTGTGAGCCATCGTCACAGTCTTACGTCTTATATTCCCAGATTTGAAGTTGATCAGATTAAAGGGCTGGGAAATGGACATGTAAATGTACAAACTTTGCATTGACCTAAGCCAATAGGTGGCGCTATACTTTTTCGAAAATCACTGCATGGCATTACTTAAAGGCTTACACAAGCATCATGAATATACATTTATAGCCAGAAATATCAATGTTCCTTGGAGTTATACCATTTTACATTTTGGAAAAAAATCGTCCAAAATTGTCCAAACTGCACGCAAGCTCACGCCCAGGTGGTTTTATGAAAACTCTTGATTTTAATAACTTTTGACCCCAAGGCTGTCAGGAACCAGTTGCCAGATTTTTAAATGGATCGGATTTAAACTCTCGGAGGAGTTCGTTCGTTTGTAAATGCAAAAATTGAAGGAAATGGCCAAAAATACACAGAATCACTACAGCGCCCCCTAATGTTCAAATATTCTGGGAAAATTTGGGGATGTTCTAGGACTCATTGTGAACATGTCCTCAAAATTTGGTGAAAATGGGGGTTGGAAAAAAAAAAGTTATAGGACTTTGAACTTTCAGGACACAAACCTACAAACTTCATTGGTCCATAACTTTATTGAAAAATGAGATATCAACATTCTTTCAATAACTTTTGATCGCATCGAGCCAACGATCATTTTGCCGAAGATTTCGTAAGAATCGGATCAAGCGTCTGGGAGGAGTTCGCAAAAACGTGTTTTTCACAAAATTCAAAATGGCGGCCATAAAACGGTAGGCGCATTTGCATACCATAATTTTTTTTGTGTACAGCACATCCAAGAGCACCTGTGTGAAAAGGTTCCAGGTCGATCGGTAAAAGTAAAAAAATCAATTAACATTGCGGCCACTTTGGGGGGCGCTAGAGAGTTCTTTTTTTTCTCCTCTAATTGCGGGACCCCAATCATACGTCAATTTTGCGCACTTCTGATGCGCGTGCAAAAATTCAAGAGTTTTTGAACATGATGAAGTCCCCAAAAGTGCGTTCGAAGTGGCGAAATAATAATAATTAAAGCTGCAAGCAGCGATGAACGGGCCTTCGCCTATTCTCGCACGTTGGGGTGGGGCGGCGGTCGGCGGGGCTCGCGGGTCAAAAAAGACTAAAGAGACTAAACAAATCACTCTCGGGGCTGCCATTCAAACCTGAATCTGCGGCCTTGCGAACGGAATCCACCGACGCCGGGCTGTTGCCCCGCTGCAAAAGACCTGCGGAGGAATCGTTAGGGGTCTCGGGCACGATGACCACGATAACAAAAAGATGCATTCCTGTAAAATAAAGGTAGAGTCTGAAGCGCAAGAATCACAGGAAACGCTCGTCTCGTTCTCCAGTTTGCGTCCGTATAATTGATTCAACACGCGTACAGTTTACATCCAGTGCATTTTTCTTGTCCTGTATATCTTATAGACGCAGTCTCAATCAAGGTTAATTCACACCTTGGTTTAGTCGAGGTACAAGGACGACAGCTAACCCCACCTCTTTTGCTCCATCAAGATATGTTAATTTTTTAACCAAACCCGCTGGATGACGACGTGGCTGTCTTCCTGAAGAGAGCTTTGCTGAATGAAATAATTAATAATACATTGACTAAGATACGCTCTTCCTCCAGGGCTTAATATATTGGTAAGTTCAGTTTGAATCAGTTAAGCCATGTAGAAACTTTGCATTGACCCAAGTCATTAAAATTAAAAAAGTTCC
The DNA here is from genome assembly GCF_949316345.1 of Pungitius pungitius. Lineage (NCBI taxonomy): Eukaryota > Metazoa > Chordata > Actinopteri > Perciformes > Gasterosteidae > Pungitius > Pungitius pungitius. The sequence goes on along the minus strand of NC_084916.1, from coordinate 9,481,155 downwards.
AAGCCATCCAGGCCTATATGTCGTCAAGACAATTGAGTAGTTGTCCAACAGAGTTATCCTTTTTTGTTTTAAGATAAAAACCATAGCTGTTATTACTGCCTAATATAGTTCCAATTGACCAACTACATGAGACATTTCCACACCATATTGACTATCATAAAACGTATACAACTCTTATTCACATATGGACGTTGCACTTTAGAATGTGTATTGATTAACTCGGCATGTACCAAACCATATTGACAAGTAAAAAAAACAAAATATGACTAAACATGACTGAATAAATCACCGCCCAAAACATGTTAAAGATAAGTGGCATTATAAGTACAATTTAAGTGCTACCATTTGTTAGTGCTACGGTTTGCTAGTGTTTTGGTCAAGGTAGAGTCTAAAAAGGTGTGTCTTGAGTTTTCGACGGAAGATGGAGAGGCTCTCTGCGGTCCTGATGTCATCAGAGAGCTCATTCCACCATCTGGGAGCAGGACAGCAAAGAGTCGCGATCTCGTCGAGTGCTTTTCTCTCAGTGAGGGAGGAACAAGCAGCGTGGCAGATGCAGATCGGAGTGTGTGGGTTGGGATGTAGGGTTTAACCATGTCCCGGATGTAGACTGGTCCCGATCCATTCACAGCGTGGTACGTCAGTACCAATGCTTTGAACTGGATGCGGGGAGCCACTAGTAACCAATGAAGAGAACGGAGAAGCGGTGTGGTGTGGGAGTATTTCAGAAGGTTGAAGACCAGTCGAGCTGCTGCATTCTGGATGAGCTGCAGTGGTCGTATGGCGGTAGCAGGGAGACCCGCCAGCAGAGAGTTACAGTAGTCGAGGCGAGAGATGACAAGAGCCTGAATCTGTACCTGCGCCGCCTTCTGAGTGAGAAGGGGTCGTATTCTCCTGATGTTAACGGTGTTCGCCAAAGTTAACAGTCAGGTCCTGAGTGGGCGAGTTTTTTCCAGGGAAGAGAAGTAGTTCAGTCTTGTCGGGGTTGATCTTCAGGTGATGGGCGGACATCCACTGGGAGATGTCAGTCAGACATGCAGAGATCCGTGCCGCCACCTGAGTGTCCGAGTCGGGGAAGGAGAGAATTAGTTGGGTGTCTGTGTTTTACAATTATGCAGACAGAACAAAATATACATAAAGAAATGCTTTCCCACCTCGCTGGAGTTGAAAGCCACGTGTCCAATGTGCCATTCCCATTGATGGTGGCATGACTTTGCACGTGGCATCTGAAAGTATTTGAGCACCAACATGTATTATCAGAATACGATTAGGGCTGTCAACAGATTATAGACAATTAACTAGTTAATCACACATTTTGTAAAACATTTATCTTGATAACAATATTTTTTTCTCTTATATTAACTGTTTACAGTTTAGTAATTTGTTGTTTCAACTCCATAATGAGCTTGACGTGTGTATATTATTTCATTGGAATGAGGGGCATATTAATCATATCATTTAATGTTAGATTCATGCTCATTGTGAAGGAAATAAATATATAACATTGAAAAGCATTGAAGACGCACATTACATTACGTGTCATTTAGCTGACGCTTTTAAACAACAAAGTAGTTAGTTAGCTGCTGCGAGTAGTAGTGTGTAAATAAAGTGATTCAATCGGGCCAAGTTATTTAGGGCACACGGAAACGTAAACAAAGTGGCGCTAATAGCGTGAAGAGGGGTCTTTTATTCCCGTGAAGCTACCGTAGTTAGCTTTACAGGAACAAAATACGTATGCTAGTTGATGTTCTTCAAGCATAGCATAGGCTGCCCTGGGCTGTGCTAAATAGTGCACAGCAGCCACAGCCGGCAGTAAACTCAAATTAGTGTGACAAATCTGCTCTAAAGTGTAGTTATTTAAGTCAATAACCTCAGCAAATAGAGTAATCTGAACCACTTTGTTCGTTAGATCAGCCGGAGACGCGGAAAAAAAGAGATGTTTGTGACGGGACGTCCCTTAAGCAGCTAATAGCACCGAATTAGTGTTAGCATGTTTACAGTATCCCCGCTATTTAAGTGGGTAAGACTGAAGAACGCACAAGGAAAAAGTCATCACTCACCTACCAAAGCGTTTCCACTTGGTTTAGTCCGTTTGGATTTAAGCATAGGTGTGTAGCTAGCAGTTTAAAATATAAAATACGGACTTGATACGAGCTGCAGCTGTTCAACGCCGGGGCTTCAATGGCGACCTCTCGCGATAACAGCATTAACTCACGCGACACTACGAGCCGCCCTCTACTCTGCGCATGTCCGTCAACAAAGACTGCTGGGTAATTGAGTTCTTTAACGTAACAGTTCCCCGTAACATCTAGTAAAATCCCAAAACGTGTTTGCATCTCCACCCGTATGTGGCAGAATACGTGTATTTAAATTCAGATGTAAATATATTGAACTGTCCGTGTTATTTTTCTAGGTTAGATGTGTCAAACTCGCGACACGCTGGCGAACGGCTGCACCGTCCAGACCGTACCGGGCTGCAACGCCAGCTCCTCCCTCCAGCTCCACACATACGGCAGCTGTGCCCAGCAGCCGTATGTGGCTGAAACGAGTGTGACACAGCTGCTCTAACGTGTACAGTTATTTAATAACCTCAGCAAGGAGAGTAAACTGAATCATTTTGTCCGTTAGATCAGCCGGACACACGTTTAAAAAAAGAAGAAAAAAAAAAAAAGTATGATTTCGTCGGGAGTCGATCTCACGACCATTGCATCGGGGGGCCAACACCTTACTCACTGAGCTATTCTTCCAGCTGGATGTGAGAATTCGAAAACTCACTGAAATAGGATTGGTCACTCTCCGCCAAAAATTGAGGTAATATTCACACTAAAAAAATTATAACTGCCTTCCTGTTGGTTTTAGAGAAAATTCCTCAGAGACTTTTTTAAGTCTCCCTTTAATACATTTGGTAAAAAATCAGCGGACTTGTCGGTCAAACAGGGTGCGGGCGGGGCTTCGTCAAAATCTTCCAGGGGGCGCAATGGAGGCAATTTTTCACTTTTGATCCAAAACTGCACATCAGGTCTGTAAAGGTCATCACGTAGGATACTCACAGAGGTTTTCAAGAGTTTTGGAGTGTGCCGAGGCTCAGAAGATGTGCTTGAACTTTCATGCAAAGATGACGTCGTCACAGCAACAAAGTTGGTCCAAAACTCCCAATTCTCACTGTGAGCCATCGTCACCGTCTTACGTCTTATATTCCCAGATTTGAAGTTGATCACATTAAAGGGCTAGGAAATGGACATGTAAATGTAGAAACTTTGCATTGACCTAAGCCAATAGGTGGCGCTATACTTTTTCGAAAATCACTGCATGGCATTACTTAAAGGCCTAGACAAGCATCATGAATATACATTTCTAGCCAGAAATATCAATGTTCCTTGGAGTTATACCATTTTACATTTTGGAAAAAAATCTTCCAAAATTGTCCAAACTGCACGCAAGCTCACGCCCAGGTAGTTTTATGAAAACTCTTGATTTTAATAACTTTTGACCCCAAGGGTGTCAGGAACCAGTTGCCAGATTTTTAAATGGATCGGATTTAAACTCTCGGAGGAGTTCGTTCGTTTGTAAATGCAAGAATTGAAGGAAATGGCCAAAAATACACAGAATCACCACAGCGCCCCCTAATGTTCAAATATTCTGGGAAAATTTGGGGATGTTCTAGGACTCATTGTGAACATGTCCTCAAAATTTGGTGAAAATGACGGTTAGAAAAAAAAAAAGTTATAGGCCTTTGAACTTTCAGGACACAAACCTACAAACTTCATTGGTCCATAACTTTATTGAAAAATGAGATATCAACATTCTTTCAATAACTTTTGATCGCATCGAGCCAACGATCATTTTGCCGAAGATTTCGTAAGAATCGGACCAAGCGTCTGGGAGGAGTTCGCAAAAACGTGTTTTTCACAAAATTCAAAATGGCGGCCATAAAACGGTAGGCGCATTTGCATACCATAATTTTTTTTGTGTACAGCACATCCAAGAGCACCTGTGTGAAAAGGTTCCAGGTCGATCGGTAAAAGTAAAAAAAACAATTAACATTGCGGCCACTTTGGGGGGCGCTAGAGAGTTCTTTTTTTTCTCCTCTAATTGCGGGACCCCAATCATACGTCAATTTTGCGCACTTCTGATGCGCGTGCAAAAATTCAAGAGTTTTTGAACATGATGAAGTCCCCGAAAGTGCGTTCGAAGTGGCGAAATAATAATAATAATAATAATTCTTGCAATTTCAATAGGGCTTTCGCCCGACTTTCAGTCGGCTCAGGCCCTAATTAAAGCTGCAAGCAGCGATGAACGGGCCTTCGCCTATTCTCGCACGTCGGGGTGGGGCGGCGGTCGGCCGGGCTCGCGGGTCAAAAAAGACTAAAGAGACTAAACAAATCACTCTCGGGGCTTCCATTCAAACCTGAATCTGCGGCCTCGCGAACGGAATCCACCGACGCCGGGCTGTTGCCCCGCTGCAAAAGACCTGCGGAGTAATTGTTACGGGTCTCGGGCACGATGACCACAATAAGTATCACAGCAACACTTGTCTCGTTCTCCAGTTTGCGTCTGTATAATTGATTCAACACATATACACATCCAGTGCATTTTTCTTGTCCTGTATATCTTAGATATCATAGATGCAGTCTCAATCAAGGTTAATTCCCAGAAATATCCACCTGTAATTACCTTAGCTGTTATTTCTGCCTACTATAGTTCCTATTGACCAACTACATAAGGGATATTTCCACACCATGTTGACTATGATAAACGTATACAACTCTTATTCACATATGGACGTTGCACTTTAGAATGTGTATTGATTAACTCGGCATGTACCAAACCATATTGACAAGTAAAAAAAACAAAATATGACTAAACATGACTGAATAAATCACCGCCCAAAACATGTTAAAGATAAGTGGCATTATAAGTACAATTTAAGTGCTACCATTTGTTAGTGCTACGGTTTGCTAGTGTTTTAGTCAAGGTAGAGTCTAAAAAGGTGTGTCTTGAGTTTTCGACGGAAGATGTAGAGGCTCTCTGCAGTCCTGATGTCATCAGAGAGCTCATTCCACCATCTGGGAGCAGGACAGCAAAGAGTCGCCATCTCGTCGAGTGCTTTTCTCTCAGTGAGGGAGGAACAAGCAGCTTGCCAGATGCAGATCGGAGTGCGTGGGTTGGGATGCAGGGTTTCACCATGTCCCGGATGTAGACTGCTCCCGATCCATTCACAGCGTGGTCCGTCAGTACCAATGCTTTGAACTGCATGCGGGCAGCCACTCGTATCCAAAGAAGAGAGCGGAGAAGTGGTGTGGGAGTATTTTGGAAGGTTGAAGACCAGTCGAGCTGCTGCATTCTGGATGAGCTGCAGTGGTCGAATGGCGGCAGCAGGGAGACCTGCCAGCAGAGAGTTACAGTAGTATTTGGTGTATTATCAGAATACGATTAGGGCTGTCAACAGATTATAGACAATTAACTAGTTAATCACACATTTTGAAAAACATTTATCTTGATTACAATATTTTTTTCTCTTATATTAACTGTTTACAGTTTAGTAATTTGTTGTTTCAACTCCATAATGAGCTTGACGTGTGTATATTATTTCATTGGAATGAGGGGCATATGAATCATATCATTTAATGTTAGATTCATGCTCATTGTGAAGGAAATGAATATATAACATATTGAAAAGCATTGAAGACGCACATTACATTACGTGTCATTTAGCTGACGCTTTTAAACAACAAAGTAGTTAGTTAGCTGCTGCGAGCACGGTTCTACTCAGTGTGTAAATAAAGTGATTCAATCGGGCCAAGTTATTTAGGGCACACGGAAACGTAAACAAAGTGGCGTTAATAGCGTGAAGAGGTGTCTTTTGACGCTGTAAAGCTACCGTAGTTAGCTTAGCTAAAAGACGTATGCTGGGTGAGACTGGAGAACGCACAAGGAAAACGTAATCACTCACCGTCAAAGGCGTTTCCACTTCGTTGAGTACATGTGGACGTAAGCACCGGTGTGTAGTTAGCAAGCTGGCTGACTGGCTGCTCCATCCGGCAGCCGCTAGCTCCACTCGCTATCCCAGTTAGCTGTCCGTGCCGTCGAGCAGATATAACAAGCCCTTAAACAAAACGTACCTCACTGGCTGCACACATCCAAGAGGGAATGAGAACACTTTGCTTACATCCACATAGTAGTAATAGTTCCTGAAGTATAGGTGTGTAGTTAGCAGTTTAAAATACGGAGCGGTGATACTTTGCCTGTTCAACACAAAACCGGAACATGCGCAGACTACGTGCGCGGCTGTGCGCACGTAGTCTGCGCATGTCCGTCAACCAAGAATAGGGAATTCTGGGTGATGAAGTTCTTTAACTTAAAATTTCCCCGTAACATCTATTTACATCACCAAACGTGTTTGCATCTCCACCCGTATGTTGCAGAATACGTGTATTTAAATCCAGATGTAAATATATTGAACTGTCCGTGTTATTTGTCTAGGTTAGATATGTCAAACCCGCGACACGCTGCCAAACGGCTGCGCCGTGAGCCAGCTGTCCTGCATCAGCCTTACCTTCTTCTGTCAGCTGTATGCGCGGCCACGGAGCAGTTTCTGGCCTTAAACTGAAACGAGTTTGACATACCTGCTCTTAAGTGTACAAAGTCCATAACCTCAGCAAGGAGAGTAAACTGAATCATTTTGTTCGTTAGATCAGAAGACACGCGTTTAAAAAGAGGAGGAAAACAAAAAAATTGATTTCGCCGGGACACGATCTCACGACCATAGGATCGGGGGGGCGGTTTCTTACCAGGAGAGCTAAACCTTCTGATGGGTTTGAGAATTCGAAAACTCACTGAAATAGGATCGGTCACTCTCCGCCAAAAATACAGGAAATATTCACACTAAAAAAATTATAACTGCCTTCCTGTTTGTTTTAGAGAAAATTCCTCAGAGACTTTTTTAAGTCTCCCTTTAATACATTTGGTAAAAAATCAGCGGACTTGTCGGTCAAACAGGGTGCGGGCGGGGCTTCGTCAAAATCTTCCAGGGGGCGCAATGGAGGCAATTTTTCACTTTTGATCCAAAACTGCACATCAGGTCTGTAAAGGTCATCACGTAGGATACTCACAGAGGTTTTCAAGAGTTTTGGAGTGTGCCGAGGCTCAGAAGATGTGCTTGAACTTTCATGCGAATATGGCGACGTCACAGCCACAAAGTTGGTCCAAAACTCCCAATTCTCACTGTGAGCCATCGTCACAGTCTTACGTCTTATATTCCCAGATTTGAAGTTGATCAGATTAAAGGGCTAGGAAATGGACATGTAAATGTAGAAACTTTGCATTGACCTAAGCCAATAGGTGGCGCTATACTTTTTCGAAAAACACTGCATGGCATTACTTAAAGGCCTACACAAGCATCATGAATATACATTTATAGCCAGAAATATCAATGTTCCTTGGAGTTATACCATTTTCCGTTCTGGAAAAAAATCTTCCAAAATTGTCCAAACTGCACGCACGCTCACGCCCAGGTAGTTTTATGAAAACTCTTGATTTTAATAACTTTTGACCCCAAGGGTGTCAGGAACCAGTTGCCAGATTTTGAAATGGATCGGATTTAAACTCTCGGAGGAGTTCGTTCGTTTGTAAATGCAAAAATTGAAGGAAATGGCCAAAAATACACAGAATCACCACAGCGCCCCCTAATGTTCAAATATTCTGGGAAAATTTGGGGATGTTCTAGGACTCAATGTGAACATGTCCTCAAAATTTGGTGAAAATGACGGTTAGAAAAAAAAAAAGTTATAGGCCTTTGAATTTTCTGGACACAAACCTACAAACTTCATTGGTCCATAACTTTATTGAAAAATGAGATATCAACATTCTTTCAATAACTTTTGATCGCATCGAGCCAACGATCATTTTGCCGAAGATTTCGTAAGAATCGGACCAAGCGTCTGGGAGGAGTTCGCAAAAACGTGTTTTTCACAAAATTCAAAATGGCGGCCATAAAACGGTAGGCGCATTTGCATACCATAATTTTCTTTGTGTACAGCACATCCAAGAGAACTTGTGTGAAAAGGTTTCAAGTCGATCGGTAAAAGTAAAAAAAAAAATTAACATTGCGGCCACTTTGGGGGGCGCTAGAGAGATCTTTTTTTTCTCTTCTAATTGCGGGACCCCAATCATACGTCAATTTTGCGCACTTCTGATGCGCATGCAAAAATTCAAGAGTTTTTGAACATGATGAAGTCCCCGAAAGTGCGTTCGAAGTGGCGAAATAATAAAAAGAAGAAGAAGAATTCTTGCAATTTCAATAGGGCTTTCGCCCGACTTGCAGTCGGCTCAGGCCCTAATAATAATTCTTGCAATTTCAATAGGGCTTTCGCCCGACTTTCAGTCGGCTCAGGCCCTAATTAAAGCTGCAAGCAGCGATGAACGGGCCTTCGCCTATTCTCGCACGTCGGGGTGGGGCGGCGGTCGGCCGGGCTCGCGGGTCAAAAAAGACTAAAGAGACTAAACAAATCATTCTCGGGGCTGCCATTCAAACCTGAATCTGCGGCCTCGCGAACGGAATCCACCGACGCCGGGCTGTTGCCCCGCTGCAAAAGACCTGCAGAGTAATCGTTACGGGTCTCGGGCACGATGACCACGATAACAAAAAGATGCATTCCTGTAAAATAAAGGTAGAGTCTGAAGCGCAAGAATCACAGCAAACGCTCGTCTCGTTCTCCAGTTTGCGTCCGTATAATTGATTCAACACACGTACAGTTTACATCCAGTGCATTTTTCTTGTCCTGTATATCTTATAGACGCAGTCTCAATCAAGGTTAATTCACACCTTGGTTTAGTCGAGGTACAAGGACGACAGCTAACCCCACCTCTTTTGCTCCATCAAGATATGTTAACTTTTTAACCAAACCCGCTGGATGACGAAGTGGCTGTCTTCCTGAAGAGAGCTTTGCTGAATGAAATAATTAATAATACATTGACTAAGATACGCTCTTCCTCCAGGGCTTAATATATTGGTAAGTTCAGTTTGAATCAGTTAAGCCATGTAGAAACTTTGCATTGACCCAAGTCATTAAAATTAAAAAAGTTCCAAGCCATCCAGGCCTATATGTCGTCAAGACAATTGAGTAGTTGTCCAACAGAGTTATCCTTTTTTGTTTTAAGATAAAAACCATAGCTGTTATTACTGCCTAATATAGTTCCAATTGACCAACTACATGAGACATTTCCACACCATATTGACCGTGCAATCTCTTCTTCAAACTCCGTTTGAAAGAAGACCACTGGCTGAAAAACAAAAAATAAAAGAAATGGGACCGGACCAGCCACAAATTAACATCAGACAGCAGGTGAAAGACAAGGAAGCGTCGTACACTAGAGGCTTTTCGCGGACATGGTACACTAGGAAGCCGTGGCTAACCGGCTGTGGAGTAACTAACTCGCTGTTTTGCTTCCCTTGTTTGCTTTTTAAAACCGCAGCGACCGATCGAGTCTGGTGTGAAAACGGTGTTCAGGACATGAAACATTTCATCTCATCTGCTACTCCAAGCACTCACCATCTCATCTGCTCCTCCAAGCACTCAGCATCTTATCTGCTCCTCCAAGCACTCAGCATCTCCTCTGCTCCTCCAGGCACTCAGCATCTCCTCTGCTCCTCCAGAGATGCTGTTGTGTCCCTGGAGGAGCAGAGGAGATGCTGTTGTGTCTCTGGAGGAGCAGAGGAGATGCTGTTGTGTCCCTGGAGGTGCAGAGGAGATGCTGTTGTGTCCCTGGAGGAGCAGAGGAGATGCTGTTGTGTCTCTGGAGGAGTTTTATGTTTTTTTTGTGTGTCTGTCTTAGAGGTGGTTTGCTGTACGATTTATGTGAACACTGGAGACAATGTAAATAATTTTTATTGACTTGCTCACCATTACAATTGGTAATGCACAGTCTTCTTCATCTAGTGGTTACTCCATGTAATAACAGCGACTATTTGCCTCTTTGTGTATATTGAATATTGACGCAAATTACAGCAATTATAAGTTCACCTTGTATGACTTGGTTTCCTAATATGATGTGTATGACTTGGTATGACCTTGTCTTTGAAAGAACAATATTTGAAATCTACAAGGACATTCTAAATTCATAATAATTACATTAGATGCTATTTGTTTTTAAGTCGTTACTTTGGTGTTAATGTAATAAATAAACGGCAGAAATCTCCCTCAGCCCCCCCTACTTTTTCCATCACCAGCCGCCACTGCTTAACAGTAACCCGTAATATCACAAAACGTGTTTGCATCTCCACCCGTATGTTGCTTCCCAACGGAGCCACCAGCTCACTGTGATTACGCAATACAAAATGGCGGAGAGTGCGATCTTTGGGGACTATATTTTGCAGCATTGTTCAATAAACACAATTGAAGTCACATCAGGAGTCTAATTAATTAAGAAAGGGCGATGTACAAAGTGCAAAACATGAATAGCGGTTACTTTGAACAGAAATACATTACGTTAGAGCTGGCAAACGCCAGGTCACTCACGTCTCCCCCTCCAGCTCCACACATACGGCAGCTGTGCCCAGCAGCCGTATGTGGCTGAAACGAGTGTGACACAGCTGCTCTAAGTGTACAGTTATTTAAAAACCTCAGCAAGGAGAGTTACCTGAATCATTTTGTCCGTTAGATCAGCCGGACACGCGTTTAAAAAAAGAAGTAACAAAAAAAAAAGTATGATTTCGTCGGGACTCGATCTCACGACCATAGGATCGGGGGGCGGTCTCTTACCAGGAGAGCTAAACCCTCTGATGGCTTTGAGAATTCGAAAACTCACTGAAATAGGATTGGTCACTCTCCGCCAAAAATTCAGGTAATATTCACACTAAAAAAATTATAACTGCCTTCCTGTTTGTTTTAGAGAAAATTCCTCAGAGACTTTTTTAAGTCTCCCTTTAATACATTTGGTAAAAAATCAGCGGACTTGTCGGTCAAACAGGGTGCGGGCGGGGCTTCGTCAAAATCTTCCAGGGGGCGCAATGGAGGCAATTTTTCACTTTTGATCCAAAACTGCACATCAGGTCTGTAAAGGTCATCACGTAGGATACTCACAGAGGTTTTCAAGAGTTTTGGAGTGTGCCGAGGCTCAGAAGATGTGCTTGAACTTTCATGCGAATATGGCGACGTCACAGCCACAAAGTTGGTCCAAAACTCCCAATTCTCACTGTGAGCCATCGTCACAGTCTTACGTCTTATATTCCCAGATTTGAAGTTGATCAGATTAAAGGGCTGGGAAATGGACATGTAAATGTACAAACTTTGCATTGACCTAAGCCAATAGGTGGCGCTATACTTTTTCGAAAATCACTGCATGGCATTACTTAAAGGCCTACACAAGCATCATGAATATACATTTATAGCCAGAAATATCAATGTTCCTTGGAGTTATACCATTTTACATTTTGGAAAAAAATCGTCCAAAATTGTCCAAACTGCACGCAAGCTCACGCCCAGGTGGTTTTATGAAAACTCTTGATTTTAATAACTTTTGACCCCAAGGCTGTCAGGAACCAGTTGCCAAATTTTGAAATGGATCGGATTTAAACTCTCGGAGGAGTTCGTTCGTTTGTAAATGCAAAAATTGAAGGAAATGGCCAAAAATACACAGAATCACCACAGCGCCCCCTAATGTTCAAATATTCTGGGAAAATTTGGGGATGTTCTAGGACTCATTGTGAACATGTCCTCAAAATTTGGTGAAAATGACGGTTAGAAAAAAAAAAAGTTATAGGCCTTTGAACTTTCAGGACACAAACCTACAAACTTCATTGGTCCATAACTTTATTGAAAAATGAGATATCAACATTCTTTCAATAACTTTTGATCGCATCGAGCCAACGATCATTTTGCCGAAGATTTCGTAAGAATCGGACCAAGCGTCTGGGAGGAGTTCGCAAAAACGTGTTTTTCACAAAATTCAAAATGGCGGCCATAAAACGGTAGGCGCATTTGCATACCATAATTTTTTTTGTGTACAGCACATCCAAGAGAACCTGTGTGAAAAGGTTCCAAGTCGATCGGTAAAAGTAAAAAAAAAAATTAACATTGCGGCCACTTTGGGGGGCGCTAGAGAGTTCTTTTTTCTCTCCTCTAATTGCGGGACCCGAATCATACGTCAATTTTGCGCACTTCTGATGCGCGTGCAAAAATTCAAGAGTTTTTGAACATGATGAAGTCCCCGAAAGTGCGTTCGAAGTGGCGAAATAATAATAATAATAATAATAATAATAATTCTTGCAATTTCAATAGGGCTTTCGCCCGACTTTCAGTCGGCTCAGGCCCTAATGAATTCTTGCAATTTCAATAGGGCTTTCGCCCGACTTTCAGTCGGCTCAGGCCCTAATTAAGAGGCAGCTTCTCTCATTAACACATCACTGAATTTGTAGCCACAACTACAACGTAGGTCTCGCCACCTTTTATAGATATAACCTCTATTTACACATTCTGTGGAGAGTCAGGAGTTCAGCCGATGTCACATGTGGGACAAAGAGTCAAATTGGTACATCAGCGTCTCTACTACGAATATGGTAAAAGTTTAGTTTTAAGGGACAGCATAATTCCAGTCGAGTAGAAGCATCTGCCCCACATTCTCCAGAATGAGCAGCGAAGCACTAGTCCTTTACGACAGATGTGGAGGACACTTCACTTTGCATCCAAGTTCACTGAGTCAGGGGGATATTTCTAGGTCAGTGAAACAGACAAGCATGAGTATACGTTTCATATGTACTGTAGAAATGCCCAATTCATCAGAGGCGGGACACTGCTCGGTGCTTTATTTAGCCTGCTTGTCTTGTTTGCTCGTTGGAGCAATCCAAGGTACATGTCTTATTTATGACTGAACCAACATGGCTGGGGTAAATGTTTAATTCTACAAATGAGGACTTTAGAACAAATGCTATTTTTAGCCAGAATGAAACCATTGAACTGGAAAACAAATGTTTTTCACAATCACCTCATGCATGCATACTACACGAGCATTTCATGTAGTGAGAGGGTATATGGAGGGGGGGGGCTTTAACCCTTCAAATGTTGATTTTGAAATTATGATTTAAAGAGAGCCCTTGAAGCTATTCGCCCCCCCTCCAAGGATTCTGAGCAAAGGCCAGACTCTCCGCTGTGTGTGATGACCCTTCAGCCTGCGGAGCACACAAACTGAACACTAATCTCAGGCTCTGGCTGGTTGACCCTGTATGATATTACTCATACAAAAAGCTGCATGAAATACTTTTTCCAGGGGCAACGGCATCTCTGAAGCTCTGCACGTGTCGTATACGTATACTTTATATAAATAATAATATAAAGTAAATAAAGTTTAACAAGCAAAAACTTGATACAGTGATCATCATAGGGACATTCATTTATTATCTGCATGTGAACCTGCACAAACAACACTACCTAAACCAGATAAATTGAACATAATTTGAAAGGCCTTAGCCAGGCGTAACACAAAAATAACTAACTAAAAAGTAATAAAAAATAAAAATGTAATTAATAATATAGAATAATAAAATATTAAATAAAATGTATGAGATTGAAATAAAGTGCAAATGATAATGTAGCCTTATAATCTTTGAATTAATTTGATTAATGCTTCAGCAGTCAATATTTTGGCATCACAGAACCAGCAGTTCCTCTTCAAATCTTCATTGAACCACACGTCTGTCTTTCAAGTCAGATTTAGAGTTTCCAGTCAGTGAGATGACTGACTTCTTCTGCATCTGTAGCCCCTTTTTCTTTAAAAAAAAAAATTCCACCTGCATTCCCAGGAGCGTTGGATCTTTGGTTTAAGATATGACGCTTTAATTTTGGAGGCTTCAATGCTTCGTTGGAGTTATGCTGCGTTCCCACCGAAAGCCAAGCGGATCCCTGCCTCGCTTTACTCGCCTGACTAGCTGACCAGCAGCCGGTTTAATGACCTGTTGTGTCTGCTCGGAGATTACCTCAGAGATTTTGGTACCCGCAAGTAGTCTTTAATGGAGCCTTGCTGCTATCCCTGAGGTAGATGAGTGGAACAGTAGTAAACCATTGTTGTGGATGTTGGTCAAAATGGGGACGCACTTATAAAACGTATAATAACAAAGCAACACAGGCTATCATACACATGCAATTTGGACCGACCATTTGAGCTGGTAGAGTTAGTACTTTGTATTTGATACCTATGAGCCTGTGATTTAGTAACTGGTATGAATTTACAGAAAATCTGACACTAGATAAAAGGCGTCCAATCTCCGAGCCAACAAATCTCTCCAGGATGAAGGGCGACGCAGCAGGTTGACGTGCTGCCTGCTAATAATTCAGTTATTTCGTCTGTCTTTAGATTTGTTACTCTTTTGAACATCTTTATATGATTATTTATATACACTCACCGGCCACTTTATTAGGTACACCTGTCCAACTGCTCGTTAACACTTAAATTTTAAGCAGCCAATCACATGGCGGCAACTCAGTGCATTTAGGCATGTAGACATTGTCAAGACAATCTCCTGCAGTTCAAACCGAGCATCAGTATGGGGAAGAAAGGTGATTTGAGTGACTTTGAACGTGGCATGATTGTTGGTGCCAGAAGGGCTGGTCTGAGTATTTCAGAAACTGCTAATCTACTGGGATTTTCACGCACAACCATCTCTAGGGTTTACAGAGAATGGTCCGAAAAAGAAAAAACATCCAGTGAGCGGCAGTTCTGTGGGCGGAAATGCCTTGTTGATGCCAGAGGTCAGAGGAGAATGGCCAGACTGGTTCGAGCTGATAGAAGGGCAACAGTGACTCAAATAACCACCCGTTACAACCAAGGTGGGCATAAGAGCATCTCTGAACGCACAGTACGTCGAACTTTGAGGCAGATGGGCTACAGCAGCAGAAGACCACACCGGGTGCCACTCCTTTCAGCTAAGAACAGGAAACTGAGGCTACAATTTGCACAAGCTCATCGAAATTGGACAATAGAAGATTGGAAAAACGTTGCCTGGTCTGATGAGTCTCGATTTCTGCTGCGACATTCGGATGGTAGGGTCAGAATTTGGCGTCTACAACATGAAAGCATGGATCCATCCTGCCTTGTATCAACGGTTCAGGCTGGTGGTGGTGGTGTCATGGTGTGGGGAATATTTTCTTGGCACTCTTTGGGCCCCTTGGTACCAATTGAGCATCGTTGCAACGCCACAGCCTACCTGAGTATTGTTGCTGACCATGTCCATCCCTTTATGACCACAATGTACCCAACTTCTGATGGCTACTTTCAGCAGGATAAAGCGCCATGTCATAAAGCTGGAATCATCTCAGACTGGTTTCTTGAACATGACAATGAGTTCGCTGTACTCAAATGGCCTCCACAATCACCAGATCTCAATCCAATAGAGCATCTTTGGGATGTGGTGGAACGGGAGATTCGCATCATGGATGTGCAGCCGACAAATCTGCGGCAACTGTGTGATGCCATCATGTCAATATGGACCAAACTCCCTGAGGAATGCTTCCAGCACCTTGTTGAATCTATGCCACGAAGAATTGAGGCAGTTCTGAAGGCAAAAGGGGGTCCAACCCGTTACTAGCATGGGGTACCTAATAAAGTGGCCGGTGAGTGTATGTGTGTGTGTTATTCGGGGGCCCTGACATCTTGTATTTCCTTTATTTGGTTTAGTATTTACCGTATTTGAATTATAAGGCGCGCCTTCAATAAATCGCCGATTTTAGAACTATTTTCATATATAGAGCGCACCGGATTTTAAGGTGCATAGAAGATACTGCAGTAAAACGTTTGACTGGGGCTGCGTTATGCATCCACTAGATCGGGCTGTGCTAAATCAAACGTTTTTAAGCGTTCTGAAAACTCTTCACTCCCATGGTAACGTTGTTCAAACGTTAATGTGGATATTAACAATATCTCTGAACCTCCAACTTTCGTTCTTGATTAATGAAAACATTCTTGGCAAATGCTTTCCTGCATCTTGCACCGAGAGGCAGCGCTGGAACAGACGGTGGCGCCTCGCAGCGGACCGTCAGCGCGATCCCGACATCCAACTACGAGCTTTAATATACTGTAGCGACTCTCGCTAATGAACCTCTGGACAATGTGCTTATCTTCTGGTTTTATTGTCGAGAAACAGGCTACTGTCGGCCGTAGCCTACGCCGAACAAAAACACACCATCGCTCTCCAAAATAACAACAATTCCCGCGTCCCCATAGGTGGCACTAAGATGAGTGACGTAACATTGTGCGCCCTTCATTGAACATCCCAAAACTCTGTAAAGGGCAACTCCGCTCCAGAACATGAAAACACAGTCCGTTACAATACGCTGTTGGAGCTGGAATTGCCGCGGCTGCTGGCACCAGACTTTCCCTCCAATGGATCCTCGTTACCCAGTATTGATCAACCAATTGATCCATATATATACAGCGCTCCGGATTACAAGGCGCACGCGTCGTTTTTTTAGAAAAAAAAGGATTTTAAGTGCGCCTTATAGTCGCGAAAATACGGTAGATTATGCCTGTAGTCACCACCTCTACAACTGTAGATAAGTAATAATTCCTTTTGTAAAAAAATAATAATAAACACTCGGCTTCAACCAAATCATTTTGCTGGTCCACTTTTGCTGCTGAGAGATTACACTGATAAAAACACCTCCTACCACAGAACTCAACCACTAGATGGAAACATCGGTCTATTTAAAATCAGTAAACCAACATGTCTTTTGTTAGCTCTTGAGTTGTAATTAAATCAAATGTACGAGATGGTTCATTGAATGCTTGTCACAAATGATCACATATTCTGTTTTATTTTTCTTTCTCTATAAGCAGTTTAAATGAAAATGTATACAATAGATGTAATGAAATGGAAAAACGTCTGTCATTCTCAATTAAGTCACAATCTTCTAACTTAAGCAGACATGATTAATGCACTTTTCTCCATCGATGATTTAAGTTGAGACAAATCTGGGATAAGTAGTATTTACTTTGGGATGGCGTTTATTAAAGAGAAGGAAACTACTGGTATCATTTAAGAGCTGAACAAACTCTTTCTCAAAAATCCCATTCAGTTTAATTTGAGGGAGAATGTCAAAATGCAGGAAAGGTGAATAGAAAGAGGTTTCTCCCCATATCCCTCATCTGTACGCCACTGCTGCTTCAGTAATCCAAAGACACGAACATCCAAATCTGGTTTTATTCCTTTTACATCCAGCCTTTTCCCATCTCCTTGTTCCCCTTTTCTGTTTGCAGGCATTTTGACTTGGCTTGAGACCGTGTCTCAGTAGATTTATCCAAGAGGACGTGTGTCTGTCATGTTATATTAACGTCTATGATCTTTGCATTCACTCCAGTTATTTTTAGGCTAGTGCATACCTTTCTTAACTTAAACTCAAAAGGTTGCTTACTATTTATGTATATTAACAAGTTAAAGGACAAATCAGGTGAATGTCAGATTTCAGTAAAAAGAGGAATTCGACTTAATTAGATTTCATCTGCACACAGGAATAAAACACTGGAAGATCAAGGCAGATGGAGGTACGCAGTGTGCAATGTGCAAAGCGTCTGACCGGCAACATGTGATTGAAACCAGCTCAGATTAAGCATGTGCATGCACCAGTTGTGGTTCCTGCGTACTGGTGTAACGCAGCAGGCCTACACTGTATTCCACGCTGCTGCAATCCGGCGCTCTCCATAGTACTGAATATACGAGGCGCTGGGGTCTACACAAGACTATTCCGCCTAAATTGGATCACACCGTGCGTAAAAACATGTCAAATAAACGAGAATAATAAATGAAAGATAAATGCACCAGTTGAAATTAGGCTATTTTTCAGAAATAAGTTATATATGTTATGTTGCGGTTAGTTGTAATGACCAAAACATATTCTGATTACTGATTTCTTGTCTTTATGAATCCAGATTTTATGTGTCCAGGGTCATGTTAGTAGAGCTTTTATTAGCATAACTAATCCATGACAAAACTCTTTATCTGAATAACCAGTTTTTTTTAGTGAATTTCCGAGCGGATGTGGAAATCCCAATTTATTGTTTTAGCAAATGTCTCAGAAACCTTATATTCTATATGTGATCATTTAGCAGTACCTCGTTTCCCTGTTAGAGGGCATTCTGAGGCCCAGTGGGACCAGGCAAGTTGTTGAATAGTTGATCTGATTCCTCTTTCTGAGTTACTAGCAACTTTTCCTCAAAAAACAAAGCTGCATGAATTGAATTGTGACAAGTGAATATCAGTGTTGTGGTTATGCAGCTAGAATTTGTACCCGATTTGACTACTGCCAATTACCAATAATTATGTAACAATGACAATACGGTGCTGTGGTGGATTGTCTATTTTAAGCATGTTTCTTCATGTTTGTTTTCTCACTAGTTTGTGCTGCACCAGATATGTTTCCTGAGTGGACCTCAGTTGTAGGTCCAAAGGAAACACCTGCTCCAGGTGTTCAATCTCTTTTGTCATCATCTTCCCAGCATGCAACATTTCCATTATACTTGCGATATATACACACACACACACGTATACACACACGACTTGCCGTTATTTGGGAAGGTCATGCGATCTTACTGACCCTGAGAGGAAAACCAAAATACAGCTCCTCTCTCTACCAATTTAGTGGCATTAATCCAGGGCTTTCTTTACAAATAATACAGGAACTGATGACATAACGTATCATTAAACATGTTAAGTGTTTGTCAATTTTCATTCAGGCCTTTCAGTGATAACGGAACTGGTTTTTATGATATTATTTTAATTTTGTAAATTGTTACAGGAGCATGATAATAGGCTCGCAGCACTGTGCCATCTAACATTATGCTCACAGAAATAGAAAAGTAGTTTACAGGGGGTGGAGCCATTAACAATGGCAACTCCCGGGGCCTGTTTTTTTTTAAGGGAGGCAATGTGATGGGGGAGGAAATCCATGTCCATGGAGATGGAAGGTGTAGTTTATAAACATGAGGGGAAGAGCTCTGATGCTTAGGATGGAGTTTGGGATGTGGTCTAGCAGGGGCAGCTGCAGGGTTGTGTAGGAGTATGTTGAGGTCATATTTCTATATTTCTTCTTCGATGGACCATTTCATTGTTATTATGTTGCGTGGCCTAATCATCAATCGTCATTGTTTACTTAATGTCATCAAATTGCATTGACAAAGGGGCCCATTCCGATGATTGAAAGGTCTTCATCCCTTGATCAAAAGACACCATGAATCAGCATCCCTACATCTTGAAGAGTGTCGCATAACCAAATAAGTGTTCATGTGGGTTTTTATCATTTTACACTATCACTGCACAAAATGAATGCATTTGATCGCACAAAAACTCTTTGATGCTAGAAGTAGGGCAAATCATTTTTTTATTTTCTATTAATATCTGAAAACCTGCAAAAGCCTTCAGTCTCTCTCGCCGCCCTGTAAAAAGCATATGAAACGCTTTCTCTAACACATTGTGAGCTCCAAAATGTTCCCCGTTGCCCAACGGCTCATTTTCAATGGAGATGGTGAAACCTTGTGATTTAACATGGGGGCTGTATTGCATCCTTAATGACTCCTGGGTTCATGTCTCCTCGTATTGGCCAAAGCAAGAACAGATGGCCCCACGAGTGGAATCCAGACACACTCACTGTGCCTGTGACATCTTTGAAAACTAAGTGTGTGAGTCAGTGTGTGTCTCAACATTTGAATTTGTGAATGTGTGTTCACAGGGTGTGATGTATTTTCTTTTCCAACATTTACTCCCAGGCACAATGAGAATGTGGTCTTAGTCAGCCATCGTGGTTACATAAGAATAAGAGAACCGTGCGTTTGCATGTTTTAAGTATTTTATTTGTATCCCTGTGTTTCTTGCCACTCTTAAAACATGTCTGTTGAGTTTACTTTGAAGCTTATGTAGGATGGATACACTTCCTTTTGTCAGATGTATTCAACAACAGGAAGTGGGTGGAGGGGTCTCATATATATATATATACACACAAGTATATCAGTTTTTTTTTGTGGTTTTCTCGCAGTCTTGTAGCCAACTTCCTGTGTTTGAAATGAACTGTGGGTACAAGAAGAGTTACACACAATGTGTCTTTCTAGCCGCTGGCTCATACACCTGAACCCCCAGACTTGTTGACATGAGAGACGCCACACAGGATTACCAAGTGTTGACATCTGAAGACGGCATCTGTTACTTTCTACAAATCTGTCAAACACGACGCATGTGCATGAACACACACCCCCACTATTGTTTTGTTTTTTATACTATAAAATGTACCAAAACATTTAAAGCAAATAACAGGTGCTGCTGTTATTCTACAATATATAAATATCTGATAAATAAAATTGTAATTAAATGATAAAATGGTTTTATACTGCTAATCCGGAATTGTAAGCAGTCTTCTTAGATGTGAACTGAAGCCAAATGATTACAAAAATAGATACAAGAAATGTGAAGCTAAAAGAGCGCTTTGGTTGCTTTAAAAAAAATAAGGTTGACATCACACTATTTGGAATAAAAGGATTAGTGTTAACAAAGAATCTACCTGGCTCGTTACCCACAAAGTCAAACTCTGAGACAAAGTATAACCCGATTTCACAGTTTTACTCACACGTTTGTTTTTCTGATGTGGTTCTGTTGAAATGGAATAGTATTCTTTAACCCAAATGTAATCTGAATGTTGATGTTATATTCTCACATTCTTTTATTTGAACACTTAAGAGTCACGAGTCTTGAGGTTCACTGCTTGACTTTTATCTCTTGTCACTTCTCCCTGGTTCCAATCGTCCTCCTCCTTTTTAACCAGGCGTCTGCCTGTGATTTCACTGGCGGTGTAGTCCAGGTCAACTGCTCTTATTTTGTGGTGATGTGAAAAATAAATAAAAATAAAGTCCCGGAGGTGGAGGTTGCCTAGCAACTACTTCCCATCTTTGTGTGAGTTGGCCTTCGTCAGATTGCAAGGTAGACATTTGTAAGCTTTCCAGCATAACAGTTTGTGCACAACCTCATCAAGAAAAAAAAGAGACGGGTCTCTGTGAAAAGGAACCACTGAAGGATAATGGGCTACTGAACTGTCAGTTTGGTTTTGGGAATACAGCTAAAAAGACCTCGCTTATTGCTGCACATCTCTCCACGGCTCTGTGCAGGATCATCATCTTGCATCAGTGATCTAAACTAATGGCCTCGTGCATTCAGTGGTCAGCGGTACTAAATCTGAAGACGCTGTGATGCTGACGAAGCGTCCAATGGCTGCATTAATGTAACGTGTAGAGATGTGGGTAGTGGTCTCATTAGTGGATTACAGCAGGATTCTTATGTCCACATAGCAGCCAGCACTCGGCTTGTAACATTAAATTACATTTTGATTAATCAAGTCGTGTCCTTCAGAGCCATGCCAGCATCTGGTTAAAGTACAAAATGTGATCAAACTAACAGTTGTTTCAAACAATTTGGTTCATTTAAAAGAAGCCATACAATAGATTGCGTCGTTCTTGTTCACATCTGGATTCAGTTGCCCACGAGGCTGTACCCGCCGCTCCTCTCCTGCTCTTTCTGCTGACGGACAAAGGGCTGTCGTTCATTCACCTTTCCCAGTAATCTAGAAAATCAAAGCAGTGGCTTTTCAGGTCATAAACTCATTGTTGGCTTTTAAGCTGCCACAGCTGATTTACTGTTATAGTTTTTAGAGCTGGGACCTCCAGCGGTGCCATTAGCCTTATTGTATATTGTAGATTATGGTGAGATTGCAGTTCTCTAGTGTAGGTCTGGGGCCGCGTACAAGGATTAAAAGTTTGTCCTATTTGGATGAATTAGGAAAAACAAATGTTTTATTTCTAACTTCCTTGTTTTGAGTTTTAAAAGTATTTAGGTGCTAAAACGACAACAAAGTGTGAGAGGACCCTAAACCGATAAACCAAAATTATCAGGTGTCAGAAAATTCAACAAACAAATGTTGTCTTTCAGTTTATTATAAAGTTCAAGTGTACAATAACCCCTGCGACATTCAATGAATAAGTATGGTGTCATGGCCATTGCTGAATTAAGCCATTTGTTTGCCATTATTTAGTTTTCATTTAATATCAAGTTTCTTAAATTAATCAACCAAGGCCCGTCTTTGTTTAGTCTTTTCCTTTCAGTAAAGTGTTTTGTGAATTTTCTCTTCATTTAGAAGAGAACCTAATAAAAACCTTGTTATGGCTCCACAGTTACAGGTTATTTGGTTTGTGGAAACACGTCACATTTAACATGAAATAAAATATTACATGAAGCTCAACACCTACAAATGCACGAACAGCAGATTCATGAATACGCGCATGACGTCAGGAAAGTTCAAAATGGAAGTTAGTAGGGCTGCACTTTTGACCGTGAAAGTTAAAGTTATGCCCTTGTGAATATACCACGTCTGGGCATAAATTACATAACTGGATTGCAGAATGTCTCAGTTTCCAAGGCAACCGTATTCTTGTCTTTGGTTTCATTATTATCCGTCCAGTTTTCTCAAAACACACTGCAGGCTTCTTGTCAACTGACTCCTCAGTGCGTTTGTAAGATTACGTAATGGTTACGTGTAAAAAATGTGATTGCATGTCTTTTGTAACTGAACCTCCGAATTATAGAGATTTAAAAAGAAACCACGATTGATAAGTAAC
Source organism: Pungitius pungitius (assembly GCF_949316345.1). Lineage (NCBI taxonomy): Eukaryota > Metazoa > Chordata > Actinopteri > Perciformes > Gasterosteidae > Pungitius > Pungitius pungitius. Next base: position 9,458,523 of record NC_084916.1, on the reverse strand, counting down.
ATTATATATGTTTAATGTGACCAACTGGCCAATAATGGTAAATGCGTCACTTAAGCCTTGGAGGCTATGATTTAAAATTGAGGTCCCCCATTTTGTTGTTTATGTTATTGTAGTTCAAACAGGATCTAGTAACAGAGGAAATTTGCAAAGCAGCTCTGAAATCTTGTATGATGAGTTCTTTCTTCCCAAGTAGCTCTTGAGATTTAACTAGTGCAATATAGTACAACATTCTACTGTGGAAATCTGAGTACTTAGTGAGCAAACCCCAAAGGTCCCATCCAATAACCAATAAATCATACACCCGCCTCATATTTCCACACTGGATGCTCGTGGTTAATGTACTGGTTCACATTTTCTTGTGCCCAAAGCATTATCATAAGTTGACGGTAAGGCGTGCAGGCTTTTAAGGAACTTGAATGTACACGGCCATATTTTGCATGCCAGTGCACGCAGCAGTTAAAGGACTGAAATATTCACATTCAAGATTCAGACAGCAAATGGGTCATGGTCAGATGATGCCTTCTTTGTGAGAGTTATGTAAGAAACCCCCAATTTAATGCAGTTTCGCAACTACAGCAGTTCTTTTCACAACTTTTACACACACACACACACATACTAATATATATATATATATATAATATATAATTATAGTGTATAACACAGACAGTTGTGGTCAAAAGTTTACATACACTTAAAGAACATGTCATGGCTCTCATGAGTTTCCAGTTATTTCTACAACTCTTGATTTTTCTGTGATATATTGGAACAGATACTTCTTTGTTACAAAAAAGATTCATGAACTTTGGTTCATTTATGACTTTATTATGGGTTAACAGAAAAAGCGACAATCTGCTGGGTCAAAAATGAATTAGCAATTTTGGTGACTTAGAAAGTTGTGTCAATGAAATGAGCTTCATAGCATGGCCTCTTAACTTCTTGTGAGTGATTATGAGTGACTTCTCTGAGGCCATTTGAATAGGGCTCATTGGATACAAACGCTACAATGGGAAAGTCAAAGGAGCTCAGCATGGATCTGAAAAAGCGAATCATTGACTTGAACAAGTCAGGAAAGTCACTTGGAGCCATTTCAAAGCAGCCGCAGGTCCCAAGAGCAACAGTGCAAACAATTGTTTGCTGCCAAAGCGGCACCTTAAGGCTGGACTGAAGTTTGCTGCTGATCACATGGACAAAGATAAGACCTTCTGGAGGAAAGTTCTGTGGTCAGACGAAACAAAATCGAGCTGATTGGCCACAATGCCCAGCAATATGTTTGGAGGAGAAAAGGAGAGGCCTTTAACCCCAAGAACACTATGCCTACCAAGCACGTGGTGGTAGTGTTATGCTGTGGGGCTGTTTTGCTGCCAATGAAACTGGTGCTTTACAGAGACTAAATGGGATAATGAAGGAGGAGGATTACCTTCAAATTCTTCAAGATAACCTAAAATCATCAGCCTGAAGGTTGGGTCTTGGGCGCAGTTGGGTGCTCCAACAGGACAATGACCCCACACACACATCAAAAGTGGTAATAGAATGGCTGACTTAAATCCCATTGAGAACATGTGGACAATGCTGAAGAAACAAGTCCATGTCAGAAAGCCATCAAATTTAACTGAACTGCACCAATTCTGTCAGGAGGAGTGGTCAAAGATTAAACGAGAAGCTTGTGGATGGCTACCAAAAGCGCCTAATTGAAGTGAAAATGGCAAAGGGGCATGTCACCACATATTAGCACTGCTGTATGTATATTTTTGACTCAGCAGATTTAGTCAGTTTTTCTGTTAACCCATAATAAAGAACCAAACTTCATGAATCTTTTTTTGTGACGAAGAAGTATCTGTTCCATCTATCAGAGAAAAATCAGACATGTCGAAATAACGGGAAACTCAAGAGAGCCATGAAATTAGGTTCTTTACGAGTGTATGTAAACTTTTGACCACAACTTTGGACAAAACGTTTGTGAACCTTTTCAAGGCTTCACGTTTCAGTACATTTATATTTTAAGTTGATTAGTGCAGTAATATCTGAATTAACTACTGGTGTTATTTCTAATGATTTGGTTGAAGTATTTTCATGTTCTTAATGGGAATTGAGGGCTCCAATTATTTTTTAATAATTTGTTTTCTTGCACTGCATGATGCATGAAGTCCGACCGATGCACTTCACCCCCCCCCCCCCCCTCCCAGCTCATTCCGGGTCGCACTTATAATCAGCCACTGGTAGTTAAGGAGCTAATGATATTTCTGTTGGGTTCCCTGCAGAGTGACTTGTGCTGCTCTACTCAAATGCTGTTGATTGTGGGTCCTGGTGTTTGTTTGACCCCGGGCATTGAGGTCTGTCATGTGATATAAAGATGAAGGCGGGGGTTGACATTGTGTGTATCTGCGTGTGTGCTTGTGTGTGATACACAATTGATGCATCATCAATGTGTCTTTAGCGGTTCCCTTCAATTGCACTTGACACGCATTGGAGAAGAGCGAGGCAGAGCAAGGTGAAATTGTGATGCTCTTCACAGCATCATGCTAACGAGGAGGATTATTATCCCCCCCTCCCCCCCTCAGGCAGTGGAGACGGACAGCGAGTTGGGCGCACTTTTGACTGTGTGATTTGTGAATGAGGCGTTTTCTGTGCACAAAGCACACAAGAGTAACCTCACCTTTTTGAAAAACCATTCCATTTGGTTTTTCTTTTCATCTCTTAATTGGTTTCCCCTTTATTAGGTGCTCATCCTTCTTCATGAAAGTAGCTTCCTCCTCCAGCCCACTGAGGCGTATTAACAGAGAAGAGATTCTGTGTGTTTTAAAGGTCAGAGGCAAATGTGTCCATAGTCATAGAAACATACGGCGTCCGTGCTCCTTGTTTGCCTTGATTCCTCGCCACACCCCCCTCTCTCCCCTGCTCCGGCCCCCCCTTCTTCCTCTCTCAGCAGCAGACAGTGGTATGCTCCACTCGTCTTCACTGCTCTCGCTCTCCCTCTCCACTCTCAGCAGTCTCCACTCCAGAGCCAGACACTGGTGCAGCGCCGATCCATACATACGCCACGTGTGTGTGTGTGAGTGTGTGTGCGTGTGTGTGTGTGGGGAGGGGGGGTCGGTCTCGTGGGTGCTTGTTTCCTGAAAACGCCCAACGTTGGAGTGTGCAAGCTGATCTGCGAGAAAATGTGCGTGTGAGCCTTTCGGGAGCATCTCTTTTATATGGAGGAGCATGTGTGTAGAGAGCGAGACGGCGTGAAGATGTGTGGTGGGAAGGTGCTGTTGTGATCGGTGGACTTTTCCGGTGTACTATCGTCGTGCTGCCCCCCCCCTCCCCACTCCTGCTCATTTGGTTATCTTGTGAGGGCAATAAGCGGCTAGCTGGGATGTCCACCTCGCCTGGTGCAACAGACGGGAGCCAAAGGAACTCTTGTAAGTGACTTTTTTTTCTGTCTTTTGTAAGTGGGAGTCTGTGTGTGTGCCAAATTGATGCACTTTATTTTGAAAGGAGACCTGGCCAAGCATAAAGGACATGTAATGCATATTGCTAATCTGGAACAAGTGGGGGGGAAAAAAAGAATGTTCTTTATATTTTCTTTATTTAAAGAATGTTCTTTGTACAGGAATATGAGGTGTGTGTGCGTGTGATAGCAGAATGAGTTGATCGTATAGCACAGTGTGTATAAAGGGAAAATTGCATCTTCCAGCACGTGTGTGCGTGCTTGTACTTGTTTACATGAAAGAGACACTAGGCTGGTGTGTAACGTGGGAGTGTGTCGGAGCATGCGTGAGTGTTTACTTCCCCGGAGCGCCCCCAGCTGTCGATCTATTGGAGAGGAGGTGGGCATCGATCGGTAACCACGCCAGTCGTATCTTCACCAACCGGAGAAGTGCCGAGAACCTACTGAATAGTATCTCATCTTTAGCCACAACCATAGAAATACTACTTCTACAATGTTGTTTTCACCATTATTATTGTTATTATCATTTCACCTGTTTTGGTTGAATGACTGAAATACTCCATCCATCCATTTCAGTGCTGTGAAGGGATTTTAGTGACAGACTAAGGTGATGGTGTGTAGAGTATCAGTTATTCAGTGTGTAGAAGTGTGTAGGAGTCTATGACTGCTGGGCAGTTTTAATGTTTAACTCTATTCTGGCCCTCGAGCAACGCGCGCACACACACACAACCAAAGGATTGCTGTACCGTAAGTGGGTGATTGATAAAACGATGTGACTCATTTTGACTCATCTGAGAGCTCAGTGGTAACACACAAGAAATAATCGCTTGCTCACACACACACACACACACACACTGCGTTGACGGAGGCACAGAGACAGAGCCCATCTTGGAAATGGGTTTCCTCTTTTTGTTTTCATATAGTTGCATCCCCCCCCCCCCCCCCCCCACCCCTTCCTGCCTTTACTCCCCTTCTCCCCTCTTGTTGTTTTCCCGTCGTAATTTACTAAATTACTTGCATATAACTTGCGTGGAAACCTTTTGTGTGTCTGAGGTGATGAGTTACTGATCACACGCTGACTCAGCCACCCCCAGTGAATACCTATTGTGTTTTTATAATTTCATAATCATGAGTTGACAGTGTTTGACTGCTTGGTGCTGTATAACTTGTGTTTTGCTGTCTAATGTTTAGCTCTATTTTGTTGGCTGCTTAGCATTTGACCAGTTGGTTACTTGTCAATATCCATCCATCACATTTCCTTCCTTCCTAGAGCAGTGCTTTCAACAGAAATATCAAGTGCCCTGCAGGCTATGATCACCGATTTACTAACTGAAATGTTACATAACCAAATGCAGCATCTGAGGAAAGGAAGTTCAACAGTCTCAGCTGAACAACAGGCTGAGTAAATAAAAGGATGGATTTAATCAAACAGAAAAATATTAGTATTTCGATTGCATGAGTTGTGATTTAGTACTTTTTTATTTCAAAGCAACATGACCGATTAGGACAAATAATTTGTGATATAAATCTGGTGAAACATCAAATAAAAGCCTTACAAGGCTCTTTTTGTTGATTGAAAATCGTAGCTGTTTGCAATTACATATTGCTGCGCCGATAATTTAAAAATATAGCACGGTTACGGACAATTTACTGACTTTCACATTTAAGGCAGTAATATTTTTGGATGAGTATCTGTAGCACGTATTAATCTCCTCCTCAGAGTTCCTGCAGCTTGACTCAGTGTGTTATTATCACAGAGCTCTCTCTGTGTCCTCTGTAAAGGAGCAACAGCAGGCGGCTGCCACTGAGACGGATGTGCTTTGTCATCACTTCTGCCAAATGATGGCTTGCTTCTTTCTGCCTTCCCCTCGTCTACTCCCCCCCCCCCCCCCTTCTGTCCCCACCTTTCTCTCTTTTGTGGTTGCTGTACGCAGCTGGTCTCTTTTCTGCTGGTGTCTCATCTGTTCCTTAATCTCCGGTCCTCTGTATTTTACAGCACTCTTCATCTTTCCTCCTCTTCTTCCTCGCTTCCCTCCTGTCTGGTTTATCTTGGTTCACATGAAACTTTAATTGCATGTAAATCAAAGCACTGCAGATGCGATAAGTCTTTTGTGCTGCTCTAATGAGTGGGTCTGGAGTATTTGAATACGTTACAGTAGGTGGCTCCTAACTGCCTCTAGTGGCTTAAACCACGGGCAAACTTGACTTTTAATATTGCTGGAAAAACGTTTTTTTTTTCTCAAAGAGAATTTCAGGGGGAAAAACGGTGAAAATGCTTATTCTAAAAGGTTCATTAATTTGCCTTGCAGTGCTACTCACGGCATCAAATATCAAATGTTCCGTTCAATTTAACATGCTAGTATTTTATGGGTTTTAAAAGTGTTCATTCTGATATTAACATACTATGCAAAGTACAAGCATATCCTTGTATGTGTATGAATGTAAATGTCAAGATAATCAGGTTTTGCCAATATTTTGCATTGATACTTGGCTTTAAGTGTACTCATTCTGATAAGAAATTGGGAACTGAGTATTGGAAAAGAAAGCCGTTTCTGAGATGAGACATTTAGCAGGTGACCAGTTTTTCAAATAAAACATTTGCTTTTGCTGGAAAGTTTGCTATAAGTGAGATACATATGCTGCCAAGGGACAATGTTTGAATCCTGTGTTGACTTTTCATCCATCGTCTCCTGTGACAGAGAGACATGTTGTGTGCACACTAGTGTTTATTTTTGTCTGGATGCAAACATTTCTCTATACATACAAACGTACACCAAAATGCAGTTAGCTTGCTAATTAGCCCGTCCAAACAGCGCTCGCACAGTGCGTAAATCCAGGCGCCGTGCACACACGCAGACGTCTTTTCCTTTCAGCGGAGGTCACACTCCCCTTGAAGCCCCCCAAAAGAGGGTTAACAGACTGGAATTTATGGCATTAAATGGGGTTTTCTTCAAGAGATTAAATAAAAATAGTTGGACAAAGAACTGCTTGATGCGCATGAGACATAATAATTACAATTTTAATCCGAGTGTTTCATTCTTTTGGCTGTGCGTGCATGACATTGTAATTTGCTCTTTTTAGTTTCATATGTTGTATAACTGATGCGTGTGTGCAGTTGCATACATGTTGATTCTTGTTACATGCACTATAGTATATTGACCTTAATAGTCCATTTATCCATCTATTTGTTTTTCCTTCTTATCCTCCAGGGTTGCAGGAACACGTCCCATGAATCAGGATTTTAACAATTATTTTGATAGGAAGACAAATTATGAATCTGTACTTGGACAATCCCAACAATGCGTTCCACCTTTTGAAACACCTTGGTAATGTTATTTGCCCTCTCAACACTCGTATTCTTTACTCAATTGTACTAATGCCAGGCTTTCTCAGCAGTCTCTACACTAACCGTCTTTGCTCAAGAGGAGGAACAGTCTCCGAGCAAAGACGCTCTGGTGATTCAACACATCACAAAGGAGTCAAAGGGAGGGAAAGGAATGATGAAAGATTGAAGGGGGGAGAGCGATCAGGGGGGCGGTAGATGGGTGAAAGAACAGAAAAGTTTAAGAAGGACCCCAAAATTAGGAGACAAGATGAACAGGGAGAGAGGACAGCGCGAGTGAAACATTAAGAGTAAGAAGAGAGCAATGCAGAGAAAGCAAAGCAAGTAGGTGGAGGAGGAAGGGGAGTGGGTGAAGAGACCGAGAATAAGAGCTACACTAGAATGATGGTAAAGAGGAGGAATAGAGCAGAATTGGCAAAATACATTACAGATAATGAGTAGGGCTAGTAAGAAGACGGAGGAGAGTACACACTGTCTGGGAGCTTGCTAATTGGTGGCGGTTGATGCTGAGTCCACACACTGCAGTAATGGAGGATCTCTAGCTTTTACTATCCGGTTGACAGGACATTTCATTGTTTAAAAAGAGAATTCCAGACAGTGGAAACAGGAAACTTGCTGAAATGAATTTCGCTGCAACATATCGTCTTGGGTCCATGCGCTCAGCGACATTTCAGTGCAGACTAAATGATTTAATTAAGTGGGATTGTCAGTATCACAACTCCACATTTGCTGAATGAGTCTTAAGACAGATAGGTGAAGCTACCTGTAGCCAACCTTTGGATGATCTGATCCTAACCTAATAAGATGAGATATTTATGTACATAAAGTTATTTATCATTTTAGTTTTTCCTCTCGTTTTGCAAGATACCGCACATTTAGTATGTCACTAGACATTTTTTATTAATATGAACTAGCTGGAGACATTGTTGGAGACGTTATTAAATAAGTTGATAACAAGTCAAACAACTTGGCCTAATCATGGAACTACCTACAGTAGATCAAATCTGCTCTCCGTTCGATGAGATTTACCCCATCATCCAGCCATACATACATACAGCAATTAATATCACCATAATGGTATCACAGCTATAAATAAGCTCCCACTGCTCGTCATGCTGGGAAATTATGCTGCGAGCTGTGCAGTATGACAGAAGAATAATAAAGAGACCGATCCACAAGGAGCATAATGATTGTAATTCAAGGGACAATGGTAGCTGGTATATCATTTTTATACAGAGTAATGTCAGTTGTTTAGTGTTCAGCGAGTGCTCCAGTTACTTCAGTGTGAAGTAAGAGTGAAGGGGTTGAATTTAAGTTATTTTAAACACCCCATCAAATGATGATGTGAAACTGGAGTAAGAAGAAGTGTCTTAAATTATACTGCACACAGACGTGCAAAAATACACTCACAGATGCATATACTGTACACAGGCAGATGAAAAGAGACCACCATGCATGCTCATACTTTTTTTTTTTGTTAGACAATAAAGACGCAGATCAGTGTTTTTGTCTCGCGTCCTGATCACAGATGGTTTAGAAATTGCATTTTCCCTCTCTGTGCGATCTACCACACTAAGTGCGTTATGGCTCTATTCTCTCCTCTCCTCCTCTGGGAAACGGAGAAAAAAAGTCAGTGTGGTCAGACAGCCAGAGAGTTTCTCTAATTAGGTCCGTGGTTGAACAGTATTTACGGACTCTGTAACACCTCGTAGGTCCTGTGGCATTTCTTTTGTATTTCATACAGTTCTTTGCATTTTGGACAATTTTAGACTTAAGCTAGTGGTTCTGTCTGTTTTACTGCAGTATAAAGCCGTTTTCTTGGCTTGTCTTCGTGCTGAGGGCCTTAGTGCTTCTGTGCCCGCTGCTCAGGCACCTAAAGCGCATCCAAGGGTTTCTTCTGCCTGTTCTCCCCCCCCCCCCCCTCTATCCTACGGCCCCCCTCCTGCAGCCTTATGTAAGGCCGCATCACTCGGGTCAGCCAGAGACTTATAAACCCCTCAAGGACTCCTCGTCTCTGTGACTACTGTATCTCACTCTGTCCCTATGTCAGTGAGTGGATATGTTTCATGTTGTGTATGTGCGTGAGAACAGTCAATGTACCTGGTTATGTTGTGTATTTACAGATTTGTATGTGTGTGTATGTAAATGGGGCAGGTTACTGTGGGGGAGGGAAGACGTTCCCGCTGTGAACCAGGTGACTGAGTGGCCCAAATAGAAGTCTGGGACAACAAAAACAACAGATGGTTTTACAGTACACCACCAACACTGGGCTACTAATCAAATGTTTCACTCCTAGGTGTGACGCTTCTGCTCAAACCTTGCTTACAAAAATGCCCAAACACCTCATATTCACTGTTGAGTGACTCTACCGTGTGTCAGGGACATCTTCAAGGTTTGCAACAAAAAAAACAACAGTAACATGGAGGCACACAGGCATAGGTGTAGCCTATATAGAGTCATACAGGAGTATTGTACCATGTGATCATAGATGATAAGTATAGCCAATGTGTTAGAAAAGGACAGATAATACAGGGAAGATTAATACGAGAGAACGAAGAACACCTGGGGTTTGTGTGTGTGCTTGTGTGTGTGTGTGTGTTAACATGTGATGTCTCGTCTGTCTGCGAATTCTCCTCATGCGCCAAGATCAGACCTTTTTGACTTTTCCTGCTGTGTCTATCGAGGGCGCGCTTTGACTGCAGATATTTGAGGTAGAGAAAGAGAATGAAAAATCTGCAAAAGAGGAATATGTGAGAAATACGCAGTGACAGAAGAGAAGTGGAGTGGTGGCTTCTGGTAGATCGGTCTCACAAATACACCGACTGAAATGTTGAGTGGACTTCTGTGCAGATGAGCAGAATGAGCTTTTGCCCACACAGGTGGAGGGGAGGAGCTTACATTAGAATCATTTTGGCATTTCTGTGACTCCTTTCAAATCTAAAAGGTATCAATATAACAATCTTTCAGGTTGAAGAAGGAATGCTTAAGGACATAACCCTTTTTTATCTTTTCTTATGAGCCAGCTTACGTGGGTTTGCAGTGAAATGATGGTCCAGGGGTTCATGTTATTTACACTGAATTCCAGCCTTTAGCTTGACATGTTTAAAAATTGATCTGGGAAATTGAGGGAAAAAAGGTTCCTTCATAAGCCTTCAATTTTTAAGTCCTAATCAACATGTTTTTTTTTAAGGCAAATGTTGTGTTGAACGTTTGCTTAACTTATCTTGCGCAAGCTTATTTCGTATCCTCTCTTAGGTTAGACGTTTTCACTCACAGGACCGCAGCAGCTGTTTTTCATCATTTTTTATACACCCGTCGTATTTTACAACGCTTAAGGTGCATGAACGTGCATCACACTCTTTGTAAAAAGAAGCTTGCATTATAAATCATGACCACAGTAATGTTTTCTGAAGGAGGAGCAAGAGGGCATCTGCAGTCTGTATAAACTCGCATTTTGAAACCCTGTAATAAAAGCTTTATCAAGGTCATGAACTACAAGTCGGAGAAGTAAATAGAACATGAGTTATAACCACTTTGCTGCGGCCGCACTTACACACTGACCCAGAACATCTCGCTCTCTCCCTCCACAGGATGACAGCGGGCCACCTCTTGGGGGAAGTGAAGGAATCCCATTTATAGATTCATACAATGGTCCCATTATCCCACATGGCCGCCTCTTAACCATACACAAAAAGGTCCTCTATTGTTGCGGAGCTGCGCAAATAGGAAATGAGGTTGTTAAATAAAGGCAAAGGTTAGAGATGGCATGGTTCCATGAAGAAGACGAGCTCTGATATTTTCCCTGGGAGAGTAGAGCACACGCAGAGATGCCTCGACTGTGTGCGTTTTACATTGTCACATCCTCATCCCTGTGTACTTTATGACCTGGTTTACTGGCCTGCATTAAGCTCAAAGAGACCGCTTTAGGGCTATATACGTTAGCCTTAGTTTTATGATCCTTTTACCCATCTACCCGTAAAAGCATTAACATATTGATTATGGAAGCATAATATAAAGAAATGTTGAATACAAACGGCAGAAAGCCACATCCTGTAAGTTCAGAGTGCAGCGTACAAGCCCTTCAATTCTATAAAAAGAATTTGTCGCTGAACGACTTACCTGATTAAAATTAACTTAATAAAACAAACATGTTGCACATATGCCAACACACCTGCTTGAGACTTGCACATCAGCGAGACACGTTGCATGCAAGCAAATTGCTCATTTCTCTGCCCCCCTAAATGAGAAGAGCTGCGTTCGGCGCACAACGCGAGTTCTGATGAAAAATTGATCAAAGGGAATGTGTGCATATGTTGTGTTACGTCTAAAAACATATGTTCTTAGTTGAGATGATGGTAAATTCACATTCAAGAGACTCAAAACTTTCTTTTCTTGTAGTAATGTTTCATGGATAATTAATGTATTGGTAATGTACTAGGAGATGTTAAACCTGGCACGGTTGTTCAAATACGAAGTGGCTCCATGAGTTCATTCAGCTCTTTCCAAGGAGATTTGTATAGTTGTTGTCATCCCCGTTCTGTTTTCTTTCTGTCTTCGTTGTGCGTTTGTAAACCCGCTGGTTTCACTTTATTTTTTATAAAACCTATGACTGTTTTCCCCTAAGTAGTAGTCAGTCTGTGATGGATGCGATCTCTTCTGATTGCATGAAAACGTAGTTTTTAAAACCGGGATTGTATGCATGTAGCATCGTATTGTTTCCTTTGACTCCCCGAAGGAGGTAAATAAAGAGCTATGTATTTAGTTTGATTTTGCCAATGCCACGTCCTAACAGGGGTTGTGCAAGGCCCTCAAAACAGAATCTTTAATCATTACTTGTATAGAAATAAACTGAGCACTGCGCAGCTCCGTTAATATTTATCACATACAGCACCGTGTACACAGATCGTCTGTGGTCTACTCAGTGCGTTTCAAGTTCAACTTTTGGCTCACAGCCTCGCATACAAGTCGGCCCACGTCTCTGTCCTCCATATCTCACTGTTTCTCCCTTCACTCTCCTCGTATAGAAAAGAGTGAATAAGTAGTGCTTGAGTGGCGTCTGCACCAAGGTGGGTTTTGCTGATGTAAGATGGCATTTGCTGCGGTAGGGAGAAAAGCATCGGCTCCTGCATAATGCATTTGCGATTCTCACACATTTTCAAACAGTGTGCATCTCCTAAATACACGTGCAAATCTTTAGGGAATATCCACATTCGTGCAGCTTGTCTGAAAACGGCTTATGTTTGAAGCTGACAGTGATATTTTATTGTGGAGAGCTGTTGCATGTCCAGAATATCCTTGCTGCTCAGGCTCGATTTGCTCGAAACCCCCTCGAGGGCATCGGTGCACTCGCCTCCTTGATGTGAGGGTCAGATTGGCAGGTTTTCTCATTTAGACACTAATACTTTTCATTACTGCATTAGCCATCATTAAACTAGAGTAAAGGTCCCTTTTAAAGGAAAGCAATTAACCTGTTCGAAAATGCCCACTTTCACCTTCCTCATCCAGCTTCTATTAACACCTCACAGAGGTTTTGGTAAAGGAAATGAACTGCATCAGCCACCATTCAATTCCTCGTTGGCATGTGCTTGGAGCGCATTGGCTGAACGCAGATTTATTTGGCAGCCCGAAGATTCCATTATCTCCCATTGAGGAGAGTATTGGAAATTACATTTTTCATTATTCTTTAAGACGTATTTAATCCCCGTTTTTTGAAAGGATGGGTTTAGCCGCATTTTATGGCAAATGCAGCAGGACTGGAACTGCAAAATTTGGATTAGCCCAAGAATTCAATTCCCACCTATTTAGGTAACAGCATTTCTCACCCATGTCCCAAACATTAGTTCTAGTGGATTCTCATAGTACAACTGTGTGGTATGTTCTGTATCCTCGTAGGAATCTCCATGTCAGCCAAAGCGGCCTCCGGTGGAAACACAAAGACGGGTTCACGTGGGCGGCGCGGTTTGTTGTTGAGGCTTTTGTGTGGACTGTACGCGGTGGGCAGCTTGACAGGCTTGTGAAGAGCTGCGAGACCTCTGACAACACGCCGACGCCCCCCCGCTCTCCATGATGGACGGCCGCTCTCTGACAATCTACTGGCAGCAGTTGTCGGATTAAACAACCTGCCCTCCATCTTTCTCTTTCCCTGTCACTGGTTAACAGGATATATTTTCAAGGCCTCAGACACATATTAGACATGTTGAATCCTTTGGATGTGAATTAAGGTCACCGGGCTACTACAGTCAGTGTTTAATGAATCATCTAATCAATTTGAATCCCCACATGTAGATATAATATATATTCGGTAATGGTTTCTCTGTGTATTTATTGACATTCATCTGGCCATAACAAGACCACCATCAGCTTTGGTTTACATATGCGTTTATTTTCCAGTTGAGCCTTGATAACTTAAACCTGAACTAAAAGGTTGCACCATCCTCTCTGATGCACCGAGGCAAATGCACAAAACTCTGCTATAAGTTGTTATTGTTCTACAGGGCCACAAACGTTTCACTCTGAACAATGTGGCTTTTAATAAAGCATCAGCTTTTATTCCTTCCATGCTGGTTTCCCTGCTTGCTGTTCATGTGCATTCATATTAGCCAGCCAGAGTAATATATAGGCTGGATACGTTCCATAGCTTTATCTACTGACCTTCTCACGATCTGGCCCCTGCTGGTGTTAACGTCATTTTCCAGGCTGCTCTGTATTGGGACGCATGCTGCCACATTCACATGCTCACTGGGAACTTGATTATACAGATTTAAAAAGGCCAGATGCCTTGGAGCAGTGGAAATGTTTTGAGGTAAATGTCACTTGGCGGCGGTAAGGAAAAAAACTACATGTATGTTTTTACATTCACATTGCCAGTATATTTACCTCTGAAGCCGCTGATTCAGGTATTTCTACCCGGCATTTAGATTTTGAATTGATTCACCTCCGAACAAAAGCAGCAGGGCGACACCACAGATCCCGGAGCAAAGAGCCGCTGTGTTTCTGCAGCGCCAAGTCACTTTGATGTGAAATCACTTTCAAATCTGATGAAAAATAATAATGCAGCTTGAAATCCCACAGGCCGTCATCATAATGTGTCACATTATGTAACCATGGCTGGATGTGGTTGGCAGGGTGTGTTTGTTTTATATTTTTGTTACAGAACATTTACAACAGTGAATGTGGTTTTTAACGAAATCATTTAGTCAAAGTAATCTATCAGGTGTGTCAAAGCTGTATTTATGTTCTTCCGTGCTATGTGCTCCGTTAGCTGTCTGTGTTTTTATCAAATCGGTCTCCAAGCTCTTTAGATGATACAGACTGAGGCTGCATTTGAAGTCCCCACAGTGCATTACCTGTTCAACAGCTTGAATCTCCCCCAGTATAGTAGTATATAGTAGTAAGCATCGGCAACATTAGAGCAGAGCCCACAGCAATCCACACGACCACAGAGGTTTAATCATTGAGCTAATGACTGAGGTTCTGATGAGATCGTTACGTTTTTGGGGGTATTATCAACCTTATTCACCATAAAATTATAATATAAGGGCTCAATCAGAAGACATGAGGGAATCCCACAGCCTTTTAAGTCGTATAAAACATTTCCGAAAGACGTGTTCCTTCCCCCTCTCGGATCTGGGTGCTGCATCCCTAATCCTTCCATACAGCCTCCTGCTGTGATTGTGCTGCTAGCTGACACCTCTGATTTGCTGCTGGCCTTGTCGTGACCCATCACATCAATCTTTTGTGTGTGTGTGCGCGCGCTTCCGCACACATTCCAATCCGTCGAAACTATTTGTATACGTCTGTTGTTCTTTTTCTGTGCCCAATGACAGTGATCCAGGTAAATGCCAGTGGCAGCTTGTTGTTTTAGCACTTAAGTGTACTTGGTTCAGTCAGTCACAAGGAATAAATCCCGTCGTTCGGGGTCGTCTAATGGGCCATTGCATTTTGTATGGGTTCTCTAAGGATGTGTGGTATCTTTTAACAAACAGGTCTTTATTTGTGAAGCTATGTGTCCTCTGCTGGTGTTCTGAGCAGAGAGCAACGCTCCTCTGAGCTTTGCCTTACATGTTACAGAGCGGTTGCCTGGTTACATGTGTGGTTGACAAAACAGTTTTAATGTGCGTTCTCACTCCCACTCAAATTAGATGATGGTAACCAACGGAGAAAGAGAGCAAAATTCTGATGTTTCGTGAATCATGTGGACGAAGCAAATATTTAACAGGCTTCTCTGACTGTCGCCCACATCTTTATCTTCAGAACACGGCTTCGGGCACGAAGAGAGATGGTGTTTGAAGTGTAACTAAATACTGCCACGCAGCCCTTTTAACATAACTCATGATTTCAGTCCGATGCATGACTCATTCATTTTTAAATCATCTGTTACACAGATCGGCAGCAGTCACATGTTACAGCAACATTTTCAGTATTTTTTTTATTGTATTTCCTCTCAAGGCACCTCATTGACCGCGGCATCACCGCAAACATTTTTTTTCTTACAAACCAGAAAAAACGTGTTCCTGGCATGCTTGCCAGCTGTTAATGCTTGGCACATAAAGTGGCAACTGCGTCAGTACGCCGCTACAGCGAGCCATTCGTAGGCGGAAAGTGTCTGAAACAAATGTTTTTGTCTTGGAGATGTGTATTCTACTACGGGAAGTAGTAAACTATTCTCAGGAATTTATTGAACACTCACACCTTCGAGGCGCGCGCCGTGCGTGCGTGTGTGTGTGTGCGCGTGTAAATTCTGAATGATGGAACAGAAATGCATTTTTCTGATAATGGCGGGATAACAGATAAATATAAACTGCTAGGAAATGAATTGGCTTCTGTGTTCAATCTTGGATGCCCAAGGTAAAAGATATTAAGGAATCCAACCTTATCTGACGAGTATAATAATAACACTCGCACTGGAAGGCTGTCAGCGGGTTAAAATTAGATCTAATATGTGCTGTCGATACTTGATGCATTCATAATGATGTTGTTTTCCTTCAGCTAAATATTCATACAAGTGACACCACTTTTTTGCCCCCACCCCGCCAAAAAAAGCAAATGATTGTGCGAGGGCATGAACAGCAGCAGCTGATGTTTTGCAGCTTGAGAAGTGTGGACAGAAACCCTGTGAAGCTGCCACGCTGTTCAACAGATTGACAGCAGACAGGTGTTATCGGCAGGAAGAACCGCGTGTCTTTGTTTTAGCATGAGGATAATTTTGGGGATTTGGGGAGGAGTGCGTAGTTAGTTGTCTAATTTCTTGTCGTTATTGTGTGTTAATTTCCCTCGTCACTTGTGCATGCTCAAATACGGTTTCATTTGCACACGCGAGAGTTTGTCCCTCTAAAAACACAGCATGCACATTTTGTCCCTTTACATCCAAGTACTTTTGATGTGCAGAAGTAGTGCACATGTGTGTTCTGTACAGCACGGGGCTGCCTTTGGCGGAAACCTGAGCACTTGAGAGATAAAGCGAGACGGACAGAATCTAAAAATACCCCGGCTGAGTGAGCCGGGCTTAAGAAGAAGAAGCAGTGGCTGTCTCTGCTGTCAGGCCTGCCTCTCGGTCTACAGGCCGTCTCAGAAAGAAATATTGTTCTCTTATAACGGAAACAAATCCATCTGACAGCAGATGGCTAATCTAAAGTGATAGGTAGAACAAGGGCGGATTTATATTGGTCTGTTTGGTCGGTGTGGTGTTAGGGGATTACCTGCACGTGTTCATTTCAGTGTTTAGAATGATGTGACTTGTTCCGCCTTGACTTCAAGGTCACTTCCTGTTGCCATATCCCTCATTTTTTCCCACAATTTCTTAAAGAAAAACCCTGCATGGAACATCCTGCGTATGTCTTTTCAGGCCACATACACGAACGGCCTCAGAGGACAATTACACTTCTATTACACCGGAGCTGGCTCTGGCATTAAAGACCGACGGACACTTTCATCCGTATCCGTGCGTCTATCCCTTTGCTTGTCAACCAAGGCTTCAAACAGAACCTTCCCTCCATCGCCTCAGCACCTGATATGTGAAGTGGACTACAAAGTGTGAATGGTGGTGGACCGGCACGGCGGTGACTTGAATTGGTGATTTAAAGTGATTTATTTCCATTTGAAAAAGGCGGCTCTTAGTGTTGCTTGTTATTAACGTCACTTAAAATGGAGCCTGTCGTTGCTCTAACTCAAAATCCATTTTTATACTTAAAAATCGTACCAAACTAAATTATCAAAGAGCTGGAATTGAGATTAGTGCTTCAAAAATTGTATTGAAAAAGTCCTAGATGAATTAAGATTAGTTTTCTGTAATAAAGTGGTGACCAAGCTTGTGATGAATACTTAAACCTAAACCTTCCTGTTCGACAAGGACTGTTTAGGCAAATCTAAAGCTTCATTTGAATCCTAAAGATCTGAATTTATCTTAACTTCTCTCCTTTCTGCTGAGGTTCCCAGTGTATTCTCTCACGGTACAATAGTTGCAAATAAAAGCTAGTGTTTTCTGAACAGATGTGACACAGTTTAGATGACACGCGAAAGAAGAGTCGCAGCATTTCTTTCAGAACACAAACTTGTGAACAAAAAGCAAATACAAGCAATCTAAGCAACACAGCCTGTTTCTTAGAAAGCGTAGCAATGGAGATGTTGATCTGCAGGTAAATGGATTACTGCTTGTTCACTATGTCTTAGTGTGTATCTTCTTATGAATATTCATATTGACAGCTGCAGGCTCACTCAAACATCCACATAAGCAACCGAACACACACACACACACACACACACACGTAGACACCCTAACACACCAACGTTCATCCTAACTCACAAAACCAAAATGAGAATAATTACACCAAAAGTCTCATTTTTTGGCTTGAACCAACAGAGCAAGATCACAAGGTTGTTTTTTTTATGTTTTACATCCCCCTGGCTTCTGGGTGCAGAGGTGAGAAGGAGCAGCTCTGTCTGTGCACGGTGTGTGAGTTTAGGTGACGCGCTTCTGTGCAAAAACAGCCTGCAAGGCAGAAAGTATCACCCTCTTTTTTTCTTTTTTTTTTTGCCTGTACGATGAACGCTGAAACAGACACTAAGAAAGTAGTACAAACCCAGGCGGTACAAAGGAATTTCATTACATGTTTTGTTTGTAAACTGTATTCAGTGGAAAATGTTTTGGTATTTAATTTTCTTTGATTTTCTTTCCATTTCTTTTGAAGAAAAATCCTTCATTTTTTAGCTGCTGTTCAACACGAGTGACCGAAATATATTTTTTTGTATGTATTTGTAGTTGAATGAAATGACCTAATCTGCTGTGACTGATATAATGCAATTGCCTTAGCTCCTATGAATCATCGGCAGATGTGTATGTCGGTGTGAGCACTCGCCCTCAGCTGTACATCTGGAATTACGGCCCATGTGAGGCTCTGTTGAGCACGTGTGTTGCTGTGGAGCTTCCACAAGTCTCCACGTACATTCACTCCATTCAGGGATTGTCTCTCCAACTGTAGGTGCAGCTCAGCCTGTAAGGAGGAAATGTGCTGGATTAAATGGCGTGTGCTCCTACACTAAAGTCATCAGCGCTAACTTAATCCTGCAAGCTGAATTTGAGCGAGAGCTAAAAATATCCCCCATGGCTGCAGCAACACGCGTGGCAGGATACGGTTGTCTAGTAGATGGTGACAAAGAGAAGCCAGGAGGAAGGAGGGAATAGAAAGAATAGTCGTTGTTTAAGAAGAGGAATTTAACAGAGGTTTTTAAGTTCTAAAGAGGGCTGGAAAGATGAAACGAAGAAGGCATTAATAAATGCATAAAATGAAATGCACCAACATTATAATCTCAATGCCTTGATTAAGTTTAAAAAGCTCTACGGTTAAATGTTATATTACATATATATGATACTGATTAATTTTTGTATGAATACTAATGGTCTTTGAGCCTGGCACACAAACCCTGTAGGTTTAGAGATGGTCATATTAAAGAGACAGCTCAGGCTAACCATGGGTTGAGAATTAGATGAGGGGCCGGAAGGAGAAGACAGGATCTAGCTTCATCCTTGCTGCCATCTCTCCGCAAACCCTAATTATGACTAAACACACCCCCGCCCTTTTCTCCCTCCTTCACTACCCTCCTAACGCCACACAATGCTCGACAATCTGAACAAAGCTTCCCTGAGGCCCCTAATCTAATGGAGCAGTCTCTACAAGACACACACAGCGGGTAGGACACAGTCTGGAGGGAAGGACGAGGGAGGGAGGGATGGAGGAAGGAGACGGACAGACAGAACATGAATTGGACGCTGATTGAGGAATAGCACCAGAAGGAGAGCCTTTCTCTTCCAAGTCCCCAAGGGCTGTTTGTGTGGTGTCCATGATGAGGGAGCTCTGCTGGGACCCCATTGTTCCCTTTTGTGTGTGTGTGGTTGCCCACTCTGATCCTGCAGAACACTCAACACTCCTGGAGCAGTGTATTGATTTGGGGGGGGTACACAGGGGAGCAGCAGTAACGAGTGCAGAGCTGCATCAGAGAGGCAGCGCCGTGTGACCTGTGATGTAAATGCAAACGGACGTAAGGAGGCAATGTTCTGAACGCACTGACCTCTGTGCATGCGGCGCATGTCACTGTATTTTATTTATTTTGTACCGTGGCTAGCTTTCATGCTTTCACAATATTTCTTTTTTTCAATTTTCAAGCATGGAAATTTTGTTTTATTTGCATCCAGTGAAAATCGTAACAAAGCGAATAGGTTCAGTGTTAAGAGAAGGAAGAGCAGCTTGTATCGCAGTACAAGTACCAATGAGATTACCTACGATTTTAGTCAATGCACTTCAACTATAATGACTAATCTCTTGCTGTTAAAGATAAGTAAATGTAATATATCTGCAACATTCTTGGTTAATGAAAGATAATATCAGGTGGAGATCCTTTTCAGAAGTCAATTTATTTCCGTGAGGCATCTTGTTAAACTCCATCATTCCCTAATATCTTTTTTGTGTTTTTAAACTCAAGATCAAAGATATGGATCTTACAGGACGCTTTTGAGGACACAGCAATTAGGGGCAGATTCCAGTTGAAATGACACCAGGGATTTATCCCAGATAAATTTACAAAAAGCCGTCCCTCCTGCCACACCTGATGCAGGAAAGTACACGCCTCCCTCAGCTCCGTTTAGAAGACGTTGGACCTTTCACATGCAGTGGCCCGGCTCCTGCTGCACTTGTTGGTGTCAGCGAGTCGTCTTATATAATGCTGCCATCTATCAGAGGGGAGACACGTGAACTAAAGAGACAGCCTTTCTGAGACTGCAGGGTACAGCAGTGTGCACACACACACACACACAGAATGTTTCTCTGTCTGCAGGGTCGTGCTTTCCATCATCCTGTTAATATGCTCCTCCCTCTTCCGTCCTGTCCACATACACGTCCTTATCTGCCGTAAAGTTTCCAGTAAATACCAGTAAAAGTCCTTTTCGTCCTCCTGCCTCTGACCCGGTAATATCAATTCCTAAAATGCATCTCGAGTGAGAGAGGCAAGGAAGCTTGGCAGAGCAGCTATGAAGCAAGGATGCTGAGTCGTTTGGACACCTGTGATGTATTAAACAGGCGTGACAGGTGAGGCAGCTCTGCCACACGTCATATTCGATTGAGTCGCTGGAAACTACTGTTCTGGAACACGGATGTCTCATTTTGTTAGACGCTGTTTACTCTACTCGCCTTGTTTCTCTTCCTTGCCTCCACGGCTCACACCTAGGGTGGGAGGGACTAATACGCGAGGGAAGGAGGTGGCGAGGCAAGGAATCGAGGATGTAGGAAGTGAGAAAATCAAAGTCACTGAGGGGGAACTGCAGAATATGCAAATGCTGTGGAGTATTAAGCTCTACTTTGTACTTTAGTAAACATTTAATTTGGCATTCATTTATTTCAGGGGAAACGTAATGGGGTTTTTTTAACAAGTGGTTTTGTGTGCACTTATAGAGGAAGGGATGTTTTCCCTTTACTACTTGCCAAAAATGAATAATCAGTTGGTTTCCATTAGATTACAGGAGGGCTGCAGTACCTTGAGCCAATTCAAATGGCAATACTTTTGTGGTCATTCAGTTTTGTGATATTTGTCTTAAACATGGCCCTTCCATGTAAGAATTGCCTTTTTGTTGGAGGTACTTTACTCTTTTTTGCAATCACCCCTATCTGCAAACTATCTGCAAAACTAACACTTTCATCTTCCTTTTCCCCAGTGGAGCTGGACGCGGAGCAGGCGCAGAGAGTCCCTGGGCCCGACCAGGGAGGGGCCCCGGCACCCCAGGTCAAGCTGAAAGAAAGGCAGAAGTTTTTTGAGGAGGCCTTCCAGCAAGACATGGAGCAGTACTTGTCCACTGGCTACCTGCAGATCGCTGAGCGCAGAGGTGAGGCATGAGGAGGAGCGGTGAGGTCAGGCATTCTTCAGGCAGCACAGTCCTACCCTGACCTTTGGTCATAGGTTGGCAGGTTTAAGTTGTGTTGGTTACATGTTATAGAGCGAATGCAATGCCATCCTGCATTCAGATGACTTAATTCCACAGTTGTGATTCCTTCAGCTGGATCCTTTACACGTCAACTGCACATCCCGAGATTGAGGTGTAATAGCTTTCTTAAACGTGGGAGATGTGCACCCTGCACTGAAAGATGTATTGGACTCGACCAGCACAGAGTTTGCAATGTGATGTTTGTTCATCTTCTACTCTCCCGGTCCTTTCATCCTTCATCGGGAAACGGCTCATCAGAGAGCATTGTGGAACAGTAAAGATGGAGGAGGGGTGAAGTGAAAGTAGAGCGACTAAAAGAGACGAGCAGACTTACGTTTGTCACTGTCACCAATTTATTTTCAGATCAGTGCTTTGTTTTCATCGTGTCAATGACAAGAACAATCGCCAAAGGTTTGAGCTGCAGTGGATTAAATATTCACAGCGTATCCGCTCATAGTGCGAATCTTTTGTCGCCGACATTTATTTATTGTCAAAAGACTGAAATGTTTATAATTAGGTTTCCATTATAATTCTGTTGAGAAAAAGGCTACGGTTCAAAAACACTGACTCGGCTACAAATCCCTACAGCAGGGCGGCGCCACTGGAGAGCACAGATAGAGCTGCAGGCAGTGAAGATGAGCAGATAGCGAGATAAGGAAAGTAAAGAAAAGGAGAGAGCGCTGCAGATGTCACAAGCCACTGAGCTATCGAAAGCCAGTCTCAAGGGTCTCATTCGCACACACACACACACACACACACACACATTAATACTACATGCAATCTCACTGCAGGCAAACACAGTCCTTCAGGGGAACCTTTTAGGCGAGGTCACAGTAAGGCTAAAAGAAGAGCATGTTAGAGGCAGTCACATGGAAATGATATTTGCAAAGCCATACTGTCAGTGTTTGGAAAGACAGCTCCATTTAGGGCTGAACACTTAATCAACGCCCCCCCCCCCCCATAATATGTGGTCTTATGAGGCTGGATGGCTGCTGTGTGGTCATTTAGTATGTGACAACGATGTATAAATGCACACTGAGGAGAAGCATCAGACCCTTGTTCCTCCTAAAACGTGATACAGAAATCACCACTTCTGTATCCGCAGAGAAAGAGAGAGAAGGAGAACATTTTTTCCTTATGCACCTATCCAGTCGTGTGTGTGTGTGTGTGTGTGATTAAATATAACACAACCCAACTGGGTTTGTGTCTTACCTTATGTAAATTAGAATTAGTTGTGAGTGTGTGTATGTGTGAGTTGCATACGTGCGTTTGTGGAAAATCAAATTAATTGTTGAGTGATCTGAGATATTACAATTACTTTTGTGTGTGTGTGTGTGTGTGTGTGTGTGTGCTGTTGCTATTTCAAGGAGGGAGAGACTTTTGGGGCAGTCTCATGGGAAATAACATTCCCCTTCTTTCTCTCTTTCTTCACTCTTTATTCTGCTCTCCCTCCCTGTGCCGCCCTCCTCTGCTCTCCTCATTTCCTTGAGGTACGGTAGCCAATGGCATCTTCTCTCACTGCTGTGCGTCGACCAATCACCTCCGTTCTTCCTCTTGTGGTCGCTGCCCCCCCCTCCCCTCTCCCCCTTCCTTCCCCACACACCCCCTTTCATCTCCACAAGTGCATTGAGTGGCTTTTTGTGGCGCATGCAGCTCATCATGATGAACGGGGGGGTTGTACCTGGGCAAGGTGGTGAATCCAGGACTGTGGGAGTCGCAGTTAGTGTGTAGGAGTTCCCAATGATCCAATATGTTCTACTGCTAATTCAACTTTATGTTCAAATAGAACATCAACAAAATATTTGAAGATGTATGTCCTCATTACATGTCGAAACAATTATGTGGACAGAATATAATTGACCGCAAAACGATAACTATAATGTTTAATATTTAGTTTTGTCTGTATGACTTTCATCGATTTCCTGTATTTTATGGTTCCCAACTTTAATCAATGTATTTTCAGTGGATTGGTTTACTCTATTATGTTGCTAGGTTCATCTTTCTTAGTATTTTAATTAAACTCTGCTTGATTCCAATCATTTCAAACATTCAAACGTAGCTCGGCACATTTTTTTCTTGTGTCAGGAGAATTTCCACTGCAATCTCTCCATTTAAGATGGCTTCATTGTTTTCCCCATGTATGTCTTAAAGACTATGCTCACACTACTGGGAAAGCTTGTCTGCTGCAGTTTTTGTTTGTTGTAGTTGTTTCTCTTTTCCATGCTGTGAAAACATCTTCTATTGCGATCAATCAAAGCAAAGTCGACAATCCCGGTTCAATGGAAAAAAGGCAGAAAAAGGCTTTATTGAATCTTCCGCAGTCTAAGCAATTTAGGCCCTTATATATTTGGATTGCTTCTTCTCATGGCCACCAGGGGGCAGGATCACAGCAATCAGTCACTCTTCAATTTACATATGCAACATATGGACAACTAAGAACATATGGCTAAATGCTGTTGCTGGTCACCTTCATAATGCTTCCTACATATGGTGAAACTTGGCAATCCATTGTTCGTGGTACCCGCTGGATTGTGAGGTAAACAGAATGTATTGTGCACACAAGCGTCCTCATTTCAAATACCATTCTGCCCAAATGTGCCCATTTGCTTCTGCATTGCACATTTAAGAAAAGGCATCTTTTTAAGTGCTTGTCTGCCTGGACTCAGTCCCTTGCTGCTGCCTACCTCCCCAACCTCGTGCAGGGCTAATTTCTCGCCGTCTCATGTGGTGTGCAGAGCCCATAGGAAGCATGTCGTCCATGGAGGTGAACGTGGACATGCTCGAGCAGATGGATCTGATGGACATGTCGGATCACGAAGCCCTGGATGTGTTTCTGCACTCCGGGGGAGAGGACAACAGCGCTGCCTCGCCCGTCGCAGGTAAAGTGGACACAAGCAGACCCGCTCCCATAGTATTAGTACTTCAACTAGGTTTATTTAAACTCCCAATAACTCGCCCCCAAAGGCACTTCTACAGCTAATCCATCTCCGAGAGTTGGGATGAAGTAGAAATATGTGACTCAGACGACTGGAAGGAGAAGAGTTGAGGCAAAATACACCAACACCATCTGTCCACATCTGTTTGGGAACATTCCCGTCATAGTAAACAACCTGCAGCAACTTCTCAGAATAATTTGATGAAATGTTTTTAAATGTCTTGAATAGAGCTATTCCAATAATACAGTTACCAAACCCAATAAAATGTGCTAGAAGTTTATACTGCAGCTCTTATTTTGGTTTGTATCTGTAGTCGTGAAAAAGCTAGTTTTGAAGTTCACTACAGTTTCATCAAAAGCCCAAATGTAGCTGGGTTTTAGCTGTAAAGACTGCCATCAGATGTCTTTTAAACACACAATTGCTTAACTTCAAAGGTGAACAGGTGCCCACTCAGATCTTACTCTTTTCTATTAATAAAGTATTCAAGTATTCTATTGATTAAGGAACATATCCAGGAAGAAACATGAATGTGATCAAATGAGTGAAGCGAGACTCCTCTTCCTCCCAGGTCCTGACGTGGAGTCCTTCACCACGGAGATCAGTCTCCAGGTTCCCACGCAGGCTGAGCTCCGCCACAAGCTGTCTTCCCTTTCCTCCACCTGCACCGACTCCGCCAGCCAAGACACAGAGGCCGGGGAAGAGGAGGAGGAGGAGGAGGAAGAGGAGGAGCCCGAGCTGGGAGGAGGTGGAGGTGTTGGAGGATCAGGCAGCGCTGGGGGCCGAGGAGGAGGAAGGAGGAGAAGAAGAGCCCCCGTGGTGGTGACCCTGGACGAAGAGGAGGTGCACCCTGACACGGCCTTGGTGGACGGGGTGGACCCGACCAGCAAAGACAGGGAGGCTCGCAGGCCGAAGGTTTGAGGACAACACGGACTGGATTCAAACACAAAGCATCTCACTCCGATACCAAACAAGATTGGCTTCCTACACAAAATTGTCATACTGAAGAAAAAGATGTGAAAATAAACACACTGAGGTTGCACTAACTGCCACATGACCTTGCCTTAAAAAAAAACAAAAAAAACACTGAAAAGTTTTCCTGTAAAATATGTTTGAGTTACCTTAATAGCATTGGATGGCTTAACATTCCCATAAATAGTCTGTTTGTGTGTGAGACCGGCGACTGATAAGGAAGAAGATAGTTCTATTCATCCACGTGTCCCTCTGCTTTCATGCCTCACGCACACACACTGCAGCTGTTACCTTCATCCATGTGGTGGAGACTGTGGTTCTTTTGCAGAATATAAATACACAATGGCTTATTAAAGCCTTTTCAGGTTTACGGCGTATTATGAAATAATAATCTCCCCATTGCCTCCAGTGGTATCGATCGCTTTAGATACTTTAATACGCCCAGCTTTTGTCTTGTCTTTTTTGAATGAACAACAAATGGCAATTATAAAATTCAAAATAGCTCAAAACCTGGACTGATAAAACTTGTTTTCGGAATCTGGGAAAACTGACAAAAGCATTTGCCACCTTATCGTTTATTTGTGTAATTAGCAGCCATAGACTCATTCGGCGAGAGTCACCAGTTGGTCACTCATTAATCCAAAAAACAGACTGCATCTATGGCTGCGAGCTTCTGTATGTGATCACTGCCACTGGATTGACTGAAGTGTTTGTGATTGCCAATTTTATAAGCAGATAAACTCAAACCTCTGAGTTTATGTCACTCACCTCAACAGAATTCAGCTCAGGTTAATTGACGACTGCCTGCCGGTGTGAACGTGAATGCTTGTCCAGTGACGTGTGCCGGCTGCCCCCCTGACGGACTGGATCGGAGACCTGGAATCCATTGGTCTCACTCGTCTGGTGCAGTTGATCTTCTGGACCCTGAAGTCGGTCTCCAGCACTCCTTTTGTCTGAGTGAGGAGAAAAGCTCTCTTGCACACACGGCTCTCTCGACATTCAACAAAAACAAAGGACTTTTTTTTTTTTTTTTTAAACGGCATGACGCCCCCACAACTACTGTACTAGCAACCTGTAGTACTGCTTTATGAATAAGTACTCTGATGTTGTGTAAGTGATGCAGAATAACAGCGGGGTGACACAAAGAACATCAGTAACAACTAAAGGCGTTTTTTAATAATACATACAGCTAACAGCTTTAGATCATGCTGACAATCTGGGAAATGTAATATAGCACATAATAAATGGGGAACAAATGATCTGCATGGTGCACATGGATGGATTTTCTTACTACTTTAGGAATGATCTGAACCTCCCAAAGCTTGTTGCAATCCAACTGGTTTATAAGCTACATATTGCAATTTTTTAAATACATGCTCCCAATTAGAAGAATCCGTTGTGCCACGGGCTTTGATAAACAGGGTTAACAGATAGCAGTCGGCAGGTTGTTCAGTACGTAGTGACTGTATATGGGACAGACCACAGATGGAGATCAGGATATCAGTATTGGAACTTTTTGCTTTTTGAAGGACCAAACCCCAGTTGGTGCCGTGTGCTAAATGCACTGGACAACATCCACAAGGTTGAACTGTGTCCAGACATTTTTGTGCAGAAATGTTATACATTTGTGTGAAGTGACAGCGATGCTCCTTCCTTTCTTTTCCCCTGCCAACAGTTTCTGACTTTAATAAATGTTTTTTTCCCCCAAGCATTGATTTCCATCAAAGCACCGCAGTTATGCGAGAATGAAATATTAGCAGGATTTAAGGTTTGAGCGTGGTAGTAGTGATTTGTAGTCCTACCTCGGTGGATCGAGAGCCCACTGATACACAGGTTTTCTCTTGGCAAGGAATCTTTTACCAAGTACATGTTCATTATCACAGTATAATGTTTTAAGTGAAAAGTAAGTGCCATTTGAATACTGAGTGGTTGTGCGGCAGTCCTTCCACTGCACTCGGATTACACTCGTGACTACAGGGCCGTCCGTGTGTGAGTGCTACGCTCTGGTAAATGAAAACATTAACTCTACGCTGTGGAACTCGCTTCAGTGATTTCATGTTTGTTTGAAAAGGGTCAATTCAGCAAAATAACAGCCGTACATTTTTTTACTTCCCTCTAGTTGTATTTAAAAGATATGACAAATTTGGGAGATTATGAAGTGATACATTTAAATGTTTTATGAAAACACGTCAATCAGGAATTGTATTTCAGTTATGCTTTTCCTTCACGCTGATATTTGGCCACAGACCCTTGAGTCAGTAACTATGGTAACGCGGTGCATTCAGAGCAGCATCCTCAGTGTTTGCTGGGCTGGAATAAGTATAGTCAATTCTATCTTTTAAATCTGAATATCCAGGTTTTCAAGGAATAGCATGTCACTCCTGATAAGTTTGCTTTTTGGTGTTTAATTACAGAGATTAAACCTAGAACCAAAATACTCATACACGGTCTTTGATATGAATTGATGAATAACTTTTTGAGGAGCCGTTCGGGTTTACAGTCCTCACTCTTAGAACCCTGCTATGAACCAACTTTTTTGTGATGTAACACAACTTTTTATGACCATATTTACGATGACTATGTAGTTTCTCACAGCCCGTCCCAGTACTGTTAATCTTACTAATTTCTTTGCAATGGCCTTTTAATTTTAACATTACCATCAGATAACACCTTGTAATTTAGATGGTTATGCTGTAAAAAATATTTTCACATAAAGAGACAAACATGTTGGAAAGAAATGACAGTGAATTGCCGGTAAGTTTTTATTAAACCTTAAGTACAAACTGCAAAAGTAAAAAACTGTGAATATAACCAACATGAGACTCTTTCCAAGTGGAGGGAAAGGCCGAGATGTGGCCCTAATAAATTAAGTCACCAGAGACCCCACTGTGAGCAAGTAGTTTATACTGTAGAAAATGGAAGAAACCAACCAAAAAGCAAACTGAAAAATAAAAGTCCCATCAGAATAAAATATAATGTAAGGCCATAAAAACTTGACAACCACTTTATGTTGAAAACACCCAACTTGGTATTTTATTAAATAGTCCTAAACAGTTCAGTCTTCTGCGAGGGACGACAACCAACAAACTGGATTATAGGATTTGTCCTTGACAGTCACCACTGGCAAGCTCAGTGCAACATGAGTAGCTACTACATTATGGTTGAATTTTCAGTAATGAAAATGTAAAAACCCCTTTTTTTGTGAACATATCTTTTTCCCTTTTCTTTAAAAAAGTAAAGCTAAACAAACAAAACTAGGTTATGGGGAAGAGGGAGGGGGGCAGTCATTGGCTACTCAATATCTTCTTTCTTAGTGATATAAGCAGCACTTAAAATTTTTATACACGTTTAACCAGAGCAACCCTGTAAGCGTCAAACTCACACGGATGAAGAAAGGGAAATCTAAGGCTTTTTCTTCATCAACCACTCTCCTCTGGAACGTTTCTTCCTTCCTTCCTTCCTTCCTTTAGCCCCAGAACAAGGCTCAGGTATTTAAAGAGATTTACAGGATTATGTACAAAAGAAGTTGATGTTTAGTTTGTGTTGGACTTTTTCCTTTCTAAGAATCACTCGTATATCTGGAAAAGGGAAACAAAAAGCAAAAGCAAAAAATACAAAAAACAAAACTTGGATTTCATATTTCACATTTTACACTCTTTGACTAGTGGCTCTACTTGAGATAACACGTCAGACCAACAAAAGTAAAAAACACAAAATAATATAATTAATGTTTACGGTTACAGCGGAAACTGGAAGAATGGAATGTTAACACGATTGCACATCTAGAACCAGAAAAACCTGAAAGGCTTTCTGCCCTGTGGGGGAGCGTGAGCCAGCTCTTAGTAGATAGCATGTGCTAACCCCCGGATTTTACATTTTTGTGTTATACAGTAATTATAACCAACAGCACCAATAAAATGGATCTCCTCGCTACGGATCAGGCACAGTTTTCACTTGCTAGCGAAGGAGGGATCCCTCCATACTACCAGGAAGCGAGGTGAGCGGTGACCTTTCACAGGTCGAGCAGCTGTAGATCTGCCACCTCTCACATCCACCAACAAACAAACATCCACAATGACAAAGAAAATACACAGAAGACTTCTTAAAAAGCAAAGCTAAAATTTAAAATAGAACTTGAAAAAACATAGCCAACAAACATTATCTTTCAAGTTTTTACCTGGCGGCACCAACCCCTTTAAAAAAAGAAGAAGAAAAAAAAAGAAGCAGGAGCTGCACCATGACGTAATAAAATAATTCTAAAAGGACTCCTCTTCCTCAAACCAAAGGCCGAGGGAAACTTTGGGTAACTACTTGATGTCCTTTTCATTTGTCCCACGTCCACAGTTGCGTGACGCATGATGAGAAGGCATGGGGTTGAGTCTCAGGAGGCGAGATGAGGGCAGGAAAGAGTGATGCAACAAACGTAACCCCCTGCAGTTAAGGGGCGACGGAGGTAAAGGGTTTAAACGGCTCGCCAAAGTTACGCTTAATGCTTGTAAGGTTGGAAGGGACGGCGGGATTCTAAAATCATCCAGAAAAAACAAAACTAATTCTTCTTTCACACTAGTGCAAAAAAGACATCTTGCTTCCCCCCCCCTTTTTTTTTTTGAATAAACAAGCCTGTCATACTAAGGGAGAAGGTGAATTTTTGGGAGAGTCAGGTGAGGGGATTTTTGCAGTAAAAAAAAAGCTGTCAATCAATCTTAAATATTGAGTGGTGGGGGAGGGATTGATAGAAATCCTGCTTAATGTAAAACAAAGGGTGAGTGAGGGTCAGGCCAGGGGGGGTGGGGGCGGTCCTCCTCAGGACACAGCAGCAGCCTTGGGTATGTGGCTGGAGGACAGGCGTGCCAGGGACACCTCCACAGTGGCGCGCTTTCGGGGGCCTCGCTTGGCTGGCGATGCTTTGGCGGGGCTGAGGCCGTGGCAAGGGTCCCCCCCTACTGCAGTGACGACGACCCCGCCGGCCGCGTTCTTTAACATGGCCCGGCCACACACCTGGTTCACCAAACTGTTGATTTGCTCCTAATTAGAAGGCGTGTGGAGAAAAGACGGATTAATTATAGTGAACCATTTACATTTCTCTTTTAAATGACCTTTAGCAGCATAACTTGTTTATTTGAAATCCAGTTATATAGAGTAAGAATGACCTTGTGAACACTGGTAGCCGCTGATAAATAAGCTACTTCCAGCGTGAGCCTAGCTTATGCCGCCCCCATCTGGATGGAGAGTGAACTGAACAACGGCTGAAAGCAAAGCGGGTCGCTCACCTCATCGTAGCGGTACATCATCTTAAGGCCTCTGCAGGACTTGTGCTTCTCCACATAACGCAGGGCGCACTCCAGACAGAAGACCACGTTCTCCGTCTCCTGAACCACCTGCACAGACGGAAACCGAAGCGTTACTGCAGGAACCACACACTCCAGCCAGAAGTCTCCTATTACTGAGGGGAATTCAAAAGTCTTCTACTCCTGCACTATTTTGTATGAGTTGAATTTATTATGCCTACGGACCAAAACTGTCGTATAATTAGATAACTTTAATAAAAGGTATGAATGACGTAGTTAGGCCTGCTCTCACCATGGACAGGTAGCACAGGTGCTGACAGATCTGGCAGCGTCTCTCGGAGGACTCGAGGGCCAGCCATTTCCCTCGAGGCTTCTTGCGTCCCTCTCCGGGCCCCAGGCTGCCGTCATGGGTGCCGTAGCGGGCGGAGGAGAGCAAACCTGCCTTGTAAAGTTCCTGTCGCTGGCGCATCTCTATGTTCCTGTGGGACAAGAAGGATCCTCATTGAGCACGAGTGTATGTGTGTGTGTGTGAGCTCACTGAGGACCATGGCTGCGTCCTACCTGAGGTCTTCGAGTAGAGCGGAGATGGTGGTGAGGAGAAGGCTGTTGTCCCTCTTGGATTCAGCTGCAGCGATCTGGTACAGCAGCTTCTCCATGGAGAAGGGTTTGGCTATGCGACGACATTTCAGGTCCTGCACACATCGGAAAAACATTGCAAATTATGATTCTCGTTTAAATGCCAAAAACGGGGGAAAACTTTTTAACGGCCTTAACGCAACAATGTAAATACACATTTTAAACAGTGAACCGCAATGCAGGGCATTGTATGCATGTTATACTACTCATGACAGCATCTGTGGTGTAGATACAAATGGGTCAGTAATGCTGGTGGTATGTTTGGTTCTGTCATTGTGGAAATTACATTTCTAAATAAATCAGCATTGCCACAGCAGAGTTGTTACAAAGCAACGGCAAACGAAACCACATCGGCTGTGTAAAATCCTGAACACACAGGCCTTTGATCCTTTTTGTAAAAATAGTCCCTTTGGCACATTTTGTTTTACACGTAAGTTCACTTGTCGCTGGTGCACTTGAACTCTTATTCCCTTATTTTTAAACTAAGACATAGCTTTAGATTTGATATTATTCCCTGCACTGTGTTGTCCAACTGTCTGCTGTCACGCACCCCCCGCCAAGTCAAATTCCTTGTATGTCTGACATATTTTGGTAATAAATGTTTCCTGATGTGCCATTATTCATCTAGCATGGCCCGTGGCTGACCTTTGCGGCCTGGTAACCCAGGTTCATCCAGTGCGGCGTGGCAAAGTGCACCGTCTCTGACACGCTGTAGCCACAGCACACTTTAGAGACAAAGGCTCCGGGGTAGCAGACGACAAACTGGCCGCTCCGCTGCACCGTGCGGTAAACCTTGATGCCTTCGCGGCACAGCACCTCTGGAGAGATCTGGAACACCAAAAATACGGGGGCAAAGGAATAGTTACATATTTGAAACTGTATTTTTGGTCACAAAGTGGATTCAGAAAGTTGCACTGACCATGATGTTCTTCTCCAACATTTCTAGTCCTGGGGTGCCATTAGCCTGAAGCAGTGTATGAACCACCTTGTCCAGCTTAGCCTTCTCCTCAGCAGGGACAGAATACCTGTGGGAGGGACACACAAAGACTTACTCCAATTGCTAAGAATTGTCCAAACTATACTGTTACTTACCCAGTGGTCCTTTTATATGGGACTATGGGGAAAAACTTTTCATTGTTACTGTCAGTGATGATGAGGGAAAACAACTCGTGAATACTTACCAAATGCAATCAGCACCAGTGTGTAAGTAATCAATAAATGGAAGGCGATTTTGGTCTCGAGACCAGCATGAGGTAGAAAAGACCATGCCAATGTTAAGCCAGGGAATGGTCACCCCTATGGAGACGGGGGGGTTAAAAAAAAAGTAACAAGCACAGGTTATTAACTGCAAATTACACAGACACAATGACATCGTCAATCTTATAACAACGGTTCACAGGTGATTATGACTCTACAGTTCCTTACCAGGCACAGCACCCAGATGCCTCAGAATGGATCCATAGTTATTGGGAAGGACAGTGAGGTTCCATCCATGTCTGAGGAAAAGATACGAGTCATTTCCACGGATACCAAAGACAAGACGGCTGAACCATTTTTCAGGAAGTGGAGACTGCGCTACTACTAGATCCTCTATTAGATTCAAACCTACGGCTTTTCGGTTAACAGGTCAGGACTACAGTGCAAAAGCAGATAAAATATTCTGTGCAAACTTTAAAGCGACTGTGTGGTGCAATGAGCCACTTACTTTGAAAATGGCTCTGACTTTCCTGTTGGGAATCCACTGCCATGTGTGCTAGTGTCCACCTTCCCACAATGCACTGCCACATGGCTGTCTCTCTGCTCCACAATCCTCCAGTACTCTTCCTGCAGGCACAAAAAAAGGAAGCAAAGCCAATCAGTGGTCGAAAGCATAAAACAAGGTACAGGTTCCAGCTGCCAGCTTGGCATGCTAGCTAGGTAAATAAAGTTTCATTAGGAAAATAAGATGCATTTCAGAACATGCGATCCCCAAGGCGCTATGAGCATGCCTTAATACAGCAAGTCTAACCTCAACATCAGCAGCCCCTGGTTCCTTGTTAAAGCACATGGTCATGGTGTTCCGGGCTATCCTGAAGAAGTTCGTCAAAGACACAGATTTACCCTGCAAAAAAGAGGCATAAAACATGAGAACACAGAACACTAAGGGGGGAAACTCTAGACTATATTGAGGGTCCGCTGTCTTGCTATAATAACCCGTGGGAATGTAAACCAAGAAGAGAACATGAATAAATTATGAGCAAGGAAAATATTGCGGGACATTAATGAACTTCCAGTTTTGCTCGATCTCACATTGGTGAGCGAGCCACAGGAAACGCTATCACAGGGAAAGCATTAGGGTCAAGTGATGCACACGTATGAACTGTACGTGTGTGAGTGCTATTGCCTTCCCTACAGGCCACAGATACATTTCCCATGCATTTGACCCTCTCTCACACAGACATTCCTGCTACAGAAAAGCTTTGAAGGTTCCCATAAATCTGCCAACTCGGGGCTTTCAGAAGTCCGGACCCTGCTGAAACATGATCTTGTGGAATTCATCATCCTCGCATTGACTATTTTTCATTATTTTCTTGTTTTCTTTCCTTTGTTTTCAAAAACTAACTGACCGAATAGCAATTTATATTATTAAAAAAGCTGCAGCATTGTCAAGAAATTAAGTTATATATATAAGTGTACAGCAGAGTAAAGCAGCACTTTCTTTAGGCAAGTCAGACGCAGCACTTATCCCAGCTTTTCCTGGTGTAATTTGGGTTAATTATACCCTTGAAATGCACTTTGTTCTCTTGATAAGTAGGGGAAATATAACCTCTTGTTGGGGGCGAGTTGTGATAAAAAAAATGCACACAAATCCGAGCTGTGGAGGAAAGAAATGGCTCATACTGTCCTGTCAGGATGGTGGCAGCCATTCACATGTCACTACATTGAACAGTGCATCTACAGTTCAGAAGTCTATAAACTACTTGGTTGAAGATTTTCAGAGGGAGGTCACTGGGATTAGTTATGAAAGGAACTGGGAAGGGGGGGGGGGGGGGGAATCAAATGGACCCCACATGTTAGTTACATAACATGTCATTTAGCCAACGCTTTTATCCAAAGCGACTTACATTGCATTATAAGCCATGCATTGCATTTTGCCTGGGGAGCAATTAGGGGTTGGGTGTCTTGCTCAGGGACACTTCGACATGGCACAAGGGATTCGTACCACCAACCTCCCAGCGCACTACACTACTCCATGCGCCACCATCGCCCACCCAGTTGGGTGGAATATTGTGCAGAGTGAGAGTATCTTAACCACAGAAATAATTACTGCTCTATACCGTCATTACACCTTAGCATAAAGTACTCACAAGCTCTTTGCTCTTCAATACATACATATGTGTTTGCACATATGGATTCCTACACAAAGAACTGCTAGCCCTTGCAGTGGGGTGGGGGGGCTTGGATTGGGGAGAGGAATGGGCATAATAGAAAGAGAAGGGGTCGGAGGGACGGCTGGAGATTGGGTTAAATAGCTAAGAGCAAGGGCATAGGCTGCAGGAGAGAAGCTGTTGGTAGTGGGGGGGGGGGGGGGGGGGGTGAAGGGGGCGGGACAGGGGCTGAGGGGAAAGCCTGGGTTGAGAGCTGCATTCTCTGACCTACATTTCAGACAAAATCTACACAGCTGCCAGCAGCATCATACACAAGCAAGTACACAGACCACCTTACCACACACACACACACACACACGTGTAGCAAAACCCTAACCGGTACTGCCCACAAATGCATGTTGCATAAACCGCTAACATCCTCACCTTGTTTATACATTTGTGCTGGTCACTGAGAACGCCCGTGTCTTCCTCCTGCTGCGGCTGCGGCTCCTCTTCATGCTGCCTGTCCTCTTTGCCTTGTTTTTCCTGAGCGAAGAGCCGGCGCCGGCCCGCTTTGACCTGAGCCTCTAGCTCCTTCAGACGATGGTACACTCCATTGCTGTGGTGGTTCCCTGTGGCCCCTCCCACTATTCCACCCACCAGCCCGTTCTTGGGCTCGTAGCGCGGCAGCACCAGTGCACTAGGTGCCGAGGAGTCCGACAGACCCTCCAGAGGGCCCCGGCGCGACTCCAGGTTCTTTTTCTCCTGCAGCACTTCGACCTGCAGTCTCAGGCGCTCCTCGGCGCTGAGCGAGTCATAGGAGAGGATGTACTGGAGATACGCCTCCTGCAGCTTGGCCAGCCGGTCCTGCGCCGACTTAGGGATGCGCAGGAGGTCGGCTAGCTTGGTCCACTTCTTCAAGTCCATCACCTGCTGCATGCCGCCCATGTCATTGATGAGCTGGAAAAAACGTGACAGGTCCACTTCACAGCCACCTGTGAGGAGCAGAGGGGAAGGAGGAAGAGTGAGCGAATACCGGTTGGGCCTACAAATAGGGACGCAGTACTCTGTGTGTCTCATGGTGACATTAAAATGTATCAAAAGGTGATAAAATGGTGTGTTAAAAAAAAGAAAGAGAAATCAAGTTATGAAAAAGCAGGAATCCAATCAGAAAGACTTTGAGCATCTGCTGCTTTGGCAGAACTTGTCTTTTCATCCATACCAGTTCATTTTATTGTAAGCAGCCAACTGAACTATCGCCTTTCAAAATGATCGGTGCCAAACACAGACACAAATTCTGTTAATGTAAAACTGATCTGCTGGGCACAGTAAAGGAAGTCATTTGGAATGAGGCCTTTCTGGCTGGCAGAGGCCACTCCGTTGTGGCTCACAGGCTGCCAGGTCTCTCTGGCTCACAGCCGCATCCCGACCAGGCTAAAATGAATACAGCTGTACATTAAAGCAGCAAGCCCTGCACGGCACATGCCCAACAAGAACCGGGGCTAAACTAATAAAATTCAACATCCAAGTATGCACAGAGAACAGGAAACTCACACAAACAGTGGGCTGTTTAAAGGCTCATAAAATGCTGATGTCATCGTGAGAAATGGAAGGTGACCAGACAATCTGGGGTAAATATGGTTTTAATGGACCGTCAGGTCCCTCGTCACATTGTTCATGTAAACGGAAAGATATTATCAGGGCAAAGTGCCACCAACACCAATGGAAACCTAGAAAACGCAGGGCACTGACAACGTAAAAGCCAATAGATAATGTTTTCTATCATCCGTCATCTTCTTTTGATTTGGTTTACCCTTTCTTGTCCTCTACATTGCACAAAAGTGGGGAAAACGAGTGCAGCCAGGGCTGAGACGAGGACTCGGTAGGAAAGGTGTGTCTGTGTTTAATACACTGCCGTATAATCGATGGCTCGGCAGCCTGCAGGAACTCTTCGGTTCATTCAAATCGATTCTGGAAGGAGTTTTGGAGACCGTGTGTGTGTGTGTGTGTGTGTGTCCCATGCACATGCGTGTCCCCCCCTGCGTCGCTCACTTACCAATGACAGGTGGCTCATCCATGGTAATGCCCTGAGAT
Source organism: Pungitius pungitius (assembly GCF_949316345.1). NCBI lineage: Eukaryota > Metazoa > Chordata > Actinopteri > Perciformes > Gasterosteidae > Pungitius > Pungitius pungitius. The sequence continues at coordinate 9,422,013 of NC_084916.1, read as the reverse complement.
TTGAGGTGCTTGCGAATGCAGGCTAGCCGCTGCACGTTGGGGCCCCAGCGCCGGCCCAGCATGTGGACCCTCTGCAGCTGTGTGACGAAGCGCATCTCCTCGCTCAGCTTGCACTCTGGCCTCCAGTCTGGTGGTGGCACCACGCGACACATCCCCGCCACCTCAGCCTGCTCCCTCACCGCATCCAGGTACACCAGGGGGTCCTGGAACTCCCGCGGCACCGGGCGGAAGACGGGGACCTCGCCCAGAGCCACCCAGCCCTCGGGCCTGCTCCGCTGGCGCTCCCACTCCCTCTCTTGCCCACGCTCCTTCTGCCGCGCCATCTCCTTTTCACGCTCCCACTCCTTCTCTCGGTCGGCAGGCCGAAAAGCTGCTGGTTTGAGCTGCCCGGGGCTGTTGGTGGAGGTAAGCAGAGAGGAGGCGTTGGAGGAACACACAGAGGTTTGTTGGGGGTCTGAGGTAGAGTTGGCACGACTGGGGTTCTGAGGGTGATTCAGGCCCGACGAGGGGGAGGAAGAGGAGGAGTTCCGCCCGTGAGACCTGCTCTGCTGCTGCTGCTGTGCTTGTCGAATCAACATCAGCTTGCCGGCCGACGCCCGCTTGGGTCGCTGGTTCACCGGCTCCGCGTTGGCTGCTGGTGTGTTAGGAGGCGGGGTTTGTTGAGGAGAGGGAGAAGGAGCTGGAGGTGGGGTAACGGGTGGAGTTTGTTTGGGAGAAGGGGACGTGTCTGATTCGTGTCCATTAGAAACTGGGGTGGTGGTTTGTGTGGCATCTTTCTCCTGATTGGCCGCCTTCTTGCTGCTGCGCGTCTCCAGGGGAGCGGGCTGGAGCTTGGCCTTCTTGGCCTCGGTGCCGGTGTTTTTGGCTTTTTGCTCAACATCCTCGGTCCCCACAGAATTGAGGACCACCTCCAGGCGCCGCTTGGAGTTACGCAGTCCCTCTCGACCCGGGCCCTCCCCTTGCTGGCACTGTCTCTGGCCGTCCTCCTTGGCCGGGGGGTTGTACCTTTGCCCATTCAGCCTGCCGTTGAGGCGGGCGATGGCAGCCACGCTGTGCAGCCCGTTGGATAGTAGCACCTGTTTGCGGGTTTTTGCATTGCTGTGGTGAGCTGGTGCCGCTGCTTTTCCTGAGTTAGCCAGCCCATTGCTGGCTGCTGGCTGGCTGTGCTGATTGTGATTGTTCGCCGACGATGGTGCCGAGGCGGCGCTGTTGTGTTTGTTGCTGCTGCTGAGTTTGGTTTTCTTGCCCAGTTCTCTCTGTTTGGCTTTGGTGTAGGTGACGTGGCCCTTGGACACGGTGGCTGTGTACTTCTTCACAGTTTTGGACGGCAGTCGGAAATCGCGGCTCTTCTTGGTCCCGCCGACAGCGTGCGCCGAGCCCGCCCGCGTCAGCCCGTTCACTTTAGAGACCTGAGAATAGACGGAAGGAGATGGTAAACATTTGATGAAGACGATAAAGTTATCACAGTGCTCCCAAACAATTCTGGAAGAGGGGCGTGTAACCTTTTGAAAAGTCCTGTTTGATAAGATAATAGAAAAATACTATTAGATAGTCACACATTTTTGTAGCCTAGACACACACAGGGCCAGGGGCACACCCACCCTCCCCAATGAAGGGACCAGACATATTTGTGGAAGCCTTCAGTCTCGATTACTATGCTCTCCAATACAGTAAACTGCAGCTCAGACAGAGAGACAGCTATTTAGAAAAGAATATGGCAAACCAAAACCAAAACCACTACATCGGGAGATAAACAACGGTTTAGAACGGGTCCAGAAAAGAAAAATGACATGAGAGGGAGAGGAGGGACGGCTCCATGGTTTCTGGAAGCAGAAGGCTGAACAGTGTGAGGGGACGGAATAATGTCCCATCCAACCACATGAAAATAGCCTTTTATTTGCTAACAGTTTCCTTAAACGCTATAATACAATTTTGGATACCGGACAGACCGAGCGAGTACGTGTAAATGAATGTGTGCGTGACGTCCATGAGGCCTCCAGCTGTACATCAGTGGTTTGGTCCTGTGGCTGCAGCGGTGGGAGGAAACACGCTCAGCCTCTCCCCCACCTCACGCAGCTTTACTGCTAGATCAGCACATGTAAAAATCCATTGTGTAAACTTTAACTCTGTCGAGCTCCATCGCCTTGCTTTCCTCTACTTACATTTTCCCTGCATGCATTTCTAAGAATATCCACAACTCTCCCTCTTCCTCTCCCTCCTCGTCCATGTTGTTTTCATGGCCCACTTTCAGTGCTGCCAGGAGTTTCTCAGTCCCTTCCCTCCAATGTGTGTGTGTTTGAGTGAGCGAGAGGGAAAGACATTGACAAAGCGAGAGAGAGATGTGTAGATAGAGACAGAGAGAGAGCTACAGTCTAACTAAAAACATATGTGGATGCCAATATCTGAATGAGTTGAGCCAGTTCAGCCTTCAATTTTATAAACACAAAAGGTTGTAATTATTTAAGGAGGACATTTACACGTTTCCTTTTGTTAGTATTCTGTAATATCCAAACGATGCATTCAAAGCCGGGTCAGACACAACGAAACATCAGCTATCAACGTCCTGATGTCTTTCGAAAATGAGTCATCCCATATCAGCTGCCATCCATCCACGGTGTCCGTGTGGCTTTCTGTCCAGACCAGCTGGAAGTGAACCACAGAAAACATAAAAGGAGGAGGGATGGGAGAGATGAAGTTATCAATCACAGTCTGGGCACCACAGGAGGGAGGTGACAGCCGGTCCATTGACAGGTTTGCCTTTGAAGGGCTCTCATGTCACAGTTGTGTATGTGTGTGTATATGTACGAATGTGTGTGTGTGTGTGGGTGGGGGCCTGCTCATGTGTTGTATTGTGTTCGTCTCAGGTGGCGGCGGGCCGACACAAAGACCAGGCCATTAAAAGATAAGGGGGGGGGGGGGGGGGACTGAAACCTAACCCTGCCTCCGTCAATCATTGCCCTCCAACACACACCATGGAAAAACCCAGGGCGAGCAGGAGAGAGACGCTGGGTGTTGGGGAGAGAGGGGAGGGGAGGGGAGGGGAGGGATGAAGACAGACTGCAGCAGGGCTGCACAGCAAGCGCTTTCAATCACAACATCATGTGCATCCCACCTTCAAATCCTCTACAACTCCAACACACAAACAAATATCACAACCTTCAAACTAATTCATTTCCACACGTTTCATTGGCCAAATCAACAAATATTTCAATGTGAAAGCTAATTTCCTTTAAAAGTACCTAACTGCTAAAAGCAGTTGTTCAGGAAGCCACTATATTTCTCCAGCCAGTTTGTTATGGCCGCCTGCTGCCACAGGAGGGCTCAGTGGACCAGCTCTGCAAGTCTCTGTCACTTTGCTCCCTTTAATTATCCCGTCTGGTGGCAAAGAAGGATGGCAAGGGGATGATGAGATGAGAGATGGGAAATACGGAGCAGCGGCGCTGCGACCGGTGCTAGTTTAAATACTTTGCTGGGGACGGAAATAAAGAAAGATGGAAAGCGAGGGACACGTGAAAGGACACGGAAGCTCACACGTGCTCACAGCCGCTGGTAGAGATCATTTAAAGCAGAAATGCGAAGGACCAAGGACAGAACAATGAAGCCGAAGGGAAAGAAACTGAACACACACACACACACACCAGCAGCCCGAGACTGTTCTGGAGTGGATTTTCGGTCGCATATGAGGGGGGGGGGAGGGGAGGTGTGTCTAGATGACATCATGTGTTGCTATAGCCCAGCTGAGGCCGGGCGGGAAGATTTTTAACAGTGAACATCTGCAGGAGCTGGCTATGAGAAGAAAGGGGAGGGGGGGAGGGAGGGGGGTAGAGCCAGACGATAGAGGAAGACAGGAGCAAGTTTAACCCTTGCAAAGCCTTGCTGCCTGACAAAGGGAGCCGTTGTGCACGTCATTAATTGCGCGTAGTGGTTGCAGGCGGATTTCCACTCTTTGTCAGGACAATACGAGAGCCTGAGGGGCCACTGGGAGCGACGGGCCCCATAGCCTCAATAAACATGTAACTGCCCGTCGGGGGGGGTTTCTCCGCAATGACACACTCCAAAAAAGGAGCGTGTGCTGTTGTTCGGGATGTGGCGTCTCCGTCACCGGGGGCCCGGCAATAACGCACACACCGGAGATACAACGAACGCACGACATGTCGCGACGGCTTGCGACACATCCGTCAAGTGCGGCGGCGGGTGGGTTAAACCCGGCGCTGAGCTGCAAATCAATCCCCGCGCCGGAGTCATTTACGGCGCGACTGCCAGAACGCCTGGACGGCGAGGCATAAATCCGGCTTAAGCCTCCATTCCCCCTCTGCTGTCTTATTAGGGAGCGATGCGATGCGGCCCAGGGCAGGCTGACTTTTATGCAGGCAGAGAAAGGTCAGTACAGCCTCGGCACTAATAACGCACAGTGCAAAAGGGCCCTTTTATCAACTAACAGTGAGGGATCTACATAGAGTAGCTGGGAAAACCTTGCCTTCTCCTCGGTGTGTTGGTTATCTGTTCCACGTGTAGTATTACGGAGGGAGGTTAATTGATGGCGGGGGAGGAGAAACAAACTAAACAAGAAAGTGCAAAGTCCTTTTCAAACGATGCCGAGTCGGCTTAATGGTTTGGCCCTGCACACACGCCACCTGCGCCCGCCGGTCTGCGCAGCTGCTTTGCTGACAACCGGGCTTTTATTATTTAATTAAAATGGATAGAATCATATTGTTTTATAAAAAAGGGTCCCGTTATGTCGTATTTTGTTGCTACAAGACGCTGTTAAATTAAGCAGAACAGAATCATTGTGAATCGAATTATGACAATGCCTTTAGCCTTCGGTTTTACACACATGTTCTCTTTACGGCTACATAATCACTTAACCTTTTATATGGCTTAGCCTGTATTTTCGCAGTGGGCCGTGGGTATAAATGTGTGCGAGTCTTGAGCACACATGGTTAACACACATACTGTTCGTGCTAATTGAAGCGAGAGTGAGGGAGAGAAGAAAAAAAAAAAACACTAATCCTTCCAAATGATTGGAGCCATGTTGTCAAGGGCAAGATCCGTCTCTTTGACACAGGAGCAGGGAGAGAAAGGGGGGGGGAGAGATTCAACAAGAAAACGCGAGAATGGCAGCAAAGAATGAAAAAAAAACAACACATCACGACAGTGAACGTAAAGAGAGAAAAGAGGCAGAGTGACGGCACAAAGACGTGATTTAGTGAGGCTGAAGTTCAACTCGGCAGGCACTCCAAAGAGTCTGCATCGGTGGCAGACCATTAGCGACAACATCGCTGGATGGAAGGTTTATACTCAGCGGGAAGGAAAAGGAGGAAAGGAAATATATTGTCAGAGAGGAAACAGCGGGATGAAATGTGGTTTGCCTCCGACTAGCTGGTCATACGGATGAGAGTTTCCTGACTGAAGGGACCTCTGCCTGCCTCTTCATTGTCTCCTCCTCTCACTTTGTGGCTCTTTGAGACCTGCTAAGGGCCGTGGACAGGAAGGAAGGCGTTCACAGGCCCTAGCCAGCATTACTAAATATAGCTGCAGTCGCAGCGGGCCAAAACACAATCATCACTCTCCCCCGACACAATAGAGAGGAGTAGGAAGAGCACAGAGAAGACAAGACAAAGGAGGAAATCAGCAACTAAAAGCAAGTAGAGAAGAGGGAAAAGAAATGCACCGCAGTCGCAGGATGAATCATTTAGAGGAGATAAAAAGAGGATGTGACAGATGGGGAAAATGAAAATAAGAGTCGAGAGGATTTCCAGCCAAACAAGCACGCCGCGCACCTCAAGCCACTTAATAATGCAGAACGGGCCACACAGTACCTGTTTGCGTAGCTCGTCGGCCGCTCTCCTCGGTGGCAGCCCGTTGGCGGAGCCTCTGGTGCTGGCCAGGGCCTGCTGCCTCGCCTGCTCCCGGGCCTCCGCCCGCTCGCTGCGCTCCCTCAGTAGGGGCGGAGGTGGCGGAGGTGGAGGCGGCAGCGGCGGGGCTGGCGCATCCCTGCCGTGAGTTCCCGCCTTGGGCCTTGGACTCTCCCTGGTCCCTGCTTTACCGTGGCTGTTGAAGACTGCAAAGGGGGGAGGAGAGGGAGGAGGGTCAGGTGAGCTTCATTTATGTTTCTTAGTTGTGTGAGAGGAGATTTTCCATTCGTCATCTCAAATGAGAAAACAGCATTGTATTTTTTCTTGATAGTTTACGCTTACTGGTCATCTATCTGCTCCCAGTGCAGGAAATATAATTTGACAATCTTCTTAGATTTGAGATTGTCTTTTCTTCTTCTTTTTTTGGACACCCCGCGTAGAATCTGCATTAATTTAGGAATCTATGGGCCATGGATACACAGGTTTTTAAAGTTCTGCTAGTTCCTAATTACTAATGTGCCAAGGTTAAAAGTAAATAAAAAAGGAATAAAAAAATCGGAACATTCCTATCAAGTGGCAAGGCATAAATACCCCTGGACATATACTATGTTTTTCCAGGCTACCAATATGTGCACATAGGTCTCAATACCCCCCTGTAGTGTGCATATAAATCCCTACCCCAAACCACAGCGGCCCAGTGGAAAAGCCCCCGCTAACATGGGAGTGACAGGATTTTGGCTAACTCATAGTGCCCGATCAGCAAAATATGCATGATTTAAGCTGTGTATGAAAACCTCTTTATACTACACGTCAAAGAACATGTTGAAAATGGACCTCGACTGCACCCGTCCCCAGGGATGATGTTAAACAGGTAGAACGGGAGCAAGCTAATTAACAAACACTCAATAGCTCCCTCTTTGGCTTTAATGAGGCTCAATTTAAAGTTTCGGGGCGCCCAACAGGCGCGATGAAAAGGGGCCGAGGCACAAACACACGCAGCATTTACAGCACGAGCGCAGCGATGTGCGTGCACGGCGCTTTAACAGCGGTGCGCTTTTTCGTCAACAGAAGTTGTGTGTATGTGCTATTCTGTGTGCGCGTGTCCACTCACACCACAAGTGTGCGCCCGAGAGTCACTCTACCCCCCCCCCCCCCCCCCCCCGGCTCTCTGAAAAATGAGACACATCCTGACATTTTGAGAAGTGAGCTAAGCAAGAAATGGAGCCCAATAAAGGCTGTTTAATTTAGCTATGTCAACATGGCGCATGGCCGAGTGGGAGAGAGAATGGGAGGGACGGCTCGCTGATGAATGGCTTACGATGTGGGGCCTTTCCTGTCTCTCTCTCTCTCTCTCTCTCTACCTCCCAGAATAAACTTCACTATTATAGCTGCTTTCTCCCTCTCCCAGAGCTCATATAACGCTGCTCCTGCCGACCCAAACTGCTTATTCACGTGTCCTGTTTGACACAATTACTAAAACTACAAAATGCAATGAGGTGAGCGTGTGCGTCCGTCTCCTGATACCCAACACAGCACAAATACTCACTCACCACTGGAGCAATGACCCAGTCTTGACTGTGTGCACACACTCACTATGTGTGTAAACGTCTGTTTCAGTGTCCTTAACCCCTTCATCTCTATTGTTCCCTACAAATCTGCCCGTTTCCTTCTTATCTATTTATTTAGCATATCACAGTGATGGCGCCGCGCTGCTTTGCAAACAGTGTTGGTATACGAGATAAGAACGGAGACTAAGCTGTCCTCATGCACACAACAAGCCTGCATTTGTTCAAACAGGTTTCACTGTGCTGATACGGATACGTGCAAGTTAGGTTTCAGGCTGCAGCTACAGATGTTCACGGAAGACAGAGCGAAGTGCATGCATCTGCGCTTGTTTTGGGTGGGAGACACTTTCCAGTGAACTACACAAAAAGGTAGCGCGCAGTTCTCCAAGAGCTCATTCCAAGCAAATCTATGGAGCCGTCTCCCTCTCACTCTCCGAATGCTGCCAGCCTCTCTCCTCCTCCACATTCCACTTGAGAGGATGACGGAGGAGAGAGCCGAGCAAAGGGTTCACCTTTTGAACCTTTCCTGCGGCGATTCCACAGACTAAGAAGGGAGGGAGAGCATCCGGGGGGGAAGCATAAAATCCAGCCGTTGTTTCGTGGGGGGAAACCCCTGGCTGCTTTATATAAAAATGAAAATAAAACTGTAGTAGCAATATGATGGATTTTATGAAATGGCTAAATTCAACCTAATATAGAGAAAGAAATTTCCCACGCCAGAGCCTTGAAAACGAAATGGCCAAATTATTTAAATCTTATTGTGAAGGAAGAATTTTCAAGAATCAAGCCGACGTTTTCTGGATTACAAAATTGAAGAAGTTTATAGTATCAATTTGTGGGATCAATTGCATGCATGCTACAAGTGTGTATATGTTTATTCATCCAAATGTCCACGTGCCCCACATGGGGTGTGTGTGTGTGTCGGGCCAGCTGTCGCAGTGAGTTCATAAACACCTTGCTGCTTAGTGAGCTAAGTGTTAATTGGGGTGGAAAGAGTTGATGTGCAGCTATGCCATCCCATGTGACTTACCCGGGAAGTGGGAATTAAAAAAAACCAAGAGCGCAGACTTCACACGCACACAGGAAGCAGCGCTTCCGTCCACTGTCCCATGACTCATCCTGTGTTTGGCTCACCCACAACTGCTTTCCTCCATCGAACCTTCTCTCCAAAAACGCATCTCTCCATTTATCTTTAGTTATTCTGCTGGTGCATCATCCTTCACTCTACTTTGTCCTTTCCCCTCACCTCCCTCCTCATCCATCTCCCTCACAGGGCTCTTTCTTCCCTGTCAACTCCTCCTTCTCCTCAGATGGGATGCAAAGATAGGACTGAAGCAAAGCTGCTCCTCTTCATGAATGCATGCATTTCCCATAAAGCCCTGTGATTATGTAGTCGAGGAGGTAACTGTACGCATGGCTAATTGCGAGCTCTATTCCGGTCCTCACCGTGCCCGTTGAGCGGCTGCCTGGCGGGGAGCTTTCCCTTGCGGGGTGTCGAGTGGCAGGAGGAGGAGGCCGACACTTGGCTGCTGCTTCCCCCACCTTGAGAGTGGATCCCACCTCCGTTCCTCGTCTCCTCCGCTTCTTCCTCCTCGTCATCCACCAGGTCCTCCTCCTCCTGGGAGCTTCCGAAGTAGGCCATGTTGCTGGGCAGGGCCGATGAACCTGAGTGCAGAGAGGCGTAGGAAAGAGGGAGGAAGGGTACGGGGGGAAGAGAGATGAATAATAAAGGGGGAGGTGGGAGAGTAAAGGCAAAGGAAAATAATTAGAATTTGAAACCGGCACTGAAAAACACAGCTTTACTGTAATTCTCCTTCCCACCCAATACTTGTTCTGAGACGACCAGCCAGGCCACGTATGGAAAAAAACCCTATTTTTTTCATTCTAATTTCTGAAATTGCGGATGAATCAACATCAATATGTGAGTGGTGAAATGTTAATGTAAAAATAGAAGTCGCAAAAGCATTTGTGAATAATGGTGATTGTGCTGCTCTTTTATCCCAGCTGGAGGCCTATTGAAGCTGTGTAGACTGCTCTACACATAGCGCCTCCATTGTTATATTTGCACACACGCATACTAAAACGCACAAACACAGCACAGTGCTCAAATGGTTTGCGAAGCGATGACAGTTTTACTTAAACAGCATTTATATTGCAATTCAGGCTAAACCTCTATTATCTACCAAATCACTTTTTAAATCCGATATCTTTGAATTAACCATTCAGCTGCTGACCTCGCCCTTATTTCTGGGATTTCTCCTCCAAATGCTTCTGTTAAATGTTTTGCAAATGTCACTGCAAGACATTAGTAGAAGCTGTGGTGTCCTTAGCCAAATGTGTTGTGTAACATTCACAGCGTAGAAGGGAAAGGAGGGTGTGACGCGCGACGTCTATCCACAACGTCTCTTGACAGTTTTATTGAGAACCACAGAGAGCGTACATTTGCTCAAACATCGAACTAAAGAGTTACTTTAGAAAAGCAAAGCGAGCTTGATCCCAAATCGGCCGCCTTCCCTCTAGTAAACAGGATTACTGTCAGTCTCTTCTATTATTGGAGAAGAATGTCGGCAATCCCTCTCTTTCCGTTTTCTGTCACACTCCATCACTTTCATCGTCATCTCTGAGAAATCTAGCTGAATGCGTGCTGGAGGGGGGTAAGTGACGTTTGGCAGAGGGTAGGCTATAATGTTGCATCAGCTAGCTGAATGTAGACACAAACGGCCATAAAGCCTAAAGCTGCATTATTAAATCTCATAATGTTGCACTCGTAAATCAGTGTGCAAACAGCTGCTCAGCTCATACAGATGCAGAAATAAAAACCTAAGCCAGGCTTGTAGAGCCACTGGCATGCATAGCCTCCCTTGGTGGGCTCTTAGAAACAACATCAAACATCTTCTCAGCGATGGGCTGATCTTTGCCACAGCCGAAGCAATATCGCCTGCGAGTGTGTTCATACATACGGCTTCTACCGGAGGAGCTAGCTCTGCAGGGCCAGCGCGAAGAAGAGACAAGATTTCCTTTCATACACGCAGTGTGGGAAAGAAGGAGGATTCTTTATGATGATGTATATCCATGAAGGAAACCGTTCTTCCTCAACATAAGAAGCAAAACTGTATGAAATCCTTTTGACTTTGAAATGTTTAAATGTTTGCTGGTATTGATTTATGGTTAAATGCAATGTGGTTATGCAACATCCTCGTAGCCTTGATTATACAGAGTGGTTTATGAGCAGGAAACCCTGGATTTTATTAATACTACATAAATCAATAGCATGAGCAACTACTGGGGGTTTTATTACCCTTATCAAGGCCATGGTTTTTAAAAGGCCATTAATAGAAAGGAATGCATGATTAGGAGTCTATTAAAATAATGTTAATCCTCTGAAAACTGAATTCAACCAGCCTGCATTAAGCTGTACGGAGCACTTCAAATTACAGAGTGAATTAGGAATTTGCCAAGCTAATTATTTAATTAGCACCCTTGTTTTGGAGGGTGCAGAATACTTATCTTAGATTGTATTCATGCAATATTTTAGTTAGGGTTAATACAAAAATAGAGACAACACGAGTATGTTACCGAAATCATTATATTACATTATTATTATTATTATTATATTAAGAATACACAGAATATTTCTTAATTGTTGTTACAATCAGCAGCAACACTTCAGATAGTTTCTGAGATCCTTACTTTTATAGATATAGCTTTTAGAGGGAGATAATAAATTAATTTAATGTGCAACATGAAACAAACACATTTCCACTGTAAGTGGACAATGGAGCCGAGCTTGGAAACCTTTGTAAGTGAGCGTACACACTCACTTTATAAATGCCCCCTGACTCAGACCGGGCTTTCCTAATGAGAACGGACTTGTTACGGCTAGTTGGTTCGGATTATTAGAAGTGGGGTTGTACAATGCACTAATCTACTCTGTGTATTACCTACAGCAGGTGGCTTTGACTAGCTCCAGTCTGAAGAAACAGACGGAGTACTGGCATGAGAACAAAGCAACGTACTGCTGTCTGGGAAAGCAGCAACACGTTGTTTAGCTGCCTTAAAGAAAGGCCAACTGAAAACCATCAATATTGGGTTACGCTATTGTTTGAATGTTTTCTGATGGGGAACACTGTTTTTGTATCTTGCTGCAGGAATGACGGATGTGTGTATGCCACTATGCAGTACCACTTTTCTGGCTTTCAAACAGAAGATCCAGCCTCAGAAGTTGGGTGACTGCAGCAGACCTATGAAGCCGCGGGTACAAATACACATAGATACAAATACCAGACACCTCGATCATCTTGGCGACACAGCAAACGCTCCTCTCTGAGACCGAACACACACACACACAGACACACACACACGACCCAATCAGCTTCTAATGACTTGCTTCATTAGCTAAATGGCTGTAATTTACCGCTCTGAACAGGGGTCAGAGGGCCAATAGCAAACAGACCACAGGGGCACCCGGGGCTAGAAATGGAGGGAGGAGTGTTTGTTTAGGACTGTGGAGAGTGGAGATAAAAATGTTGAAATATATTGCAGGATTGTGTGTGCACCTTAACAATGCTTCTGGGCAGCTTTTAGAGGTTGGGAAGAAAAGCTTCAGTCATTTTTATGGTAAGAACGGATATAGAGTAGAAAAAAGGAAGAGAGGTGGAGTGTGAAAAATAATAAATAAGAACAAGAAGAGAGGTTTTTCCTCTTCTTTTAAAGGCTGCAGGAAGAAGCACCAGACATCTGATAGAAACAGACAACAGCACAGATCTACAATCCCCACAATGCAGCTGGGACCCAAAGGAACGACACACAGAGCCAGCGGTGCAGTTCAGTCCACCGGCGTCACGACAGCGGGAGCGGCTGCATCAGCGCAGAGCCCGAATCCATCCACCCAGCTCACAGAGAACACACATGCATGCCCATATATGTACACACATAAAATGACAGATTCCAGTGCTTCTCAGGGACCTCAAAACATGGCTTGAGCTCAATCCCCCCCGCCCCCCACCCCCATTACACCACCTTTTCCTCCACCTCATTCCATACTCAGACAAATCATAATTAGGTCCTAAGATTCTATTAGAATTGTCCTTTTTTAAGGGGGCTCTCGGGTTGCTGATGGGTGAGGGAGGTGGGGGGGGGGGGGGGGGGGGTATAATTACAAACCCGTTCTGCGGCTACTCTCTTTTGTCCCCTTAACTGGAACTGGAACAATGACGACAATTTAAATAGTCAATCAGGAGTCTTTAGCTGCCATGGGGACATGTGGACATGCTGACTTAGAACAAAGTGCCACATGAGTGCATAGGAGGACGCTTTAAGGGTTGGAGTCAGAAAGGACTGTGTAGGTTATTTTACTATAGCTGAGCTCTGACAAACTGTTTATTAGTCAATATTGGAGGAATAGAGAGAAAGAGAGAGACTGAGTTAGGGTGAAGGATTCATTCTCCAATTTGCATTTCTTTATGGCAGCAAAAAACACAAACCCCACAAACTGTGGATGTGCACTTGGAGGATAAAGCATAATCAGTCTTGTTTGTGTGAATAACTACCGCACCATGAGTGACAAGAGAGTCACAACTGTAATTTACAGTTTGCAGGCTTTAATCAAGAAAAAAAAAAGTTCCTTGTCGCTGAAGGAAATTCAGTTGTCACAGCAAAAATGTACTTGAGAGCCACATGAGTAGCTGTCAGGCTTGAAATACTATTCCCAGGAGCGGAAATGTGCTCTTAGTTAAAGCCGATTCACACACAATAAAAACACCATCAAACAAAATCAAATCTAACAACCGAGACAGAAGTCCCTAAGCCCAGTACCCAGCATTTTCTTCAAAAACCAGATGTGAAAAGTCCACATTTGCTCTTATGTGTGATCACATACTCCGAATCGGAGGTCTCTGGTCCATCAGGGCAGTGCTGGAGGTTATGCAAGTAGAGCAGAGAAACTCACTGAACCTGAGAGGAAAGGCACCACGCTGGGGCTGGCGAGCATGGAAGAAGGCCCAGAGCGAAACTAGGTGAAAACCGCACACATTCGATGCTGAAACACTGGCACGGACAAAAAACACACACACACGCGCACTCCTTAAAATGGATCCTATGTAAGAGACTCTTTTCCAGATAAGAACAGATTAGGGCGAAAATGAATAACTGTCTAATCTGTTCTCTATTCTATGTGGATGTGAAAAAAAGCACACAAAAAAAAACAATGCCTAATATCTATTGATGAATACTTTAAAGATGCAAGAAAACAATGGAGTACGGGTGTAACCACTAACACTGATGTCTAGTGTACATCCATGACAGCCATCCTTCCTGAAACGTTGGGCCTTTGACTTAAACAGTGGACAGCTTCATTTGGGGGAAAACCTGAAGCGGGCCCCAATTAAAACCCATTCTGCTGCAGGCAGTGCTGCCCCCAACTGGCCGACGGCATCAGTGCGCCCTGCGTGTCACCAGAGGTAGACGGAGCCAGAGGCGGGCTGTCTGGCTACCACCCAAATGGCTTTCTCCGTGGATATAAACAGTGCAACTACAGGCCTGGACCACACATAAACACCATTCCGAGTGCACGGGCATGGACTGAGCACTTAGCTTGTGTGTGTGTTTGCGGGAGAAAGAGATGAACAGTCAGATAAATACAGAATACCAGCCGTAGACAGTGTGGGTGGTGAGCACACATGATCCGCATCCTTTTAAACACAAGACAGAAATCCTGTTTTTTTTTTTACTCTACTCTGTCCGGTTACTCCCACGTTGCATCACAATCATTCTTCAGATACAGCAGCTACCCGCTTCATTAATGTGGGGGTTGTAATCCCGGGAGAATACGTTTTTTTCTACTACAAACTTGGATAAAGAAATGAGCAAGAGTATCATGCGGAATGACTGAGATGTCATAAACAATGCTGTGAAAAAACATGCTGTGAAAGCTGAACTCTTTTCACTCGGTATTGTGACGTTGGGATTTAAAAAGGGGCAGTTCACCGCAAAAATCATAAAATACAACTTTTCCCTCTTAATTATAGAGCTATTTATTGAATTATTGTTTTGGTGCGAGCTGCCAAGCCTGGGAGATACAGTCTCTTTGAATGTATCCATTCCTACATCCTCTCAAATTTAACAGGATTACACTAGGCCTGTAAAAATATAGGAAAATATACAAAACTCTATTGTCAAAAATAATGACTCTGTTACTCAAGATAATCCTCAGACCTTTATGAACAGTTTCATGTATGAACCGTTTTCATTTGACTATAGTACCAACATTCAGCTGTTCAATGGGAAAATGTGTTTTGGATTTGGAGTTAAAGTAGCCCTTTAAATTGAGTTTTGGTTTTGTCGCTCGCTTTACAGATTGAAATCCTTCACGTTTTAACTGCCTTTATGTAGCTGTCAGCTACAGTCATGATAGAAGCCTTTTGGGGTCAATGCGTATTGTTAACCAGATAAGAAAAGCAAACACGGCAGCGGGTGTGTAGGTGTGTGAACACTGTGAATGTTTGACCAGGGACAGCTCACAGGGATCCTCGCCCATAGGGTTGTGGAGAAAAGACGACCCTGAATGTACCATTATTACTTAGAAAAGCAAGTTTGAATCAAAATGAAGAGAATCAAGGAGATAAGGCTTTGGTGATTCCCTTAATATAACTAGGGATCCTGTCAGGGGCTTTCGGGAAGCAGCCCAAAGTTAGTGGTGGTCAGATCTCCAGATAGACAGGCATCTAGATCTTAAAAGGGGATTTAGGGGTTTCGGAGGATTTCAAAGAATTGTCCCTTAGAAAAGATTAACCAGGCTAACGCTAACGCGTAGGCTGTGTCTCACCATACACCCTGGATGTGTGTGTACACACACACACACACACACGCAGGAGATGAGCAGGACGTCATTGGATTTGCGCTCACGCACACGCGTACTTCCACTGACACACAACCTCAAGGGCTCTGCTGACATTCTCCCATGTCTGTCTCTCGCTGAGGGTCGCCACATTTAGGTCACATGAGAGGCCAAGGGGAGAAACCACGCAGAAGACGCCCGCTAAGGAAAATGTCATGCTCGTAGTGTGGATAGTTACACACACACACACACACACACACACACACACACACACACACACACACACACACACACACACACACACACACACACACACACACACACACACACACACACACACACACACACACACACACACACACACAGAGAGAGTTGAAACCATGCAATCATTAGCTTAGCAGCCTAGCTCTATTATATTAGTAGGGCAGTAGAATACGGCAAAACTTGCACAAATACAGATAAATGAGATAAATTTTAAAAAAAAAATCAGCATTCTTAACTTTATCATAAAGAGAGAAAAAGCAGCAAAACTGAATCAGGACCAGCCACCTACACCTCATTATGGGAGGCTGGTCTTAGTTTAGCACCCAGAGCCCAGAATAATGTTAACTTCAAAGTAAATGGGACATTATATCATTAGCCTATGTAACAGCCTGGCCTACATATGCAAAGCAAAGCCCCTGCGTTTGTGGAGGAGCCCTGAAAGGTTAAAATGGCGTTCTATATTGGAAGCATTCTTGTCAGAATAGCAACGTATAGCCATCCTCTCCCAACAGATTTCAATCTAAATTCAACTCTCCTGAGTCTTTAGCCTACTTTGTAAGGCGGGCAGAGGTTGATGACGATAGCGGTAAATTAATCTGAAGCGAGAGGTTTTGTCTTTCATAAGAGTTCACTCTGGCTGCAACGACATGTTGGAGAAAAAGGAGTGAGACATTTAACAAAGGATAAAATAAATATAGTATATAGAAGTCACGTCCAAGGTTGTTTGAAGAATGTGGCCCTAAACTTTTTTTTAGTATTCAGGCCGTGAATGTGTCACTCCCTCGCCTTTTAAAGAGGATTGTTTGAGGCGGTCATGAATGTAAGGTAGAGCTTATGATTAATTGAAGTCTCCTGTGAAGGGTCATTGAGTCCGCCTATATAAAAAGGACACGTAGTAGACTAGATAATGTTCATAACCTCCACTTTACCCTGTAAAATCAGCTCAGGGAAAGACTAGGAAAACACAATTCATCATCTATGAAGATAATTAAGAAAGCATCCCTGATGTCTGATCCAGAGAAGCTCAAACAATTCACAGTATACTTCTGCCCGTGTGATAATTATGGTTTAATTTGTTCTCTAGAGGATAAAACCAGAGTCCTGGCAGCGGAACAGCCCAGTCCGTTCGCTGGCCAACACAGCGATGGATCATAGGTAACAAGAATCCTTCATTAACTCCAAAGGAGGAGCCTGGAGTGTCTGTCAGTGCCTGCATTTAACACAAACAGTTTCCCCGGTGAAGAAAATCCCAATAATCAATGCCGTGCGCACACATACACACAAAAACACAGAAAACTGCTGCTAATTACTCTGCCGTGCCTTTTTCAGTTCACTTGCCGCGCGAGGTGCTACGTAGTGTCGATGAAGCCGTGTAGTGTTATTGGTATTGGGGCGTGTGACCGTGCGAGTACTATGTGCACCGACAGCTGCTGTGCTAGAGGGTGATAGACAGGGTGCCAAAGACACATACTTGTTGAAAGGTAGGAGAGGGAGCTCTGTGAGCTGATGAAATGCAGGATGATCTTACGTGCCAGTAGTTTCACGATGCGTGCGTGTGTTTGTGTATGCGTCTCTGTGTGCCTGAGAGGGGTTTAGCTATAGTTCATGTTTTCCATCAGACCTGCGCACGAGACCATCCATCTCAGCACTGGACTGTATCTGCGGTTTGACACGTCTTGCGTGTTCATTAGATTGCAACCAGAGGCTTACATAGTGCAGGCCCAGTCAAAGGCAGCCAAACAGTAGCAAACTGTTGTCTGGCCTCAGAATAAATATCTGGCAAAAAAAAGATAAAAACCCTGTGTCCCGGGCGCGTATTAAAACCTCTCACGTGAAGGAAAGACATGCGGCCTCCTCGCTGGACAAACATCCCAGAGTGCCCAGTGCCGTTTGTGGGCCTGCATGTAAATATCTCTCCACCTGCTGCGTGTCTCACCTCTGAGGCAAAGGAAGGTGAGAAAGTCCTCCGTCTTGGGCTTGCGTCGGGACAGCTCCTGAATGGACAAGGAAAGGGATGAGGAGGAGAGCGATGACAGGGATGTTGAGGGCACAGTGGCCACGGCGGTGTTCAGGCTGCCCGGGTCGGCCACCTTGACGGGTGTAGTGCTCGGCGAGTTGGGCTGCGACTGGGCAAACTTCCTCTGGGCCTGGAGCCGAGGTCTGAGAAGAAGAAAAGGGAAGGAGAGAGTTAGCGGCTGACACGTATTATTTGATCCCAGCTAAACGGTCGGCAAGACAGAGGGACAGTTGTGGCCGCTTAAGACAAAAGGAAGACACCACTTGTGTGGTAATTGTATTGTGCATCCGGTAAGTAGTGGTGAAATCATCCATCTCCAACTATCTAGGCAAAATACAAAGCGGTATGCAGCAGATTAAAATCACACATTCACGAACACACACACTCTCTCATCCTTTTCATTAGTGTGGCCCGGTGGCGGATGTCTCGCTGTGGAGTGGATTGCTGAAACAATTCACCCTGCAGTGAAGAGTTGATCACCTTTGTGTACGAGCATTTGCACATTAGTTCAGAGAGGAGTGGGCGAGAGCCCATCATGACACCCGAGCGCTCTCCAGCCGGCAGTCATTCAGTGAGTGTTTGGATGATTTGCATGTAAACGTCTGTATGCACTGAGTAAATTACACAAAGAACACACATGTAGCTATTGATGAAAGCACTGAGTGAAAGAAAATGAAGAAACCAGACAAATCCCCTCATTGCTCTGTCTTTATACTATTACATGCTCTACTTTTTCCTTTTCTCTACCCTACCACGACCAGCCGTACCCATAACCCCTTAAACGTACCTTAATCCAAGTTTTCACCTTGAAATTTCATGATATTATGTTTTAGGCTTGTGCATTTTGACTTAAAAATCGAGGGCGTGTCCCAACAATACGAATATAACCCACAAGACGGGTAAAACAGGCGTTCTCTCTCAGGCACGCACAAACCAGCAAGTGGCCTCAATCGATTAGCGCTGCTGTGTGTGTGTGTGTGTGTGTGTGTGTGTGTGTGAGAAAGACGTGCTATGATTGAAGCAATGTGATATCCTGATATTATTTGTCAATTTGCTGTGGACTCGATTAAAGTAAGAAGATAGGATCATGTCTGGAGGACACCCACAATGCATTTGGTGCAGCGCTCCGGTTACACTTCAGAGAACAGTGTGGTGTCAAAATGTGTCAATTTCATGCCGTGACATGGCTGTAAAGCTCAAAATGTGTGAAATTTAGAGACGATTGAACCCAAAGTGCTGCATTAGATGCGAGGTGTGAGAAAACTGAACAAACAGCTGTTATACACGTCCAGTTTGTTTACAAAACATCCACCATACAAATTACAAATTTAGTCTCCAAATAATAAAAGTACTGAAAAGTAAATCAATTATTTTACTTACTATGAGCTATTGCAGCACTGCCTTATTTTGAAATTCATTTCAAAGCGCGGTGCATTAAGGCTATACTGTTTTCTCCTGGTATTACAGAACAAAGAACACGACAATTCAAAGGAAAAAACACACAAGGACGAAAGGTGTCCCTTCACAAAAAGCTGGGATTTACTTTCAAAATGTGAAGAAAAAAAGGCCAGGGCCAGAAGGTGGCAACAAGAATTAAGATGCAACAAAAGAATGAAAACAAAGAAGCGTAATAATAAATGAAACCGGCATTTGCAGTGAAGGAAAAACAAAATGCAGGGCACGCCGATCACGTCCTCCGAATGCACCTCCATGAAAAATAAACCAGGCAAGAGGTTTGTTCTCATCTAGGAAAAGTGAACAACAGTATGCATCGGCTCATGATGTTGATGATACCGCAGTAACAACATAAACAAATGTCACATTAACGATGACACAAGGGTACTCTAGTACGGAGCAACATTATTTGCCTAAAATCCGAAGGGAGCGGGGGGAGGGGAGAGAGAGAGCGATGGTACCTACGCATCCAAGAGCTGCAACAACAAAAAAAGTCCTCTTCTCCAACTCATGTAGGAGATACTTATCAAAATTACAACTAAAGACAGAAAAGGGTTCCTCTATTGTACATGCACGCTCTTTTAGTTTAACAAACAGTTTCTTAAACAAACAAAACACTTTTTTTTTATAACTGCAAGTAATTTCATATGAACAACTATCTCTTAATGCACGACAAAGCTTTCAAATAGACGTGTGTGTCGTGGTGACCCGCTGCGGAACTGTAATGCACGGTTCAAATGTGCACCCACCCGAACCCATCTCTCCACCCGGTGAATTTAATGGTGTGAAATTTAATAGCGCAAATGGAGGCGCAATGCAGACTAAGCTCAGCTAAGCTGAACCATGAACACTTTCTAAATAGTAAGAGAGATGGAGCCCTCAATAAAAGCCTCTTTGTTAATCCAAGCTGTGGATAGTTTTATTGCTGTGGCCATAGATAAATAGGATCCCATTTAAGGGCTAACAAAAAAACAAAAACTTGTGAGTTAACTGGCACGGAAAAAAGAAAAACAGACAGTTTGACAACAGAAATAAAGCCCAAGCAACTGTGCAAACGAATGAGGACAGAGACAGATGAGCTAATAAAGCTTTGTGCTTACTGCATCCTGTCTAGACAGTCGAGCAGAGCCTCTTTTGATGAGCCTCAGGTTTCCCTCAGACAATCCTCTGTTATCTATTAACTAACATGGGAGATATGCTGGGGGGCAGTCTGACAGTCACTGACAATGTATTTCTAGTTATCGGTAATCCTTAGTAATTGGACTAAACTCTCTTTATGTACATTTCCCTATGCATTATCAGTCATCATCTAAACTCTCTTCTGGCACGCTAACAGCAAAGATGAGGATAATAAAAAGGTAATAAAAACAGATGGTGTTATAATGAAGGGTCTGGCAGCGAATCCGCAGGCGGAGGAAGGGATAAATAACACCCCATCACTTCACATTACGAAAACTGCAACTTCAATAACAAGCACTTACTATAAATATGAGCTCTGTTCCTTGTAAACTGTGCCCGTGTGGCAAAACGGAATTACCGTTTTCATCACCTTCAAGTGCATAAGGAAATTACAGCATGAACGCAATTACAGTAACACATGATGAAAGAATGTGTCTAGATTCCTCAGAAAACGGTGGGTCGTCCCTAAAGTTTTGCCGATATAATTGATGCTGAAGAGACAGTAGCGCAGGCATAAGAAAGGCTCGAGCACAGCTCACGCGGACTCACAGTGTCCCAAGGTCCGCGTAATAATAATAATGAGACATCAGCGTGGGAACATTTTGCAATGACATGAGTTGTTCTGCCACTGCGCTCAGGGGCGACATGAGCCTCCGACGTGTCCCTCCGCCGGCCTACAGGAGGGCCGCTGCATGGGAGTGAGTGTGTCAGCCAGGGTACAATGTGTTCCCAGGAGTGTTGAGCTGGAGTCTGTGGCAGGTCGGGAAAATGAGAGGAGGTCCGGAGAGACGCGGGGAAGGGAAAAGGGAGAAAACAGAGATCCAAAAGGCGGAAAGAAAGCAAAGAGATTACAGCAGGATGTCTGCAATCATCCTTTTCTAATCCACCTTTCATCCATTCCTTCCTCCCTCCATCCCTCCCTTCCTGCCATCACCCGGCCGTACCCTTTAAAGGGCCGCCGTAATGTCTAATATTACACATGCCACCGTAGCTGCGCAGGCATTGATTATCTCTGGGGGAGACAGTGACACAATTAGGCGATCCTGTCTGCCAGCAAATCCTGTGAAAAGGAGGAAGAAGAAAGGGAGAGGATAAAGGGCCATTTGTGATTTCCCTCTAACACATGGAATGAAGTAAGATTGAAGGCGGTGATGAGGGGACGCAGGGACGGAGAGAAAGATGAACTGCAGCTTCTTTAATGTGTTTAAAGAAAAGCCGGACCACCGCGTGCTCAGGCAGCGCAGTAGCTGGGACATATCGTGCACTCGTGCACATAGAGGCTGTCAGTCAAAGCCGTCAAGCTCCCCCCCCTCCAGTCTCAATTTCATCAACACCTATGCGGCGATGGCCGTCTCCATGGGAACTACCGTGATGGCAGGACGTGTGGTCATCTGTATTCTTGCTACGGGGGCGTTAGCACTCAGCCCCCCCCAGACCACCCCCCCCCCCCAGCTGAGGCGTCACCCAGCAAGACACCGTCCGTCCACACACTCCTTCGGTGTGTTCCCGACCCCGATCTCAGAGCAGCGTAAGCACAACGTACCCTTCACACTCAAGTCAATATACATGTTAGGAGAGGAGTTCCGCCAGATAGAAACATACAGCGCCAACTGGCTCCTCAGTTTACTGTAAGACTCGCCGCCATGGTGCGAGGGTGCGAGCAACAAGAAGATAAAGCAAATGTTGGCGCTGAGCGGCCAACAGCAGCGAATCGACTCATTTGGGATTTGAACACTTATTTATGCATATTAGGCAGGGCTGATGAAAAAGCAGTCTCTCATGCTGGTTTGATTTATTGAATAAGCTATTGGCTCAGCTTCTGTCAAATCTTTACACGTATCAGATATTGATGAATGTAGTCCAACGTGCACGAATACCAGCAATAGAACAGCAGAGGGAACAAACAAAGATGTTTGAACTCGACAGCAGGTCACAGAGGACTCTGTTTGAATGGCTTCAGCCCGAGGAAACAGTTGCATTTTGTATTTGTCAGTCGGTCTTGCATGCTAAAATCAATCAAACAAAGTAACAAAATTAACTGCCGTCTCCTGCATACTGGTCCTGTACCCGTCTACTACTGTAAATAACCAGTAATAAACTAACTAAGGATACTTCTATAAAGACTCCAACACTCAGGTTTCCATCTAATGTCAAGTAAATTCTTTTGATCACGTGTGTTCTCAAACCCAGACTTTTTTTCCTCCGTGTTAACCAAATATAGGCCCGAAATGAAAACCTTTAAATAATGAGTGGATAGAATGGTCCTCAGTGTGGGGGCATCTAATGACGTGTGTGTCTGTGCTCCCAAGGTCATACACTACACTGTGTCCCTTGTACACGATGCCCCGGTCCTCCACCGCTGAGCCTTGGCTGTTATGTGTTCTTTATGTGTGTATCTGTTATGCTGTTACGTCAGCCCCCGTGGTGCTTTGGTTTCAGGCCCTTCCTATACCTCCGTTATCTGATATTCGGATAAGGCCAGCAAGTGGAACATGAGCTAGTGGTCCCTGTGTCGATTTGTGCGAACGTGTCCTGTGACTTTTAAAAGCACTCTGCTGAACATAATAATGTGAAGCTCTCGACAAGCCGGAGCCGGAGCATTAATTGGAAAATAATGGCACACCTTAATTGAATCCATTCCAGAACTCGATAAAAGTCTTAATAAAAAGAGAATGAGTTAAATGAAGAGAAATAGCAAGAACGAAAGAACAGAAAAGAAAGCTTTGATTAAAAAGTATGTCAGTATGCCAGGAATAAACTACAAAAAAACAGCGAGACAATTTGTCTATCGCCTGTTCGCACAAACAAGAACAAGAACCAAGAATAAACCAATAAAAACTAAGAATATAAAGTTGGAAACTGCATGATTTCAATGCGTTGCACATTCACCCCAGTAGACATTTTACAGAAATGATATTGCAGCTCTGAATCGAGCAGTTTTCAGCCTGTCCGCAGCGTAAAGCTGTACTCGAGTCAGACGTTCTGCTCCCTCGCACCATAAAGGTTACTGTGTGCGGAGAAGAGCACTGATCCAGAGTCTGTACCTTAGGGGCTGTATTAATTGGCTCCAGATGGCCCACATGGTCCTGATAAAAGACGACCTCACTGCAGCTGGCTGTGTGTGTGTGTGTGTGTGTGTGTGTGTGTGTGTGTGTGAGAGCTCTTGAGTTCATTTTGTCCAAATCAGAGCAGCATGAATGTACATGTTTATGTGCATAAGATTTAAATGTGTATGAATGTTTATATGCAAGGATTAAGCTTCACAGAATGTGTGTATGCCTTTAATCAAAGTCTCTATCTATAGTTATGTCTGTGTGTGTGTGTGTGTGTGTGTGTGTGTGTGTGTGTGTGTGTTGTCTGGCAGTCTGTTACGATCAAATCCACCAGCAACTGAAAGGGGGGAAATGTGTGTACATTTGCAATGATGACACTGTAATTGACACCATGTGTACGTGTGAACGTGAGCATCTGTATGAAAGACGTAGGTCTCAGCAGGGGAACTGTTGTACTGCGTGTAACAGTTAATTCACTGTAAACCCTTCAATTCTCCAGATTTAAGAGCTCCGGTTTATCAAATGAAGGAAATAGTTTTCTTCTTAGCCCCCTATGGAGCAACTGCCAGGGTTAAAAGTGCGCAATGATACAAATCAAGAGCTTGCGAAGCCTTTGAAATACTACATGGTCCATTTTAGTTTGTGCGAACTGAACACACTTGTAACTGAACACTGAATGACTCGGATTGGTTTATGGTTTTTCCGTCTCCATGTACTTAAGGGCGACACTGCAGTCAACCGGCCCAATGACCTCTTGACCTTCACATGCGCAAAACAGTCCCTGTCACATATACAGTGAGCATGTGCACACCAAACATAAATAAACACCACGATTAGTCACTGAGACAAGGCCACCGAGGGGACGCACTTGCACGCAGTCATCCAGTTTTTGCTCACTGTGTTGAACAGGCTTGACAACCATCAAAGTGAATGTATATTCTACACGGTTTCTCTATATTTTGTCAGCATACCGTTTTAACGCTTAGATGCTTTGTGTTGACATCAAGATAAATGTGAGGTTCTTATTCAAAGTGATGTGTGTGTGTCTTTTTGTCCTAGTTCAGCCCTGACAGCTAAACATGTCAAGAAAGACCAATGAGGCTAATGTACATTTGAGATAAAAGATATAGCAGGGCCTTCTGAGCGTATTTAAATATAACCTTGGTTTTTCTTTTATTGAATCGAACGAGGAGAGCGGGGCGATGGCCAGATAGGCAGATGTGGAGAGAAAAGACATCTTGACAATAGATTGAGCCAAGCTGCATCTCTGTGAATATATAAATGCTATAATAGGTCAGCTGGAAGTTGCCAATGTACCCTTTCGTCACCTTAAAAATGCTAATGCACAAAAAGGGCACTGTGCTTAAGCTAAAAGCCTCTCAAATGACGCTAAAACACCAGATCTTTAGAATTACATGGCAGAAGATAAGACACGGAAAGCGTTCTTCCTGCTCTGCTTTCTTTACTTCAGGAGGAAAAGATAAAACGCTGCATTTAGAAAGAGGCTTTGTTAGCAGCCCCCCCCCCTTACTCCCGCTCCCCCACAGCACATGGTGAACTCAAACCCTATGACCCCTGACCTTCCAGACCTCCTCGCTTACCTCTGGGAGTGGCTGACAACAGCCAGATTGAGTCAATAAACATCAGAGGATTCTCTATGTGCTCAGCAATCAGTCTAATTAAGCCAGAGTCCTGTATGGAGGCCTTCAGAGACCTCGAGTGGACTTGAGGCCTTGGGGCTAGAGACGCAGCAGAACGGGTCTCGAACAAAGGACCTGCGACGCAATAGACTGTGGATCAAACGATGCATGAACTGAGAAAGAAAGGGCCTTTTATGTTGCAATATTTGGAAAAGCAAATGTTTGTTATTTAAATCTGGGTATCCTGTGTAGCAGCTATGAAAACAATAACTAAGCACACTGATTTGAAGAAAATAAAGTACACAGGTACACACAAAACGCCGCAAGCAGACACACACACAGCACACATCCAGAATGATCATTCTCTCACCGCTGCAAAGTTACAGAAGATTCACAGTTTTATATGACCCCTCCATTGGGTCACTGCACTCTGCACAGTACACATGAGAAACAATTCTCATGACAAACCCCTTCCTACTGAACTCTGGCATAAAAAAAACATAGCCAGGTGTGATGTTGCTCTACTTGGAGTCATCCAGTTTCCTTTAAAATAAATGCTTTCTTGCTTTTTTTGCATTTGCAGCTGTCATAAAATGCATTCCAGCCCAAGACCTCCCGGGCCTTCAGATGGCAGCCAAAATTGCTCCAGAAACAGAAAGTGTACAGTCCATCCTGTCAACTTCATTTTGTTGTCAAGGGGCCCCATGCAAACCAGATGAAACCCTGTTAATCTGTGCTACAATCACAGTGCTAGCACTAGTATTTGACAGTGATTATGGGAGCGAGTCTTTGTGCTGACGGACATCGTGCACCGGGGGTCGATGGCCAATAATCCACCACGCCGTTCCAGCGGAGCGCAAGGCTTTCAGAAACTTACAGCGACAATGGGGGGGGGGGGGATTGACATGCAGGGGAGGGACAGAAAAATTATTATTATTATTTAGTGGTGTAGCAAATATGGCTTCCTTTTTTTCTTCTTTTAAAAGACCCGCAAAGTCGTGTTATGAGTTTAAAAGGTGGACTGGATGAAAGCGCCAACTGTCCATCTTTCCGACAAAATGTATGTCGGCCTGTTTGTGCAACACAAGGCGTTAGAGTAGTAAAGAGTACAGGTTCCCTCACATCTAAAGTAAATAAATAGACACATTATGGTCCTCTATTAACACACACATTCACAGTGTGTGCGTGCACATGCATGTAATCCCTCACAAAAGGAAATGGTGAATATGCATTACTGACAAGAGTCATTGGTTACGCTAGACAAGACAAGTGTGTGTGTGTGTGTGTTTGTGTAGTGTACACACTTGGCATTCATCAAGTCGAAACAAAACAAGCGGCAGCAGCTGAGTGTGAGTGTGTGTGTCTTGGCTGAGACAACACAGAGAGCTGATTCAAAGGGAGCCAAAGTAGGGTTCAGTGGAGACGGGGAGAGAAAAAGAAGAGACACAGAAAAGTGGGACGAAGAAAGAGAGCGAGAGACATGCAGAAGGGAAGTTAAGACTGAGGGCCACTCAACCTGTGATCCACACGCTCTACCCACTCTTAACGCAGTACTTAATGTTTCTCTTCAGCTTTTTTTCTTAAACTCTTGCACAATTTAACCAAAAGCCAAGTTGCCGGGGGCAACGCCATGTAATAACCTCTTTCATCAATCAGATGAGCGGAGAGAAGATGCGGCGGGATTCTATAACAAAGTAAATCGTATCAGATCAACTGGATGACACGTTTAAACAACCACAATGTCGAACACAAAAAAAATAAAAAATGGAGGTCTCACATTCTCCAAAGCATATACACAACAACATAAACATGTTATCAAAAAGAAACCATGCTGGAGTTGTGTTTAGATTGTGAGTGAGTAATACATTCCTTTGCATTCCGTGTACATTATCCATAAGATGCTTCTTTAGATGTCCTGAAGTGGGACCAAAGACTTTCCACTTCAAGAGACATTGCATCATAAGACGTCAAGGTAAACTCCATTTAATGTCTTAAAACCTGACCTGGAAAGCAAATGTGGAAGAGGAGCCGAGGTGCAGGAATACAAGTAGGTCAGTAAACCATGGCGGTGCAGACGACAGTGCGTGGGGTTGCAAATGGAAGTTTTACATCCGTGTGTGTGGGCACGGCCCACTTTTGGCAGGGAAACCCCATTTGGTTAATATGGTCATGCCGGTAGGAGACGGGTACACTGAGCTGGCATGTCTGAGGGCATGTGCTGCCAGTCTCGCCGCCACTCTCAGGAGCATGGGAAGGCAAACATAGAGTCCATCTCAAAGGCTTCTAAAGGCGGCCGCTTCCTGCCAGAAATCACTCGCACCTGTCCTGCTGCCTCCCTTCCCCTCCCTGCTGCTCCTCCCAGTCTCTCCCTCTCCGGCTATCCCTTCATCCTCTCTCCACAGTGTGAAACTTCTTCTTCGCCCCAAAATTGGTAGCGGCCAATCCTCCCTTCTGTTTCAGCCGGTGCCAGGTGTAAAAGCTTCTGGCATCATCTCAGTTAGTCCTGCTCAGGAGCAGGGAGGGGGGGGGGGGGGGGGAGAGGGGGGGTGAGGGGGGGCAAGCCATGCCAGGGCACCGGAGTCAGCCACACACACACACACACACATACTTTTATGGGAACATGAGGCATTGCCCAGTACTAGCTAGGCTTGTGTTTCATTAGCATCAGATAGAAAGCCTTTCTTCATTCAGGCTTGCTGTGTGTCTATAAGTGTTTGTATGGAGTGAACTAATAAAGGGTGAAGTTGGCCTCCCCCTCACACACACACACACACACACACACACACACACACACACACACACACACACACACACACACACACACACACACACACACACACACACACACACACACACACACACACACACACACACACACACACACCAAGAGAGAATACAAATATGAGAGTGTCCTTGCTATCTGTTATTTATTCAGAGCTTTTCTTCCTCAGTTGGAGGGGAAAGCTTTGCTTTTATATAAAGCCAGAGGGTGAACTAGTCTCTATTCAACACTTGTCACTTATTGTCAGTCAAGTCATCCTCCCTTTGATTATTCTCCAGGTTTACTATACAACCTCATTCATCCTGTTTGACTTGCATTTTCTTTCTTTCTTTCTTTCTGTGCCCCGTTTATCTTTATTTCACGGTCAAGGATTCACGATTGCCAGACATTCCAAAGTCGACGAGACCTCTTATTTCTCTGGAGCAACCTCCGGAAAAAAACAACAACTTGTATTCCATCTCAGCGGCTTCAGTCTCGCGCTTCATTTTGAAAAGCCAGGTAGATGAAAGCTTGTAATGAACGCGCTCAGATTTTGAGGTTAGAGTATCGAATGACAGCTAGCGGGACTCGGGCAGGTGTTTGACGCGCGGTGAATGGAGCCTGCTTGGGCTGCTCATTACAGAAGGACATCTGCTGCTGTCCGGCCCCCAGACTCCGCCCCCAGCTTTACACGGACGCTTTGATGCCCTGTCAGAGCGAGCGAGAGAGAGACTAGCGGGTGGCAAAACAAAACAACAGATACAAGCACACGCTTGCGCGCACACACACGCACACACACGCACACACGCCGGCTGCCTGAGATTAAAAGGAGAGGAATAAGGTCTTTGACTGCTGAAAGTATAAGCATGAATGAAATTGAGCTTTTAGTACCGGACATTTTAATCTGCTGTACACTCTGTAGAGCGTGATTAAAAATATATTTTCCAGCTTCTGACTTTAAAATCTGTTTCACGCCCAATGCATTATAGAAGCATCAGTTTATCCAAATACCCTTCATACCATCTCCCACCAACATTTGTCTAAAAGATGGAGTGGTGTTTGTATCCATCTATCTGAAAACAATTTCCACTCACAATCCTTTTTTAATAATCCACTTTAGATACAAATGTCTTATAAAATTATACCATGGAAATTCACGGCTTATTGTACTCTGCAACATATTTTTAAATGATTCCTGTGGAAATGCATGGCAACATTCTTTTAAATGGCTAATTAGAAATGACTGAAATGGCATTTGCATTAAAAGATGAAGGCTGGTGCTCATTAAAAGAACTCGCAGCTCTTAAAAGTGTTTACTGTTTACACTTTACTAAATGTCATCTTCTATTACATAATAGCCCAAAGAAATGTACTGCACACACTTGCGAGTGAGGAAGAGGAGGCGCAGGGAGACGACATACACTGAATGTATAATTCATTGCAATGACTGAAACTTTTGAATTGATTCTGCGGCCGCTCGAGAGAACACGTGTGAAGGAATAAATTACACGGAGATGAAGAAAGCAAAGGTGAAAAACCACAGAGGCAGATGAAGTGCAAAACAGCGCTGGAAACAATCAGGGCAATAAGACGTTCATCCCAACTAAGCTGCAATTTGTGACATGGCTGCAAAGTCTCTCGCTGCATTCGCCACCTGCCCCATTAATGCTCAGTCGCAGCGGGATTCGGATGTGAACCCAAGGCTGGCTCTCCATTCCACGCCAATGCAACCTTCAGCTCTCATGCTCTTCGATGACCCTGTGACTCGGGTAAAAAAAAAAAACGCACACGCCGTCTCACCTTTTCTTTGGAGGACCGTCCTCGTTGTACTCCCGACTCCCATGGCCCTGAGAGCGCAGGGACCCGTCTTCTTTGTGACTGCCCTTTGACCCCGAGCCGTTCAGCTGCCCAATGGCGAGTGAACCTGAGGAGAGAAGTAGCAAAAAACGGTTAGCTTTCTGATCAAGCATTGTCTCGAGTTATTTTCTTTTGATTCGATGAAGACAGAGTAGATACTTTAACTGACAGTTTGCAGAATATTTGAAAAACAAAAAGAAGAGAACAGGATGAATACAGAGCGATCCAGACTGAACAGAGTGAGCCTCTGAGCATCAACAATCACCAGTAATAGCAATTGTTTATCCAGTGATGGGGACTGAAAGACAAACGTACCTACAGTCCTTCACATCACAAAACTATTTTAGCAGAATGGGAGCGAGTGTTTCTGTCCATGTGCAACTGCTTTTTTCTGCGGACGTACGTGGCATCTTCCCTTTGACAACGTTGACATTTTTTAGTGCATCTATTTTTTAACCCTGGGGCAGTGACAGAAGTGAAATAAATACTTAGCAAGCGACACAGACAAACAAACCAAGCCCCCAGATAGATTCCGAAATGAAAAGCAACAACAGGCATAGATAATTCAAATTAGGTCAAACAGAGAAGAGGAAACTCAATATTAATTACGGCAGAAAACCAAATTAAATAGATAACACGAGCCTCGATTTCTTGAGCAGTTCTTGCAATTCTCAGAAGGTGTCACACAGCCCGGTCTGGCATGAAAGAGCAAACTTATCTTGGAAACAACTGCGGAAGTTCAAAACTTTTCAGCATTCGAACCCCTCGGAGTTATCAAAATAAATGAATAATAATAACAATTACAATGCGGGAGATGAGGAAGGAGACAGAAACCAACTGGAGCCAGAGGGGCTGAAACATCCAGAGCTGAAAGCTCAAGATTTATATCAGAGTGAAAAATGCAGCCATCAAACATTTGACACTGACAATAATTCATCACATTGGTTCTTCCCATCTGCAGCTGGCCTCATCAAACAAAACCTGGGACCCCCACTGACTCAGACAATCACATCCCCACGACAATTACTTACTACACACTGTGTCTTTCAACGACGCTGTGTTTATTGTGCTACACCTTTCCCCGAGCCGTGGAACACACATTAAACGGTTTCTAATTTGAGCTGATGCGGCCCGTTTCAAAAATAGCTCACGACTGACTGGACAACAGTTCATCGTGTTGAGCAATTTTTAGGGCCTGAGCCGACTGCAAGTCGGGCGAAAGCCCTATTGAAATTGCAAGAATTCTTCTTCTTCTTTTTATTATTTCGCCACTTCGAACGCACTTTCGGGGACTTCATCATGTTCAAAAACTCTTGAATTTTTGCACGCGCATCAGAAGTGCGCAAAATTGACGTATGATTGGGGTCCCGCAATTAGAGGAGAAAAAAAAGATCTCTCTAGCGCCCCCCAAAGTGGCCGCAATGTTAATTTTTTTTTTTACTTTTACCGATCGACTTGAAACCTTTTCACACAAGTTCTCTTGGATGTGCTGTACACAAAAAAAATTATGGTATGCAAATGCGCCTACCGTTTTATGGCCGCCATTTTGAATTTTGTGAAAAACACGTTTTTGCGAACTCCTCCCAGACGCTTGGTCCGATTCTTACGAAATCTTCGGCAAAATGATCGTTGGCTCGATGCGATCAAAAGTTATTGAAAGAATGTTGATATCTCATTTTTCAATAAAGTTATGGACCAATGAAGTTTGTAGGTTTGTGTCCAGAAAATTCAAAGGCCTATAACTTTTTTTTTTCTAACCGTCATTTTCACCAAATTTTGAGGACATGTTCACATTGAGTCCTAGAACATCCCCAAATTTTCCCAGAATATTTGAACATTAGGGGGCGCTGTAGTGATTCTGTGTATTTTTGGCAATTTCCTTCAATTTTTGCATTTACAAACGAACGAACTCCTCCGAGAGTTTAAATCCGATCCATTTCAAAATTTGGCAACTGGTTCCTGACACCCTTGGGGTCAAAAGTTATTAAAATCAAGAGTTTTCATAAAACTACCTGGGCGTGAGCTTGCGTGCAGTTTGGACAATTTTGGAAGATTTTTTTCCAAAATGTAAAATGGTATAACTCCAAGGAACATTGATATTTCTGGCTATAAATGTATATTCATGATGCTTGTGTAGGCCTTTAAGTAATGCCATGCAGTGATTTTAGAAAAAGTATAGCGCCACCTATTGGCTTAGGTCAATGCAAAGTTTCTACATTTACATGTCCATTTCCTAGCCCTTTAATCTGATCAACTTCAAATCTGGGAATATAAGACGTAAGACTGTGACGATGGCTCACAGTGAGAATTGGGAGTTTTGGACCAACTTTGTGGCTGTGACGTCGCCATATTCGCATGAAAGTTCAAGCACATCTTCTGAGCCTCGGCACACTCCAAAACTCTTGAAAACCTCTGTGAGTATCCTACGTGATGACCTTTACAGACCTGATGTGCAGTTTTGGATCAAAAGTGAAAAATTGCCTCCATTGCGCCCCCTGGAAGATTTTGACGAAGCCCCGCCCGCACCCTGTTTGACCGACAAGTCCGCTGATTTTTTACCAAATGTATTAAAGGGAGACTTAAAAAAGTCTCTGAGGAATTTTCTCTAAAACAAACAGGAAGGCAGTTATAATTTTTTTAGTGTGAATATTACCTGAATTTTTGGCGGAGAGTGACCAATCCTATTTGAGTGAGTTTTCGAATTCTCAAAGCCATCAGAGGGTTTAGCTCTCCTGGTAAGAGACCGCCCCCCGATCCTATGGTCGTGAGATCGAGTCCCGACGAAATCATACTTTTTTTTTTGTTACTTCTTTTTTTAAACGCGTGTCCGGCTGATCTAACGGACAAAATGATTCAGGTAACTCTCCTTGCTGAGGTTAAATAACTGTACACGTTAGAGCAGCTGTGTCACACTCGTTTCAGCCACATACGGCTGGCACAGCTGCCGTATGTGGAGCTGCTGGGAGACGTCAGTGAGCTGGCGTTTGCAGTCGGGTGGCGGACTGGTCTTTATTCAGTTCTTGCACTTTGTACATCGCCCCAACATAATTAATTAGACTCCTGATGTGACTTAAATTGTGTTTATTGAACAATGCTTCAAAATATTGTCTCCACAGATCGACCTCCCTGACCTGACGCAATGTGTGTGAATCTTCTTTTTTTAGGTCACTTTTCGATTTCGTAATCACGGCTCGACACGTAGCTCCGTTGGTTAGACACAGGACTTTCAATATTTTGATCCGGGTTCGCTTCCCGTTAGAGCCATAGTGTTTTTTTTCTTCTTCTTTTTAACTGCGTGTTCAGCTGAACTAACGAACAAAGGGATTTAGTTTACTTTCCTTGGTGAGGTGAATGTAATTCGTGTCGTTTGTATCATATCTTCATGAACTTGTTTATTTGTTGTGTGGTTTGTGCACAGACATATTTGTTTCGTTTTTTGGGTAGGAACTAATTTTACGTGGTTAGTTTCGGGGGGGACATGTTTTACGCGGACACATGTCACAGATCCACCATGT
Source organism: Pungitius pungitius (assembly GCF_949316345.1). NCBI lineage: Eukaryota > Metazoa > Chordata > Actinopteri > Perciformes > Gasterosteidae > Pungitius > Pungitius pungitius. Next base: position 9,389,018 of record NC_084916.1, on the reverse strand, counting down.
GTGTGAAGTCCTAATTTACGGTAAAACTCAGCAACGGGATCATCATTTTAAGGTAGCTTTCACAGTAGTAATAGTTCCTGAAGTAAAGTGTTCTCATTCCCTCTTGGATGTGTGCAGCCAGTGAGGTACGTTTTGTTTAAGGGCTAGTTATATCTGCTCGACGGCACGGACAGCTAACTGGGCTAGAGAGAGGAGCTAGCGATTGCCGGACGGGCCAGCCAGTCAGCCAGCTTGCTAACTACACACCGAGGCTTACGTGCACATGTACTCAACGAAGTGGAAACGCCTTTGACGGTGAGTGATTACGTTTTCCTTGTGCGTTCTCCAGTCTTACCCAGCATACGTCTTTTAGCTAAGCTAACTACGGTAGCTTTACAGCGTCAAAAGACACCTCTTCACGCTATTAACGCCACTTTGTTTACGTTTCCGTGTGCCCTAAATAACTTGGCCCGATTGAATCACTTTATTTACACACTGAGTAGAACCGTGCTCGCAGCAGCTAACTAACTACTTTGTTGTTTAAAAGCGTCAGCTAAATGACACGTAATGTAATGTGCGTCTTCAATGCTTTTCAATATGTTATATATTCATTTCCTTCACAATGAGCATGAATCTAACATTAAATGATATGATTCATATGCCCCTCATTCCAATGAAATAATATACACACGTCAAGCTCATTATGGAGTTGAAACAACAAATTACTAAACTGTAAACAGTTAATATAAGAGAAAAAAATATTGTAATCAAGATAAATGTTTTTCAAAATGTGTGATTAACTAGTTAATTGTCTATAATCTGTTGACAGCCCTAATCGTATTCTGATAATACACCAAATACTACTGTAACTCTCTGCTGGCAGGTCTCCCTGCTGCCGCCATTCGACCACTGCAGCTCATCCAGAATGCAGCAGCTCGACTGGTCTTCAACCTTCCAAAATACTCCCACACCACTTCTCCGCTCTCTTCTTTGGATACGAGTGGCTGCCCGCATGCAGTTCAAAGCATTGGTACTGACGGACCACGCTGTGAATGGATCGGGACCAGTCTACATCCGGGACATGGTGAAACCCTGCATCCCAACCCACGCACTCCGATCTGCATCTGGCAAGCTGCTTGTTCCTCCCTCACTGAGAGAAAAGCACTCGACGAGATGGCGACTCTTTGCTGTCCTGCTCCCAGATGGTGGAATGAGCTCTCTGATGACATCAGGACCGCAGAGAGCCTCTACATCTTCCGTCGAAAACTCAAGACACACCTTTTTAGACTCTACCTTGACTAAAACACTAGCAAACCGTAGCACTAACAAATGGTAGCACTTAAATTGTACTTATAATGCCACTTATCTTTAACATGTTTTGGGCGGTGATTTATTCAGTCATGTTTAGTCATATTTTGTTTTTTTTACTTGTCAATATGGTTTGGTACATGCAGAGTTAATCAATACACATTCTAAAGTGCAACGTCCATATGTGAATAAGAGTTATATACGTTTATCATAGTCAACATGGTGTGGAAATATCCCTTATGTAGTTGGTCAATAGGAACTATAGTAGGCAGAAATAACAGCTAAGGTAATTACAGGTGGATATTTCTGGGAATTAACCTTGATTGAGACTGCATCTATGATATCTAAGATATACAGGACAAGAAAAATGCACTGAATGTGTATATGTGTTGAATCAATTATACAGACGCAAACTGGAGAACGAGACAAGTGTTGCTGTGATACTTATTGTGGTCATCGTGCCCGAGACCCGTAACAATTACTCCGCAGGTCTTTTGCAGCGGGGCAACAGCCCGGCGTCGGTGGATTCCGTTCGCGAGGCCGCAGATTCAGGTTTGAATGGCAGCCCCGAGAGTGATTCGTTTAGTCTCTTTAGTCTTTTTTGACCCGCGAGCCCGGCCGACCGCCGCCCCACCCCGACGTGCGAGAATAGGCGAAGGCCCGTTCATCGCTGCTTGCAGCTTTAATTAAGATTTATTCCTTAAAACAACGGATGAATCACTGAACCTTGAGGGGTTTGTTTAACCACGCTGCCGTCGGAAACCTTTTCATTCAGGGATTCTTAGTCCGCTGCCTTCCCAGCACGCCCAGTGAAATTCCTTTTGACGGATGCTTTGGAGGGACGTGTCGATCACCCCGCATCAAAACCTCCTGATGGTGGGTGTCAAAGAAAACAAATCAAGACACTAACGACAGCGTGGCGCGGGTTAGGATAAGTGGCAACTTGAAGGATTAGCCATTAGCATTGTGGAACGGGCCCAGGCAGTGTGTGTGTGACGTGTGAGAAGGATTCTTGGGAGGTCGGAGGCTTTGAAGTGGACAGCACCAAGATGAGCAGTTGTAAAGCAGGAAAATGCGCTTTGGGCTGAATGAACACACACACACACACATTCTCATTACTGCAAAGACACACCGGCGGTTAGTTTCACTCCTAAACACACTGCGGGCAGGTAGGTACCTGAAAGGCGGAGATATAGTCATCAGACTTGCATCGCTGCGGTCAGAACGTGAACAGGCGCCGGCTTGATAAGGCCGGCGCCCTGCAGGAAATGCTTTGTGTTTGTTGAGTCACTAAGTCTTTAGGCCCGGTGAATCACTGCTTGAATGCCTGTTAGCACGAAAGCCTGCATCCCTTTTCGTTTAAAATGATCAAGAGGTCCGATTAGGGAACGAGATTGAAATGTGCCTAAATGAAAAACCTCCCAATTGCAACAAGGATTTTAACGAATCTCCATTTAGGAAATATATCAAAAATAGATTTGGGTAGATTCCAAAGATTGAAAGAAATTGGGACATTCAAAATGATAATTAGTTTGAGTGACTGCAGAGAGGAGATAGAGCCTCTTATCGCGACTGGGACAGTGAAACGTGCACCAGAGCAACAAAAAGAAAATAGCTCATTAACTTTAATTGTGCTCAGAAAATGACTGACACATGATGTACCCGCAGAGCGCAAACAAACAGGCACAGGCCTGTTACGCCGCCCCCTCTTCTCTCTCCATCTAACCTCCCCATTTCTCCAAAGAGTTGTTTGACATATGCTGGCTGCACATGAATGCCCACCTGAGGGCCTCGGCGGGGGGGCTCTTGGGAAGGCAGAGGACCGGAGGTGGGCGAGTGTGGCCACAGGCAACGAGCCAAAGGGCTGATGCCTTCACCCCAAATCCAGGCTCTGGTAGTGGAAGAGGTTAAAAGCTGGGATGGAAAGGGGTTTGGGCCTACAGGGGGCAAAGCTAATGTGCCATCCCAATAGCTGCTCCTCAAGGGAAAGGGGTCTAATCAGATGTATGCATGCTTAACTAAGCCCATCGCCTCACTATGTTCACCTCAAGCAGAAGGGAACGAGCAGAGATACACAGGGTAACATGGCATATCACAGGGCGGAGGGGAGCCTATTAGTGTGAGCCGCAGTACTAAGTGGAGCTATGGAGGAGTAGTCATGGTACAGCAAAGACAATCCCAATGGGGCAAAGAGTACCCTTATAGGTTCTTGATTACACACACAAAACACACGCTTCATGTGAAAACGAACGCAATGCCACACCTGAACCTGAACAGAGTTATTAATATACTGTAATAACCAAGATGCAATATTTCTTGTTTTCTAGCTTTTGCAGATAGATGGAAGTAATCTGTCTCTGACTTCCATCTAATAAATGAACAATTCTGTTCAATTTGCTGTAGGAATTGTAATGCTACACTAGACCTTAATCTTCCTTTAAGTCTTGTAAACAAGAGCACAAACATTTTATTTCATGCCCTTTGTTCCAGGTAATTCCCTGGGCCTGTACATAATTAAAGTGGTATAAAAAGAAACAATGGGAAGTTGTATTTTAGTGACACTCCACAGGGTATTCATTCCCAGAAGCTTCTTCAAGTAGAGGCAAATAGTAAAACTGACTGCCTGGCAGGAGAAATCCAAATAGCTCCAAATAAATTGCTCTTCCCTCCAAAATTGGACCTAACAACGCTGCATGACACTTACCGCAAACCAGAACAAAAGAGCCAAACAATGTGCAGTTCAGAAACACGGCTTCTGCTTTGTGCAATTTAGGGCCGTTAATCTGAAGCATCAAAGAGAAGGCTGTGGTTCTCTAATGGCTTGAGCAGTTTAAAAAAAAAAAAAAAAAGGAGTATGTGAGGACATAAAAGATGAAATCTCTTTCAATCTTTTGATTCTAAACCTAAACTCTCCCTGGTTTGGCGACTGGGACTTATTCATTCTCCCGTTATCCAACCTTCCATCTTTTTCTGCTGGTATTCCGCGGAGTGAACAGTGGGCCCACAAAGTGTTTCAGCTGCCACTCGGGCCACGGCGCAGGAAATACAGACAGACAGCAGAGTGACATGTGTAAAAAAAAAAGAAAGAAAAAGGGCAGGACCGATGGGCAGACAGACAGGGAGAGGCAGAGAGAGCTCTCTCTCCCCCTCTCTCTCTCTCTCTCTCTCCCTCCCTCTCTGCTCCCCCCCCCCCCTTTCTGGCTTTTGGCCGGCAGCCATCTCCTCCATCAACAGCACTCAGAGAAATGGAGGTGGGGGGGCGTTTGCGATAGCAGAGGGAGCTGGAGTCCAGCGGGAGGAGACGGCGAGGTAAGGAGGTTGAGGAAGAAACAGCGGCTTTAATGATTCGGAAAACAGGAGAGGAAAGGGGAGGTAAACGGGTGAAGGGAGGGTGGCGATGTGAGGAATGGAAACTGAGGGAATCGGGGTTTAGATGATGGGGCAGAGGAACAGAAAGGAGGGGTGGGGGGGCGTGTGGAGATACACCGAGGAGATTGAGAACCAAGAGGGGAGACAGGAGCTCACGGGGAAAGGCAGTGACCAGAGTCCCATTGATGTGTAATGAAGCCGGGGAGAGGAAACCGGAAGGACAGATGGACGGAGGGAGGCAGGGATGAAACGAAAAAAAAGGGGGCGGGGAGGAATGTGCGTGTGATGGAGTGGGAGACGGGCGAGTGGGTGGACGAGCGGGAGCCGGGGCGCAGAAGGGCATAATGTCGTTGGTTAAATAATGCAGGCGGCGAGCGGGAGACGCAGGAAGTGTGATGGACACAGAGATGGACGGCTGCCAACAACGAGACGCAAAGTGGCTGGGGACATGGCATGATTGCTGGCTATGGGCAGAGGGACGGCTGGGTGGGTGGGGAGGATACACACACACACACACACACACACACACAGGCAGCTGATTGACAGGCTGCCACACCCCCCTCAAAGAAAGATCGCCACCGCTGCCAGATAGTGACGGAGCGAGTGAGGGATGGATGAAAGTGTGTTGGGGGGCTGAGGGGTGGGACAAATGATGCTTTAGTATTACCGTGACCTCCTTCCGTCAGATGACACCTATTTCCCCAAATTTCGGATGCTTATGCCAAAATAAATTGAAGCAGAAAGAACCGTGGCCAGATCTTGTGTAAACATAAAAAATAAAGTTTTATTGTTTCTCAGAGCAGAAACTATTAGCCCATTCATTAATGAGACTAAATTGAAGTTACTATTTACATAATATGTTCTCATTTTCTGGTACAAGCTTCTCAAATGTGGATATTTTCTGCTATTCTTAGTCACCATGGTACAAAGTAAATTTATTTCTGTCAACCAAATGATAAACTCATTGACAAAAGAATAGTTGCTAATAAAAAAAATAGTTTACAGCACCCAAGCTCTAATTTATTCCTTTATAGAATAGTAAACAAATGTTGTTCAAGAAAACCCTTTACACTGCCACTCATACTTTCCAAAGCCCGGGGCGATGCCTTAAAATAGCATAATGTGTGCAACCAAAAGTCCCAAACATTTAACCTATAACAATATCAAGCAGACAAAAGCAATAAATCCTCACATTTGACAGGCTGAAACCAGAAGCGTTTGACTTTTGATTTTTGCTCGTGCAATTACCAAATTCTAAAATTGTTCTGCTGATCCATCATCTTCCCTAACTCATGCAATGCTTCAAAATGGCTGATAGTTTCATAATAATGACCATATGAGACTGAAAACCGTGCCACGTTTGGGCCCCGACGTGAGCCCACACTCCTCCAGTCCTCTAAAGCAGCAGGAGCTGCCCATTCGGGGTGTTACGCACGCTGAGTCTGATCTTCCAAGATGGCTGACAGTTCCACCGCGATGTCTAAGCGAGCCGGAGGGGAGACTGCGTTAGCCTCCAAAGCCTCGCCAGCCCGCGGTGCTCTAAAAAGCAGCGGGGCCCGTCTATTCAGCCGGGCTCCCTTTTGTGTCAGCGCGGGCCGCCGTCGTTACCCCCGGCACGGTGGGCCGCCTGCGCTTTCTAATGAGTCATTTTTATTCAGGCAATAAGGTCAGCTACCCGCGGCGGCTTAAAAGGCCCAGAGGAGCTCTGGAGTGGCGGCTGTGAGATGCCAGACAGACACACAGAGACACGCTGGCTGTAGGAAAGGTGGGGGGGGGGGTCTCTGCATAGACGGCGAGAGAAGACATCAAGGTGTGAAAAAATGCATGATAAGGGACAGAAAAACAACACTAGGTATAAAAGATAAGCCACATTTGGAAAGAGCCTTCCCTCTTCTGTCTCTCTCTCTTTCTGCTTGACGGCTGGTTTCTTTGGCTGGGCGTGAACTTTCAGGGGCTCTCCCCCCCCCTCCCGTTTTACTTTCTTCCGGTGTCTGGGTTGAGTTAATGTCAGCTGAGAATAGCTTCTGAGGCACCTGTGAAGTTCAAAATCTCCGCGGTGTGATGGCAGAGGGCGTCTTTTTGTGTGTGTGTGTGTGTGTGTGTGTGTGTGTGTGTTGGAGCACGGGTGTCAAACAAAGACACGGCGGCAGCTCGGTTCTAAACAAGCCTGGTTACCAGACCTCCTCCCCCATCCCCCCAAACTCACTCTCCTTGCATTGTTTTAAATGTACACAGCCTAACAGCAACAACCCTTAACTGTTACTGTAAGAGCTTCCACTATTGATTCATCTCAGTGCCAAGTTGGAAAAGACGAGCTCCCTCCTTTCACACAGGTTTTGCCTGGGCAAGGACGCCGCTCATTCCAGTCTCTTTGTTTGAGGCATACACAAAATTTTAAAAAACGGCGCAAAAATAGTTTTCAGTTCAAGGGTACTTTTGAGGAGGCCACACTGAGACAAAGTGTGAAACAGCAGCTCGCTGCCCACTGACCACAACAAAGAGGAAGACGAGGGTCCTTGATCATATGTTCTCCTTGGATAAGTCAAATAGGTTTCTGTCGGCAGAGTGAACACGCTTAGTCTCCGCTTACAAACAGACTAATAAAACTGTCACTTTCAATTAAAGGAATGAGGAGCGAGGCAGCGAGACAAAGTCAGACAAAATTGGCAACTCTGACATTTACACCACAAAATGCCAGGGCATCTGGTTCTTTGCTTTCATTTAATCAAAACAAGACACAAGTTTTCTGCATGTCAAATTAATAGATTCCAAGATCTCCCTTAATTAACTCTTGCTGTGCACCTTTTGTTCAATTTAAATTGACTTAAGCCACGTAAAGACGAGTACCTGGATGAGGGGCAAATGCTTTCTGATACCAATATCCACTGTCATAGCAAAGTGGTACTGGATGTTCAAATATCGGAAAACCTAAGGTGACCATACCATTCCTGTGAAATTTGCCCTAAAATGCCTATTAAAGACGTACCCAAAGTAAATTGAAACCCCTCCCCCCTCAACACTCATAATCACCGTAAGAACTACTCGTGTTGAGTAAAGAAGTTGTAACAAACGGAAAAAGAAGCATTTTATTTCCACCTACATATTTTTTTTGCAAACAGATACCTGAAGCTGACTATAGCTGTGACTAATTAGCTGAAAAATCCAAGGGGAACACAGCAGGAAGACAGAAAAGCCACAGAAAATGAATATGACATGTCGACCATTAGGAGAGGACCCTTGGCAACCAGGGTCACATACTAAGGCTAAGTGGCTACCTGTCTTGACATTCGGACTCTAATGAAAGGTGTCCCTGAGAGGTATTCACCATAAGTATTGCTGACACAAAGTAAGTGAAATATGAAAGCATCATCGTGCATTTTTCTTGAATTGAGACTAAACGCAAAGACCTGCACAAATGCTGCTGCAGTGACTTCCTTGTTCTGGCATTACATTTACCCACCGAAGCAGCATATCCGTGTTTTTGTCTTTTGTCGATACAAAGCATTCGTGGATTTGAACTTACCATTGGAGTTTGGGGGCCCGTCACCATCGAGCTGCCGTTTCTGTGCACTCCTAAACTCCTTTAGGGACAAGTAAAGCACCTTTCGCATAACCCGCTCCTCTGACCACGGGATCCCATCACTGTCATCCTGTGGAAACACGCAGAGAAAGAGAACGCGTTAGCATAACCCAACATTAACTGACTGGCAGCAGTAAAATGTTTTTTTTCTTTCATCATTTAATCATTTAAATAAAACCAAAGGAAAAAAAGTGTTTTGTCTTTGTTTCTGCTGTCAAACAGCCGCATATCGCCAAAAAAGTGCGACTTTAACACCAGTAGTTGTGACAAAACAAGCACTGAACAGGCTCTTTTTGACCACTCCACACAAGGAAAACGGAGCATAACCGTAAAACATCGTGTAAAACGGGGAATTTTCTTTCATTTTGTTCCGGTTGCATCATTCCCTTCCATTTCTTGCGGTGTCGCGACATTAGCATGACACGACATTAGCATGACACGACATTAGCATAACACAGCGTTAGCTTGAAGCTACACGCACGGCAAAGTATTTGCATAACAATGCAAAAAGGACTGCATCGCCCCTCAATGCCACTATAGAAGAGTGTTATAATAATTATGATAAATTGGTTTTTTATAGCGCTTTTCAGAGACTCAAAGTCGCTTGTGGTTATGGTAATGAATAGGTAGAAAGCAAATGGAAAAAGCATCATGGGACGGCAATCTCTCCCGGCGAGGGTGAGACAGTCAAAGAGGTCCCACACACACAACAATCCTTCCAAGACATGGCCTTTTCTTCTTCCTTTTTTAACAAGTCATCAAGTCTTTCAATCTGAGCAACATGACAGCAAAATGTACAAAACATTTTATTCAACACACAACATTGCTCGCATTGAGAATTTTAGCAGCTGAATAGCAAAAATATTCAACTGCAACCGGCACAGAAAAAAAGGGTCTTTAGCGAGTGTCTGATAGCAATAACCGCACTAGTCTTCGTCCTTGTTTGATGTCGAACAACGCTAATGACTAAAGGAAATGGCATTAGGACATGAGCAACAACAAAGGGGTATTAATAAATAATGGAAACTGGAAATAGCATTGCTCAAGCTATGGGGCGTGTGAGTTTCAGCTGGGAGGTTTGGAAAAAAAGATACATTGCGTCTCTGTGTAAAAGACTAATGTATGCTAATGAATTAAACACAAAACGCTTCTGATCCTGACGAGCTCATCCCTAACACACACGTTGGGATAAATTATGCTTTTTGATCAGTGCGGACGCCTCACAGCTTATTGAAGCGGGATGTGTGCGAACACACTTGAACTCCAAACCCTAGGTATGAACACACACTGACCTGTGTGACCTGATGAGCCTCACGGTGTCACCACTATTTAGAGACTAATACCCAGAAAGCCCAAATTAAAAGCCACAGGTGGGTCAGGGATTCAATCACTGAACATCTCAGAATGTGTATGTATGTGTATGTTTCATGGATACCTCCTGTAATTACTATGAAAAATGATACGACCTCATTCAGTCACTTGATTCATTTCACAAGTCTAAATATTGTATGACAATATTGACAAGTCTGAAGACTTAGTTTGTTTATCGTGCTTTTGTTTTTTTCTCTCTTCAGCAGATAAAAATAAGCTCTAGCAGTTTTCTTGTTTTGATTTTGTTTGGGGATGAGACCCCAACAGAGCTAAGGTGTTGAGAGGGGAGGGGGCAAGATTAAAAGCTGATTAAAAGCAAGATTAAACGCTGGGTGTCTGCACATGACAGAGCTGATTGGTGACAGCGTGCATACTGAAAGCAAGCCGTCCCACGAGCACAGTGCACCGATGGCCTGCAAGCGTGTTCCGCGCGGAGCGTGCAGTTCCTCATTACACTGTCACATGTGAGCCCGAGTCCACACACACACGCCAGCAAGAGAAGTAGTGCAAGTATTCATTCATGCCATTTTCTCCTGCCGTTAATGTCATCTAATCCGCTCTGTGCATGAGTCTGCTGCGCGTGCACAAGCACGTGTGCACAAGCCTGCCAGGGAAGCACCAATTACAGCTCACAGTGAGACAGCTCACTGGCACCCTTTCCCATGTGGAGTGTAACAGGGCCAAATGTACGGTGACACACACACGAACACACAATATATCTGTGGGTTACAAACAGAATATACAAATAGAGCTTCGATTGTGTCCTTGTCTATACCACACACACACACACACACACACACACACACACACACACGGGTGTACTAAGACAAAAGTGCTGTAATCTGCATTTCTTTTTCTCCCAGGTTTCCTCACAGATGGCAGCGTGCTCCGAGTACACATGGCAACAACGTCTCAAAAGAAGAAAATGCTGAGTGACTTTTCATCAGCTGAAGGGAAAGGACCGGTTTTACAACTTAGCTCTATTACAGCTGCTGTGCCCTGAAACCCCGCCGAGGGTTATCTCAGGTCATCTTGTAAATGGGTTCTCGCCACAAACACTCAGCTGCAGGTTAACTATTTTTCTGACCTTCAAAGGGGTTTGCCATCTGTTGCCGCTGTGCTTTTGCTGTTCACAAAAGCAAGGTTCCTGCCTAGCTCTATGTGCTCTACAGGTACAACAATGAGTAAATAAAGAAGTGATGGACAGGAACAGCATGCAGAATCCCTCCGAAGACGTTCCCACTGCTTGCCAGAGCACTAAGTGAATCATGACAGAGGAGGGGAAACATCTACTCAAATACGCAATAAGACCAAATCGTGTTGCAGCTCAGATTCTCAGGCAAACAGCGCAGTGTGTGTGTGTGCGCGTTTCTGAGGTATTGCCAGAGCTCTTTAGAGACAGCGCTTACACAGAGCAGTGGCAGCCGAGTGGTACCTGGCACTGAGACACACACACACACACACACACACACACACACACACACACACACACACACACACACACACACACACACACACACACACACACACACACACACACACACACACACACACACACACACACACACACACACACACACACACACACACACCTAACCCTCGTCCAGCTCCCATCAGGCTGGTGGAATCCCACTAATGAGCGCAGGGACCTTTTCTGTGCACACAAGGGTGTTTCTGTGTGTGTGTGTGTGTGTGTGTGTGTGTGTGACCCGGTGATGCATCAGGAACGCTGTGTGCCTGCCAACCCAACCCCCAGCGCCTATGGTACACACAGGTAATCCCACCGACCCGCAGAAAACACACAAAGACACAGACGGATACCTTTTATGCATCCACGGAGATCCTGTGCTTGCATAAAAGGCATTTTCACTGTCTCACACACAGACACACACACACACACACAGATTCATCAGACACGGCTTGGAAGTATACAGACGTAACATCTCTCCCGCTAGCCTTATTTGAACAATTTACTCCATAAACCGTTTCCAAAAACAGCAATGGAATATCTTCGCTAGTCAGAATCAAGTAAATAAACTGCTTAATATTTTAAAAACAGGGATAGAGCAAATGTGAAATCGCTCGCAGTGAAACGCCAACCATAAAAAGTCAAGAATCTGAGCGGCATCAATCCATCACTGCATCTGTATCTGCTCGTCTAACTGGATGAAAAGGCGAGCTGGTTCCACATCACAACCCCAGGCTTACTCAACATTCCTCTCCCCACAGCAGACAAATCCAATAACTGACAGTCGATGGGGAAACAAGTGGATCGTTACAGACATAACGGGAAGAGCGACAAAGTGGGGTACAATTAGTGCCGTAAGACTTTAGTCAGCAGTGCAACACCAGCATTCTGTAAAAATTCAATATATGACTGAAATGTCCGACTTCCCACTGTTCCTTTAAGAGGATCACACAGCCGGTGTGTGTGTGTGTGTGTGTGTGTGTGTGTGTGTGTGTGTGTGTGTTAGCCATGCTAACGTCAGCTCTGCAGCTAACACAAGTTCACTCCTCACTGTACAGAAGAGATGGAAACCAGAGATTTAAAAAGGGGATCAAATTAAGGTTCATTTATAATGCTGACAACACTATATAGTCAAACTCACAAAAAATAAATATATATATACACACACCACCTTGCTAACGCATGTAAACATTCACACGCTTGGGAATCTGCACACGTACATGTAACTGTGTGTGTGGGTGTGTGTTCTCACTGGCTGTTCTATAAATAGCGGCGTGCCGCTGTAGACTGTGCGGATGTCAAGGCAAAGGAATGTGGGCCAAGCTCCAGCTGCAATCTGCTCTACAAAACAGGCCCAAAACGTGTGTTATTCTAACACACATTCCCCTGCAGGAGGAGGGACGGAGAGATGGATGGATGAATCAATGCAGGAGAAATGTTATTTTAACAAAGCTTGGGTTGCTGTATCCAGTAGTCGTGACAGCCTTCACCCGGCTGCTACCCTCTTTCTCCCTTTCCCCACGTTTTAGGCTTTCTTGCTCTTTTACCAACATGTGGGCCCCAGATGACTGGCTGCAACACCATCACAGCTCAGGGTTCACAAGTGGTGCTGACGTCAAAATGACACCCCCATAATAATAAAGGGCTACAGTGTGTGAGGGACCCAAAATGCAAATAACAACATTGCCGCAGCATCTCATGAGGATAAGTGACCAATTAGAAACCTGAAAATGTGAAAAGGTCAAACCAGGTCATTGTTTTTTGTTTTTCTGCGGGCATTTGAAGTCTTTTTCCAGAAAAGCCCCCTGGCAACAAAATATGACAAGCAGTTCTAACGTCAGCTCGATTTGCAAACCACCGATGCGGTGGTTAAAAACAGGTTAACTTCCCCAACTAAGAAGCACGTGTTTGCTTACAGAACTTACATTCCAACCCTAACTACATCCTGGTCTTCATGTCCCTAATGGCTTCAAGGAGACCGGATGCTGAGGTCAGCTCAAAGTTTAGAGAAGAGGACAAATGGAACAAGGTTGTGGGGTTGCCGGGGACGGGAGGCCCTATATAATCGCCTCATTACTCCAAAAGCGCACTGCGTGTGTGTGTGTGTGTGTGTGTGCCCACGCAGCCACAGGGCCTTCCCTTTAAACTAGCCAAGCTGGGATAGCCCCAAAAACTAGAACGCTTCCATCTGCAAGAGAGGAGAGGCGTCGAAAGGAATGCCACAAGTAAATTAAAGCACCGATTTTCCATAAGCTGACATGAAATTGCACAAAATGTCCAAATCAACTTGATCCAGACCGAATCTACATCTCAGAACAACCACATTCAAATGGTCTAAGTGGAAGAACTTGGTTGTGTGACCCATTTCTCTGAATCAGCCTTTTTCCTCCCTGCACCTACATATGCAGCGGCTGAAGGTTTCTCCCACAGAACAAAGCCTTCAGTCTGCAGCCCGGCCATGATGGACTCTGCTGCCGAGCTCCGTGTCAGACACACAAACCTCCAGCGCCTCCGCTGTCAACCCTGTCAGCCGTCTGCCTGTGCACACGCACACGCACGCACATGTAACTCCTATGAGGTGCGCACACACACACACACACACACAGAGAGTCTGAATCCATCTGAGCATGCATAAGTGAGAGACTGCCAGCGCCATTCAGCCCTGTCGAGCATAAAGCACTTTCAGGCTGGTAAAAAGTGGAGCACACAGACGGAAGGAGAGGGCCGGAGAGGGAGAGAGACATTTTAAATTCAGATTTAAAATCTCAGAAAGTGTTTATTTTGAGTGAAAAAAATGAATGTTGAGGTACTGAAGAAGCCGTGTGTTTGTGTATGAGTCAGCAAAAGAGGCCCAACCGGCAGCAGAATAAAGGCTTTCCAATTGACTGGTTGGCCCACCCACACTGGCTGTGTGACCAACTGACCCCTTTTTTCTTCCTTAACACTTAACAGCCAAACATCCACCAACGTAGTCTGCGTTTCTACTTTTAAGCGCATTGGAAAAGCTTCTTCCCTGGGGGAGGCAGTCGTGGTTTCGGACATCATGGAGCAAGGCCAATACCCCTCTGACATGACAACAATACTTGTGTAGTACACTCGAAAATACTCTTTTTCCACCAAACGACACAGTAGTGCAAATTTTACCCTTTAAACTGGTTCACGGAAATACGGCCAATTTGTATTTTTCTGAGACAAAGCTTACAATTTGCTAAATCAAACGGAATCGTGGTTCCCGATCCGTCTTCTAACGTGTAATGCTGCTTTTCAGCTGTTTGTTTTATACCATTTGTCTAAGGTTTGATTTTACATCAATTTATAAACCAGCCGTCTGATTTTTTTACCTCAACATCAGCAATCAAGAGCTGCCAATAGATGAAATGAGCCATATGTTTGCCACCCTTTTAGTCAAATCTCGTATTAACTCTGAGTGATGTCTCAGCGCCAGAGGAAATAATGATTTTAAAAAAAAGATAAAAGAAATATCTTTTTTGCAGCAGCATTGACAGACTCTGTGCATGCGGTGCACGACGCAGCAGAGGAGCATTAATGTAAAGAGCCGGGGCTCAAAGCGACCGCTTCCCTCTTCATTCACTGCCCCGAAGCCAAGAAAGGATGGTGCCAGTGTTGTTGTGCGAAGTGTCTCTCATAAAGTGAAATGTTAAAGTTATGATGTGATATCAACTTTGCAGCCGTGTCCCTGTCAGTTTCACAGTGGTGTTGCAATGGTTTTTAGGGCTCAGTTGAGGAAAATCCTTAAGTCACATTTGGCAGGTCAAGTGCCGAGAGGGCCTACAATAGACCGGACCACACGCGTTGTGGTATAAAGGCAGGTTTAAAATATAGCACAAAGCCACTCACGCTCTATTTCGGATTCGGTTACTAATACTAAAACCGCTCCCATTGAGTAGTAACATTCAACATACTTACCCTACCACTCTGTCACAATATCGCTTTCACTTTGGCTACTTGCCTCTGACCAGAGGGGTTGACTCTATCCCCTGCACTGCAGGCTGCGGTCACGTGCACGGTTCTGATGGACGGCGTTCCACAACGGGCCGTCATTCATCACGGTGGCAGCAGCATAGTCTGTTCCCTCGGGAGCCTTTGAAGGACCTCTGCTGCTGATCCCTCTTAACAGAGCTGCGTGTCTAACCTTCTCTCCACACACACACACACACAGCGCGCCTGGGCTGCACCAAGAAATATGACGAATGGTTTCTAACATTGGTGGCGGTAGTTTATTTCTTTAGCTCTGTATACAGTCGAGGGAAAAGCTCGGCCTGATAATGGCCTCGGGCCACCGCCGTGCTAATGGACGATTCGTTGAGAAATACTTTTTTTTTCCTGCTCTTTAAAAGCGATGTAACATTTCGGTTGTCGCACTTGCAAAAGGTCTGAGGAGTGGAAATGAATGCATTTAAATAACGGGCAGGCTGAGGGGGGCATGTCACCTTTGGATTCAAGTAAAAACCAACTCACTCAGAGTATCTCATATGACAGCAGTGATATTTTAGGCTTTAGCCTTCCTGGCTGCTAGCTTCGGCCGTTACACGTGGCATCACTTTTTAACATTTTCTCCAAATACAAGAGAATGTGTAGACAACTGAAGAGCGTCCGTCCCATCACGTGATGAAATGGGAGTTCAAGATACTACAGGACACAACATAACATCCATGGTGTCTATGTATACATACATACAAACAAAGCATAAGTGATGTTACAGCGAGTAGACATCTCTTGCCCCGGAAAAAAGCCAACCCCCCCCACCCGACTCTCACAAACACAAGGAGGGGACAGGAAGGCAGAAACAGGAAACAGGGTAACCTCATTAGCCCTGTGCCTTGTCTGACAGGAACAGCCTGAAGGCTAAAGGGCTTATCGGAATATACAGAGAACCAGCAGCCTCTGGTCAGCTTACGCAGCATCTGTCTGCTACTAGTGGAAGATGCCATTTGTATTGGAGCGAGGCGCTACGGAGCAAACGCCTGGGGGGGGGGTCTCCAAGAGAGCTGCCGCGTTAGCCTCGGCTAGTCGGACTCATCCGAAAGACTGTAGCATTACCTCTGGAGTCCGGTCAGACGGGAAGAGGCACACGAGCGCCCTCGAACTCGTGCACACAAGAACAGCAGCTCCTAGCCCGAGGCTTTGGACTCATTCGCCCCTTGCAGAACTTCTCTAGAGTGCATGCAAGCCGCTTTGCTAGAAGGACTCTGTAGTTCCCTTCTCCACAAGCAGGACATACAAAGATATTGGGCGTGTGAAAAAGGCCGCCGCTCGCTCTCAAAAGTGAAGAGCTAAATGAATGTGTGGTGCGAGGCCTGAGTTAGATTAACGCATCGCAGGACATTTGTAGAAGAAAGGGGGGGGAAAAGCAGATACTTCAGAAGCATTGGTGCGGTTTGTTGTGACAATTAGAACGGGAAGGGGGGGGATGGAGGGGGACTTTAATCGACCTTCAATCGATAAGCCTGTTTGTGTGTAGCAGTGTTGTAGTAGCCGCCGGGTGTCTGGAGCCGCAAAATGTGCTCAGTGTTCATCCTCCTCAACTCTCTTACCCGGACGCACAACTTCACGCACTCTGATTGTTGAACCTTGCACTTGTTACAATTTACAAAAGCAAAAAGCCAAAGTTTCTGATTGGAAATAAAAGTCATAATCCCCCCAAAAAAACCACAGGTGGTACAATGAAAGCACATTGTTATTGTTTGCATGAAACAGGGAATAAATGTGTTTTTGGTTCCAATAATCTATGTGATGCATCCTTATGTGTTAAGTCTGACAGACAAACCCCAAACGCCATGTGTGGATAAAATCTTGTTTTTGTGTGTGTGTCGGTGTGTGTGTGTGTGTGTGAGAGAGAGAAAGGTGTAAGAAGCGATTGACCGAGCGCAGGCAAAATGCCTGTGTTTACGTCGGCCCACAATGCAACACTTCATTATTGCTACCTTTTCCTCTCACACATGTCAGTCATTGAGATGGGTGACTGCCCGCTTTCACACTGCTCTCTATATATGTATGCACACACACACACTGTCATTTTATGTTTAAATTTCACTTTGAATAGAAGCAGAACAGAAAAAGCGGAGCAAATGGGAAAATAAACAGTGTCAGGGAAATAAGAAGAGAAAGGCAGAGAGGAGAAGCACACAGTGGCTCCTGTGTGGCCACTCTGGGCCCGGTGCCGGTTGGCGTCGCCCACTCTGCAGCTGGTGGCAATATTAACCCGGCTGTTGGCAGCCGGCTGGTGCGGGCACGCGGGACGGCAACTGGCCCGGCTAGAGGTGGGGCAGCTCACCCTCTGTGTGAGTGTCTGTGTGTTGCCGTGTATGTCTTCAGATGCCCTCTGTTGGCCCCGATGTGCGTGCACACTTGTGACTCGTCACTTGGGGGCAAGTCTGAATTGATGTATGCAACGGTGTACACATGCCCTGTGTGTGTGTGTGTGTGTGTGTGTGTGTGTGTGTGTGTGTGTGTGTGTACATGCAGCTGCTTGCAGTGATATGATGGTGCGAGGATCCAGACCATAAACAAACCAAACTAAGCCTAGATGAGAACATGACAATGGCTGGCGTTCCTAAATCCCATCTAAAAACATGATGCACAGTCGCGGCCTGCAGATAACCTTGGAAAGTAACGCATCAACTCCTAAAAGTTGAGGCTCTCACGTTTTTAGGAATGTGGAAATACCTCCTTTTCAGGGTTGATGCCACTTCATAGTGACACGCATCAACAAGATTCCTCCTCGGCTCATCGGTTTGAAATCAAAAGGAAAATTAAATTTGGTATGTGAACCGGAATATTCTCCGGAAAATGTTTGGACGACGATGCCGTCAGCGCAAGACAAAATCCAAAAAACAGTCTCGATGCTTAGACCGCTGCAGAGAAGCAAAAGAGCGTGTCTGACAACAGAGCACCTTGTACAAACCACGTAAGGTCAAGTCTCTCTCTGGCTGACAATCCCACTAACAAGCACATCACAACACAGCGCCCTCTCTGCACTGTACACACACACACACGTACACAACACTGTCTCTGAAGGACTTAAACGCTCACACTTTACAAGAGTGGACTACTGATTACATGCCTTCCAATGTGGCTTACATCTGAATCAAATAAAGAGTCCAAAAGGATAAGCCGGGGCACTGTAGCTCCTTCTCCACTGCAGAGAACAGGAAAACATCTACGACCCGCCTTGAAGCCTCGTCCACCGCATACTGCAACCTGAGCTTGTTCAGTCTGCAGGTCTAGGATGTATAGAACGGGTGCACTGTCGTTTCACATCTATCTGAACACAATACTGTGCAATCTTTTGTGCAGCTCACCAGACAAATGAGACCGTTCCAATGGCGCAATAATTAGGCAACATAACTATTATTTCATAGACAAAACAAATTATTTCGCAGTCTCCCATTGCTTAACAGGGTGGTGGGGCTTTAAGGGGGGGGGGAATAAATCAAACTGTTGCGAGCAAGCCGAAAATATCACTTGGGTGACAAGTTAATTACCCAATTTAACAAAGCAAATAATTACCCTCTGGCTCGGAGTGGAGCAGAACTCATGGAAATGAGACCCCGTGTGCACACACAGGCTTGTGTTGCATTGTGGGGAGCCGACGTCAGCAGAGCTGCTCAGAGGGAGCTCTGGGGTGGGTCAATAGTTAAAGCCTGTTATTACTTTCTTGCCTCCCCTGGTCATTGGGGTAATTTAATATCAAAAGAGGAGACGAAGCTCTTTTGTTTCAGGTGCACGTACATGGCGTTGGGCACATACAGTCCCGTACATGTGGGCGCACACTCGCCGGCTGGAACGTCCACGGCTATAATCTGGAAGCCACATGTGCTGCCGTGAACCGAGACCAACGGGAGTCGGGGTAGTCGAAGTGACACACTAAGCAGGTGTACGTGGACACGCGAAGGAAGGCTTTCTTCAGCAACACGCCGGCGTTGCAGCGCCCGCTATTCCTCTCACATACCATTTAGTTTCCCTTAGGAATTGGCAACACAGATGCATTTATATAGAAAGTGGTTTAAAGTGGACCGGAGCCAAAACAAAAACATGAACTTTAATCCTGAAAAAAAAAAATCAGTAATCACAGCCGACTACAACGAATCTCCAGCATTACACAGAGCGAGGTGGCCATCTGTGATCGTGCACACAGTCACGTCCACACACACACACACACACAAATGGACACAAGCATCTAAACATGTTTTATTTACTGCACCCTTCTAAAAGGCTAAGCTAGTCGACAAGCAAAGTGCTAGACAAGCAATCTGGAATAAATCTATAACTGTTCACGGGGGGATGGAGAGAGCAACCTTTCCAGCACAGCCTCTCAGTCGCACACCCTCTTGCCGCTTCACTTTCTTCATTGCAGTCCGGATGCATTTGGTTTATTTAAACCGTCGGCGTGGCCCAATTCAGCGAGAATGAAATTAAATCAGGCCTCGTGAAATCGCTGCAACGAGCCCACGTTTTGTCCATTAAATTGTCATCGTCGGGCCGGGGCCATTTATGAGACGCAGCGAAACAAATGTTACGCTCAAGGAGCAGAGCAGAAAGACGGAGGACGCGGCGGAAATTGCGGCGCCCGGCGACGTTTGAAGGAGGCGGAGCACCCCGGGCTAAATGAGAAATCCTTTGCTGAAAAGTTCAATAAGATGGATAATAGTTGTTTGTGGTTACACGGGGTGAATGCATAAGCGCTTCAAGTGGACTGAGAGGAGAGGGGGAAAAAAAGCTCATTTGAATTATGCAACATTTTTCGTCTATCTATTTTTGTCTATAAATGTCAGAAAAAAAAACAGAAAAGGCCATATGCCGTCCGGCTAAAGGTCGGGGGGCAAGCAGGTGGCCAGAAGGGGTCAAAGCTGACCTCCCGATAGGCACATCAGTGGGCGTGTCCCGAGCCACACTGCTCAAAAGGACCTGTCAATCACAGTCACTTATTTGCCATGCGTCGATCTCTGTTGGCCCCAGGGATCCAGTTTGCCATTTCTCTCCAGCCTCTTTACCCCCAACGCGAGCCAGATAAGGGCCTCTTTACATGACAAAGTGCCGTGGAAGACCCAGGCAGAGAAAAGAAAGAAGTCCCTTTCAGTTGCCGACGGGGAGCAAATCCTCTGCCCACAAGGGGTCACGGTCACATGGTTCTAATTTAAAACTGAAATGGTAAAATGAGAATTCAGGATTCCCCAGCCCCAACTCCCTTGATGTGAAATGTTAAGTTAAGCGGCCATGGCCGTGATGTCGTAGAACGCCGTTTGTAACGTTTAAAGCTTTTAGAATAAAAGCTGTTCTTATTTTGTTAGTTTCCATCCAGTCACGGCATAATAGGCACTCTGACAAAATCAGATTTGTCTTTGTAACAGCAAACAGTCTGCTCACTAGAAACTAATTAGCCCGGGATGCTCTGCATGCTTAAACTCAGAGCTACTCAACAGCATGTGTTACAACTTTAGCTCGCAGCTGTACGCTCGCTCACCTCACTCTGAACCTCGCCCTCGCTAATGATGTGCAACGTGCGGAGGTCGTTGCCGCTTAAATACAGACGAGCCGAATGAAGCAAACCATCTCCTGTTTTTTGTCTTAAAACGAGCTTGGATTCGGAGACAGGTTTTGGCACGCGAGAGCGAACGTCTTTTCAAAGAGAGATGTGAAAATGGGGAAGCCTGGTTTCCATGGTTAACAGAAACTGGCACCCAAACAAGGCGTCTGTGATGAGAAGAATCGGAAGAAAAATGTATATATTAGCACAGGGACGATTGAGGATTTGGGGTCTGATTTTGTTTTAAGTCTGGGCTGGAGAAACTCCCGATCGAGCCATCTGCCCGCGTGAAAGGAATTGGAGGAGTCAGATGGGTTTCTGCCAGCGAGAAAGAAAGGAAAAGAAGGGGTGTCACCGGGGAGTTAGCAGGGGGAGGAGAGGGAGGGAGGACAGGTAGGCATTGTCTCCAGTTCCCCCTTTCTATTCATTCACCCTGGTTCCTTTTTTAGGCCTCTCGGGGGATGGTAACTGAAGAGGGTGTTAGAAATGTCTTGCTGCTCAGAGGCTGTCATCTGTAGACAGAAGGAAGTTTTGTATGAGGTGCTCTGTGTGAGGATGAAGGAATTCAATCATCTGGCATCTGTGGAGGACAACGGAGCCCACTGAATATCAATGGCACCGGGGCTTCTGAAGAGATGCGTCACCCATTTGCAGCTGAATGTATGTCGCCGGCGAGCTTCAAAAGCAGCAGCGGTGCCAGCGAAGACAATGGTGTCATGAGGCAACTTTCATTTGCATTTGGCCTGTTGTGTGAAAGAGGAACCCAATGATGGGAAATAAAGAGGGGGTGGGGGGGGGGTCACTCTCAGGATGACTGTAATTTTACGTGTGGCTTAAAATAAAAAAAGGGGGCATTGAATTCCTCTAGAATCAGCTGGTTTCTTGTGGTGTAAATGGAATTTCTGTCAGTTGAATGAATGAAAATGTTGATTGCTGAGATTCCACAGTGCTATGAGGGGGGGCATTAAATTTGAGACGAAGTGGAGGTACGATGACAGTTCGTCTTGTAGGCCCGCTGGTATTTCTCCTTGGGGAGGTTGATTTGAAAACAACCCCCTTCCTTCTTCATATTTTACACCGACAGACTTTTAAATGCACGCAAATCTCAATCCATCACTGACAGCACGGCAAAATAAACAATCATACCGCAGATCAATCACTGTCTGTTTAATGGCGTGCAGCGCAGAAGGGTGGGGGGGAGGGGGTAACGTGGTGGCACGTGCACACACATACCTTTGCAGTGTGTAGCATGTATGCTTTGTGTGACACACACTGAGAACCTCACAGGACCCTCAATGTCAGTAAAGGATAAATAAGGCGACATGAGGGCAAGCCTGCAGTAGTCAAAACTCTAATTTACACCATTTTGGTGATTTGGGCCATTTTTACTACATTCAAACCACTTTGTGGTTAAAACTCGACCACCTCTGAAGGCAGGTGACAGCAAACAGTTACACTCCCATCTAGATTCAAAGAGAGCGTTGGCGCCCCGTTGACGTTCAAGGCGACCACAGAGATGCGCATCGGGTCCTGTGCTGATGTGAGCGCTGCCGCAGGACTGATCCCGTCTTTAATGTAAACCTTAGATCTGGGCCCTCGATCACAGCGCCCGCCTTGGAACCAAAGTCCGCTGGCCGTCATCACCTGGCCTCCCCCCCTCTCATCTAACACTTCATAAAGACCATTCATCCCACCATCCTTTCATCCGTCCAAACCAGAGGCCTCGTTAATCCTCCTCTCCATCCTGACCCTGTACCACTCTACCGGACTGGGACAAGCTTCAAAGAGAGAGATGGTGTGTGTGTGTGTGTGTGTGTGTGTGTGTGTGTGTGTGTGTGTGTGTGTGTGTGTGTGTGTGTGTGTGTGTGTGTGTGTGAGAAAGAGGAGGAGACAGATTGGGTGGGTGGGCAGCTGTGTTGTGCTTGGCCTACACCACAAAGCCTTTAGACGACAAGAGCACACACACACACACACACACACACACACACACATGCACACACACGGCGCTCTTCAACATCCTCTCAAGTCCCGCAGTAGTTAATCTCTACAGAAAGTGAGTAACTAGACATGGTAGTAACCTGACCAATTTACCCCGAGGCCGCATGGAACATCTTAGGGCTGTTACTAACATCTGTATCTGATTATCCATTACGTAGTTATTCTTTTTTTATAGTAACTGTTACACAATAAGATGGATGAATATACACATTCAAGAACGTAAGAATTTGGCTAATTTAATTTTAATTTGGACTGCAATGTGCCCAGCAAGGTTAAACAGGCTTTGACTGACAAGCCCCGGCTTAAACTGACAGTGTGCGCGCCCCCGACCAACACAGCCGATGACAGCTAGGGGAGTCTGACATGCCTGCCATCGACACGAGGGGATATATGTTTATTTTATTAACCTGCCACAGACCTGTCAAGAAAGGGGCGGAGAGGAAGGAGAAAAGGCCAAGAATCGGTGCAGGCAGTGACCTGTTAATGTAATCACCTGAAACATTTCAGGCTGTGTGCTAATCTCTATTTCTCAGATTTTAAAAGGTTTTCTATCTCCGGAGCCTACGGCGCTGCATCGAGTGCATGTTTTTTCCCAGTGGGAAGGTGTGTCCGACTGTGACCTATTGTGTCTGGATACAAACGATCTGAGGTCCAGACTTCCCTGCTGCGTAACAAAGGAAGCGGGAAAAAAAGGAAGCGAAAAAAACACTGAAAATGATGAGAATAAAAACACAATTTTGCCAATAAGTTCCCTCTTTGCCTTTCCTGTGTGACAACTAGCAAAACCAGCCTTGCAGCACGTCCTTCTAAACTCGTCAATGATGATGAAGCATTTTAAAAATAAGTCAGTTTGAACGTTTACAACCGACCGCAACTTCTCACAAGGTAACCGCATTATGTGGAAATCACCTGTTCATCTGGCCTCACAGCATCGAGCCAAGCGCCTCTCTCATCACTCGGTGACGCAGCTATGAATGGCACCCCCACACCCCCAGTGCTCATACCGGTCGGCCCCCGCTCCACTCGTGGATCCTAAGTAGGGGGTAAGGACGGCGTGCATGGGCATGTGCCCCACGGTATCGGGGCTCTTAATTGATTCACGTACTTTAATTAAAAAAAATTAAAAGCTGAACCTTTCCATCACCCCCCCCCCACACACACACACACACAGGAATGCACCCGTCACATAAAATCAGCGGTTGAAAAAGGCTGTGCGCCACCGCTACAGAGACGCACTGTGCAGAGCGTGGGGGCTGGAGGGGAGTGGGGGGGGGGGTAGCAGACAGTTGCAGCTGAAGAAGTATGTCAGTAGAGATCCTTCCTTCTCTGCCGAGCCGCGGCGAATGAGTGAAAGAGGCAGTGGGTGTCGTTCTTTGTTAGCTGTGTGCGGATCAGCTGTTGCTCTTGGCCCCGAGTTTCAGCCACACAGCCGGGGACAGCGGCACCCTGTCCTCACGTCGCCCGTTGCCCTTTCTCTCGCAAAAGCGCTGCGCCGTGATATAATGGCCCATTCACCGCGACCACCGCAGGAACGCAGGGGACCGGGGCTCCTTTTAACAAACTGCTAAGTCAGAGAAAATATCCTTCACTCCTGGCTGACCAGCTGAGACCATTAAAAGGGCTTTTCCGTCTAACAATAGCACCGCGCCAAGAAATAAGGTGCCATCGGTGTGAGTACCTCTAATTGGGCCCAATGTAGCATTTAAACCCAGTTCCTTGGGGTGAGTTGCCTGATTTACAGAGCTCTCGTGAATCGTACCATTTCATTTAAGCCAGTGTCACAAAAATGCTTACAATCGTTTTCCTGTGTTAGCTCGGTGAGAAGCCTTCGAAGGTTTTATTTCTACTTTGCTGTTAATAAAACCGGGGCTTGGAAAAAGAAAGGAAGGAAAGAGTAAGAGGGGGGCGCAGCAGAGGAAATATGAGGGCATAATTGCACGCCACTTGCAATCAACTTGAAACCTGCTTTTGTGCCGCTTTAAAAAAAACAGAAAAAAATGTGCTAAAGACATCAGAAATATGGAATCAAATCAACATACCTTCTTCTTTTCAAAAAACAGCTCTAACACCCTTTTTTTCTTTTGATGCCATCTTACATTAAGGCAAAGAAGGTAAGGTAAATGAAAGAAGGAACATTCTATACATTTAGCCTGATGCTTGGGCCATAATGAGGAAAAAAAAGCTAAACCTTGGTTTCTAAAATATTATGAATATCAATAATTTGAAGGACAGTGAGATAATGACTTCTATATGTGTAGTTTTGATGGGTATGAGGCTAGAAGTAACCTCGATCTGCACTATTCTGCTCATTATAACTTTTTATTTAAAGAAAATGATATTCATTTCTGCAACTGCATTAATGATCACCAGAAACGTTGTATGAGCAAAGGTTACATTAACATTGAACATTTCGTCATCAACTTTCCCACCTCGCCACTCAAACATGAACGAATGCACAGTGAATACGATGCTTAAGAAAGGACTACGAGTGTCACATGTCCCCAAAGTAAGCATTGAGCAATAAAATATCACCTTGGAACCTTCGAAGCACAAGCGCTGCTCGACTGTGGCTCAATTAGCGGAATGTTAAAAACTTTTAATGTGTAATGTGCTTTTTGGCGATTCAGGTGGTTTGATTTGTTCTGGGAGGTTTGGTGGGTAGGAACTAAAGTGCGTGTGGGGGGTGCAATGTCTAACTATACTATGCTTTTGATAATAAACATAATTTGCAAAAAAGGAGAAAAAAAACATGGGGACTCAGCAGCCAAGGAGCTTGTTTGCCAAATAACAAACGCTTGTTCAATTATTCTCACCTGCCAAAAACAATGCTCGTAAATATTGCTTTAGGAAAGGAAAGGGCTGTCCGAACTGCCCTGAAGCTCATGGGACAGCTTGGCCGCTGGCCCCTCGCAGAGTTTGGTAAAGAGTTCAGAGTTTCTCCTCAACCTTTTTTAAACCCGGGAACAACGCCCTTTCTCCACCCCACCCCCCCCTCGTCCACAGTCTACCAGCCTGGCGCCTGCTACCCGAGGTAGGGTTGAGAATGCGGATGGAGGACATAAACTAATGGAATACCCAGCGGGCACCGTCAAGAGTGCTCTTAAGTGGTCATCTTTCTCCCTGTTGGCCATTTAACCCCATCAGAGTCCGCCCCACCTGCACTGTAATGGCCTCAATCTATTGACACTCAGCACATTGAGATAAAAGCAGCTAAATTTAAGCCAACACAATTCCTGATAAGACCTCGCGTTAGAAAAAAAAAAAAAAAGAAGCCTACTTGTCTCTCAAAAGACCTCAGCTCCCACCTGAGGGGGGCCTCCGCTGCGGAACGAGCCGCGAGGCCAGACAGAGTTTCAATGGACTCCTTTTGCTCTTGAAGATTTTAGCACGGGGTTCTTGATGAATAAGTGGCGAGCAGCCGCTGGTGGTATTTCCTCTGTGACTGAAAAATAAATATTCAGCAACTCCGCAAATGAACCCTCTTTAGAGGAGGGCTTTTTGCCTGTGAATTTTTAAAAAGGTCATGTCGACCACACGGCCAGCTCGCAGCAGAACGTGTGTGTGTGTGTGTGTGTGAGCCTGCCCTAGTAAGTTCTGCCTCCGTCCAACACAGCGCTCTTCTCATCACAATCTCCATAACTTCAGACTGCTATTCATCGCATCAGGTGGGTGAACAAAGAAAGCGAATGGGAGCCTGTGTGCGGTCGACACAGTACCCGTGTACCCGTGTAAACATGTGTACACGCACATATAAGGCGGTGATAAAGAGCTCAGAGCCTTCAGCAGGTGGAGCGGCCACTATGCTTCATTAAGCATGCTTTGAGTCCCTTGGCCCTGCTACATTTAGCCAATTTAGACAGGAAATGACATTGTGTTAGCATTAGCGAGCCTGGGAGGCGGAGGAAGGCGAGCGGGGGGGAGGGTTTGAGAGTGCAAGGCAGAGGAAGAGAGAGAAGGAGCGACTAGAGGTAAACCAGATTACATTAAGAATGAAGAGAGGGATTGATAAAGTGAATTAGGGAATTAGCACGCAGCGGAGGTGCGCAGAACAGAGCCCCAGCGTGGGGTTACCTCAGCTACAGCGGGAAAGGGATAAAACGATGGAAGAAGAAAGAGACGAAAAGACAAAGAAAACAGCGCGCGGGAAGCAGGCACACAAACCTAATCACATTAACACCGACTGGAGGCAGGACGGACGCAGCAGAGTGCTGTAAGACAAGCCCATATTGGAAATCAAGTCTCGTTCTGCAAGCTAAAAGGTCAGAGTGGTCACAGCGCGTGTGTGTGTGTACTTAACAGGTTGAGGCCACTAGAGAGCCCAAGGTCTGCAAAGTAGGAAAGAGGTCGATAGTGCATTACTGAGAAGAGAGAGAGAAACACAAAGTGCCGTTTCTGCATGTGTGTATGTGAGAGAGAGAGAGATCGTACAAGGTCCTCTCTGTCCATTTCAACTCTGCAGCAGCAGAGACACTGTCTCAACTAGTAGTCCACACTCACAGTGCATATGCATGGGTTTCAATGGGAGCGGCTAGATGAATACGCAAGCCTAACACTAGCCGGGTTGGGCCGATGAACAACCACGCCAATAACGCGGGGCGGGTCTGATGCCATTCGACGCGCGCTTAAAAAGGAAACTATTGGGATTCAGACACGACACGGGGATAGATGTCAAGAGTGGACACCAGAGAGTTTTCCCAAGCCGACCTAAAAGGATCACCGTCATTGGGCGCTGGGTAGTTGGAATGGCCCCACGCGGGGGAGGGGATGGAAAGAAGGAAGCGAGAGAAAGGGAGAGCAGTCTGAGCGGTGCGGCCCGGAGAGAGAGCCCGACCGGCCTGTGCGCACATGCAGCGAGAGCAAATGTCTGAACGTTATTGAATTAACATCCATTCTGAATTGAACAAACCGTCACGGTTCGATCAGTCAAAATGACCTTTATTGCGACGTGTCCCACGTGCAAACATACTGTATCAGTACCAACTTCCTCTGAATGCCAGCTGCGGTTGTAATAAAGAAAAGCACACGCAGTCCCCCGGCTTTTAAGAGCTGGCTGTTGCTCTGGCAGACGTTACATCATGAGGCGGGGCTTGAGAACAACCCTTTCTCACATGTCAGGCACAAAAATTCCCACCATTCCACTTTCGGCATAAACAGTTTGCCATAATGGAAACGAGCTCGGATGCGGTGCGGCACTAATGAAGGTGAGATGGAGGGTGCTGTAATTGAAGCCCCATTTGGCTGGATGCAAGGCGTACTTCATTGATTTGAGGAGGATATCACAGAGACGGCCACATAAAAACAGACGGGGCAGAAAAGGGAAGTGAGGGGAGGAATGGTGAGAAAGCAGAAGAGACGGGGATGTGTGTGGGAGTGTAGTCACAAACTGACTGGCAGGCTTGCTGAGCCCTAGCGTGAGCGCACACACAGACACACACAAGCAGAGGGGGGGGGAGGGGGGGGGGCATGGCGTCTGTGCTTGGAGACCTGTGCGAGTCAGGCTGACTCGATGACGAGCGGACCGACAGGGCCAAAGCGAGAGAGGAGTGATCTTGATGTGCAGCCAGTAATCGTGGATTCATCACAACAGCGGGCAGAGCAAGCACACAACGTGTCGGACGGATTCACACCCCGAAACGTCCGCGCAAGCAGAATAGAGCAGGAGGAGTCAAAGCCCAGGGCGAAAACGACTCTCTCTGATAAAGTACTATTTTTGGCTCAAGTGCAGCACACTCGAGAAGTCCGATAATCTCGTCCTACGACAGAGCCGAGCCCGAGCGCACTGTCTTGCAGGCAGAGACACCGCCGCACACTTCTTGCTTTACAGCACAGCTTTAATTGTTTCATTTAACGAGGACTTTTTGCAACACTTTTGGCAACCCTGCAGTTGTAGATTTGGTAAGCAGCCAAATTAAAAACTTGCCATTCTGTTGCGACATCTTTGTTTCATTGTTGCAGTCTTGGTTGCAGAGATGTGCATTTAGATACACAGAGCTGCTATGTTGTGTCCTTTTTTCTTCGCCATCGTTTAAGAGATGGACACCACAAACAACCCTTTAACTCAACGTTTTTATGTTCAGAAGCCAACAAAAAGCTTGGATATAATCCTGCTCACGGCACTCCTGCAGCCTTACACGACCAGCAGCGCTTCTGCAAGTATAAACTGCATTCCATCTCTGGCCTCGGCGTGTCCACACTTTAAAAAGACACTCGGGTTTCATTTATTATGCATGAAATCAGTATCAAGATATCGGATTGTCCTTACTTCTTCCCGTGGTTTATTGGGAAGTACGCATGCATCCGTTGCAAATCTCCCCTCTCTCTATGCATCTGGTCCACTGGAACAGATTTCGGGCTTTTATTAGTATTATTATTATTATTAGGGAAAACGTCATCTTCTTGAAACCCTGTCGACACAAATGCACACTGACACACATTCTTACCCGTGCGCACACACACACAACTTCCTCGACCAAACCATGTGGCCCGTTTGTTTAATGATGGGCCAGAAGCAGGCGTTGGGGGGGGGTAGGGTTTACTGGGCAGGATCAAAGTAAGCTCAAAGACGGTCCCTAATAACCTGAGGAGCATGGCCGGCGGAGCGATGTGCTACCACGGTTGTCCGAGTCGGGGGGGGGGGGCAGACAATAAGAGCGAGAGCTAGCGACAGAGAGGCCAGCTCACTAGTTTAACTCAAGGCCGTCTGCGTATCCTCATAAAAACACTTCGCATGGCGTCCCGGCCACATTAAACCTCCTTGATTTATAGGACGGACACTTTATTGGGTCTCCAAAATGTCTCAAGCCAAACAGGCTCTTAATGAATGGCGGAAGCCCGGAAGGGGGGGGCGGAGGGGGGGTGGGGGGCCGAAGCAACGTACGCGGCGCCTCTGGTGAGTAACACGAGGTCACGCTTGGAAGCAGCCGGGAGGAACGCGGGTCGTTACGCGTGACGAGCTAGAAGAGCGAACCACGCAGGCCGAGCTGTAGCTGTTTATTGTTAGCAAAAGTTGTTACTGTAAGTCTTTCCTGTCCGACCTCGACAACAAAGCACAGAGGTAATAATAATAATAATAATAATAATAATTAAAGAGCCAAAAAGAGTTTTGTGTTGAAAATGACTCTCTCCTTCGTGCCACGCCACATCTTTACCGTTACGCCATCGTGCCCGTGCTCAGTGGGGAACCCCTCAATGGGTTTGTTTTCTGAAAGCGACGCCGCAACAAGAACCACAGCAAAGCCCGAGGGCGGGATCCTCTGCTCACACGCAGGACATGCTACCAGGTCCAGGTTCACAGTCAAATCCTTCCTTCGTGTCGGAGTCATTATCCTATGAAACCCACAGGAAACCGTGGTGTGGCGGAAAGGCCCGTCATGCTGGAAAGCTTGAAAAATGACAGCATCCAGTGTGCTCGGGGGGTGGGGGGGGTGGGGGGTGTCGTTCTAATAACAGCGGCCGCGTGGGCACGTAGTCGCCGGGCTTTGAGCAGCAGAGTTGACAGGTTCTCGAGGGGGGTGAAAAACAGATGTTCCATCGGTCGCGCTTTTGAACGCGGCCCCCGGCCGTTTCAGCCTTTTCAGGCGAGGCACAAACGGCCGGAGTCGCGGCGGGAGGCCGACACATTCCGTCTCGGGTTGTGCCGCGCCGTGGGAGAGACGTCTCGGACAAGAGCCGAGCAGTTCCACCCGAGGTTCTTCCTGCCGGTCCCCCGGCATTGAGAAACTCAATCCAACAGTCGCCCACCTTCTCGTCATTGCCGTGTCCCTCATCAGAGCACGAAACGCTTGCCTCCTCGATTCTTATGATCGGGACTCTAGTTTTACACACACACATACACACTTAGAAGTTGGCCACGTGCCCGTTGAGCCAAGGAGCAAATTACAGGAGGCTGGAGCACATTTAAGGGCTTCGGACGATGACCTAAACGGATGTTCCACTCAAAACCTGGCTCTGCGTGGGCCTCTGCGTTCGGATTGTTGGAGGACTCCCGGCCCGCAGCAGGAAGCGCG
This sequence comes from Pungitius pungitius, assembly GCF_949316345.1. Taxonomy (NCBI): domain Eukaryota; kingdom Metazoa; phylum Chordata; class Actinopteri; order Perciformes; family Gasterosteidae; genus Pungitius; species Pungitius pungitius. Next base: position 9,358,392 of record NC_084916.1, on the reverse strand, counting down.
CAAAGGCCACTGCAAATGCGAGTCTGTGTGCGTTCCCGGGCTTGTGTGCCCTTATCTCGGCAGAGCAGGGGGAGAGAGTTCAAAATGATTTGCGACGCATTTATCCCGCCCTGAGAGCTTAACACCCGTACGCCCGCTGTGTACACGCTCGCTTCTCTTTACCCGCCCGAGACAAAGGGTCGCAGAATGCGTTCAATCATTTTCAGCACTTGAAGAAAAATGTTCCCATTTGTCGCTGGCAAAATAAATAAATCAATCTTAATCTATCGTGTCCCTACCATTTCACATTGAGGGAGGGGGGAGGGAAACTAAATCAATAGGCGGAGAAATGTGTGGCGGCGACAGTGGCGTGGAATTGTGCGTGTGTAAGCAAGGATATCGAGGTTTAAACCCACATTCCTGGGATTCCTGAGACACAGCATTTGGTTTGACCCGTGAAACCCGATAGCGAAGAAAAGGAGAGGATCCACGCGATTGCAAGACATTCATTAAGAAAGGGAATCATTTCACACATTTCACTACCTCGCACACACACAGCCGCCTGTATCGTAACACTGAGCTCCGTGTTCAGTTGAACGGCCGTGTGTGAACTCACTGAGTTAGGGGGTGAGAGGGAGAGTTGGGGGGGGGGGGGGGGGGGGGGGGGGAACCACAACTCCCAGGAGGCTCTGAGGATTTATTGACCACAGGGGCAGTCTGAGAGTCTGGAGCTAACGCGATCACTAACCAGACCGACTGGGAGAAGACGCAGAATTAGTCCAGGGGAAGCCGTAGGGGAGAGTCTCTGTGTCTGTGTGTGTGTGTGTGTGTGTGTGTATGTGTTCAAACGCGTGTTTAAATGTGTGTGTTCCTGTGCACTGGAGACAGGTTAACTGCTAGTGTCTGCACACAGCGGAAGACGGGAGCTGCCGCCCCAAACATCCGTTATTTAGGGAACAGCCATTGATCTCTCTCTCTCTTTCTTCATCTGTTCAGTCTCTCTCTCTTTTCCCTCACACCTCCTCCCATCTGTCTCCCTCTACCCACCCCTTATTCCGCCTCCCCTGTAGCTCTTTTCGTCGGTCTACGTCGGTCAGCAGGCAAACTCAGCCACGCAAACTCAATGCACAACATGAAAAGCTCCATTGGATCGGTTCCACTTCCCAAGATTGTTTTCCCACACAATCAATCCCCCCCCCCCCCCCCCCCCCCCGTGTCCGCAGAGTGATGTGAAAGCCCAGGAGACCTGTGTGTGGGACACTGAGGAATTTGGGGCGATTGTCAGGGTTTCCCCTCACAGTCAGCAATCACTCACTATTTGGGTTCGCTTTCCCACTAAAGCCTCGGGAGGGGGGGGGGGGTGAACGGCATCCTGTCAGAAAGATCCAGGAATCCTCAGTGTGAGCACGGAGTACAGTGCGGACTCAGTGGGGAGAGAAGCCACACTGAAGCCATTGTGAGCCGGCCAGCCACCCACACGTGGTGCAAGCCTAGCATGTGCAGATATACTCTCTCATGCTCGGGGGGGTGGTCCCACACAGATGACCAGGATTCTGGTTTGGCTCTAGAAATCTAAAAGGAATGAATTCTTATTGCCATTAATTGTACATCAGAAACTGTGACAGTTACAGAATAAGCTTTTTGTTTTAACCAAAGATTTATTTCTTACGGTTTTGTGGCCAAGAATTTTCTTTTTTTTTCAGCTGTGTTTCTTCGTTTACTTTGTGCTGGGAAATGTGTCCAACAACTGTACACTCAAAAATCACATCACATCACCGCCCACACACACACACACACACACCAGCTTCTCTGGTGTGAGTCCAAGCCGCACATGGTATCAGGAAGGCACATCACAATGGAGGAGTGTGTGCGGGTGTGTGGCTTTGCATCATCTCGGCTTTGCTCGTCACATTGGAGGAGTGAGTACGTGTCTGCATTTCCATGTGCGCCAGTTGTACGCCCTCTTTTCCGTACCACCAAGGCCACACACACACACACACACACACACACACACACTTTCCGGGCAAAGTGAAGAGCTCCTGAGACAATGGGAAAGCACAAATATGGCTGCTGCTGCTGCTAATGCTACCATCTACTTCTACTACTCCTCCTCTTAGCGCTCGCTCACACCCACGACTGTCGCCCACTTTGTGACAAACGTTTGCTGGACACCTACGAGACGCAACCATGTGGCTGGTTACGTGGACACAGCATGACGCCCGTTCTTAGACTAAAGGGGAAAATGTCAGGTTCCCCAACCCCTGCCATAAAAACAGTGGGGCCCTGCGCAGCGCCGTTCGGTTAAAGTCACGTAGCGTGAAGCGAATTTGCTGGTTAAGAACTGCGCACCAGAGGTTCCAATCAAGAGTTACGTGGGGATCGGTTTCGAACGGCAAACACGCGCCCCGGAGGGCGGAGCAGAACGAATGCGTGAGAGGTTGTGACTACTTTTTGGAAACCCAGTGGTGACCTAAGAAGGATTTTCCTCTCTCTAAGCGCTTCACGTTCATCAGTGACGATGATGATTTTCTTGCCAGTTGTGTCATAATGAAACTGCTCTGAAATCCGGTAGTGTTCCTGTCAGTGCAGCTGGGGAGAAGGAGGTGGTGCAGGGGAAAGTGTAAAGACGATGACGAAGATTGGCAAATTGTCTGAAAGTAATGTTTCATGTGGAAAAAAAGCTCAATCGAAGCTTATGACACGGTAGCTTTAGCATTTATCTTGGTAGAGAAACATTTAGAAGGTGCAACTGAATGTTTTGTATACATCCAACATTATGCTTTTTTTACCACAGTTCCCGTTGCCATTCAAAGCGCTTTGCATGACCAAACTGCAGGCGGCCTAACAGGAGGCCCGTGCGCCGTCCCCGGGGAAACCCTGTGCATGTTTGCGTGCCAGGCATCCCTCCCGCTGGTTTGAATAATTAACTTGGGGCCTCTTTATCCTCCGGGCTTATTCAGAGTTGCTGGACCGTTGACTCGCCCTTTTTAATTCCTTTGGGTTTTGGCTAAAAACAGGGAGACGGCGCTGGCTCTTATGGGACTGTGCCTAGACACACCACACACACAAACACACACACACACTTTCTCCTCTTCAAGGTGTGAAAGTGTGTGGTTTGCGGCGAGCAAGTCATTTCAGAAAAGAAAACGAAAAGAGTTAAAACCCATTTGCGAGACTAGATGATGCACATTTTCTCTGATCTGTTCCCAGTTTCCCCCCCCAAAACACGTGGATTTCTGCTAATTGCTTACGCATTGTTGAGTCGGAGTGAAGGGTGTCGTAGTACAATACAGAAATGATGAGAAAACTGAATAAAGAGGAGGGACATTGCCGGGGAAACCTCATTCTGGGAGGAATCGCAACACACAGCAAACTGTTTCTATACGTTCCCCTTTGAGGCGTGTTAAACTTTTTCTGACGTCATTAAAGTGGAAGACACAGGCTCTAAGGTTGGTAGGATACATTGAAAGTTTCCTTGAGCTGAAGTCGCTCAGGGAAAGTGGGCGTAAAGATCCTCAGCAAAACGCAGGCATTTCCAAAATCAATGGATTATTGACGCAACTGGTAGCAAGCAGCAGCTTTTATTGTATTTGGCAGGCCATTGATTTGAACACGTGCTGATCTCTGCGCTCATCTATATTCATTCAGACGCTGAAGGCTTCTTAGAGACCGAGGGAGAAAGGGGGCTCAGGGTCAGAGGTGCACACTCATTAAACAAAGAAGGACTGTACTGAATATGTTCAGAATCACTCAAGGGAAGGCTCCATATGCAATCGGTGTTTTAACATTTAACTGCATGTACTTAACATGTAAGCAACCAGTACATTTGCAGAGACAGATCACATCAGCGATATAAACATTTGACAGTTTGATGCGTCTTCTGCACTTTGAACCATTTTATGCATCTATTCACAACAAATAAAGCCAGCTTGTGTGTGTGTGTGTGTGTGTGTGTGTGTGTGTGTGTATGTTTGCTCGGTTATTCCACGTTTTGTAGCTCTTGTGTGGTGTACAACATAACTGCAGCCATTAAGGAGAAACCAGCTCTGGTTTCACTTCCCATTAGCCACTCTGAGCCATGACCCAGGGGGCGGGGGGGGGAGTCAGTGCAGCCATGGCTTTTCTCTTTCTCTCCCCATATAGATAAATATATATAGATATATCCGTACGCGATCTCCCATCACCTCTTCCAGAAGTCTCATGTTTAGCAGCATCATTGAAAATGTTCAATTAAAATGTATATCCTGACATAATTTCTCTCTGTATGAAAGGAGTGAGGGGGGGGGGGCAGTGATCCTCCACGTTCAGGGAACCCACGGAGGCCCCGAGGTACATACATTGATTTCAGTCCCGACCAAAACATGACTAAAGTGTTGAAAACCATTTTTGTGACTGACCCTCTTAAAAAAAAAGCAAAGAAACTCATGAAAACTCATGCACAGAAACACTGATTTGTAATGCAAATCCACAGCATTGACCTTATCCTTGCCCAACGGCTCAGTCAGCCTCACCACTGGCTCTCTTCCCCCACCTCCAGTCCCAGATTACCCATCAATCCCATTTCATTCCACTGGCTAAGCCAGCCCACCAATCAGAGAGCAGGACGCAGCGAAACAGGAGAGTGGATTGGCTGGTGCGGGGGGAAAAGGAGGGGGGGCACTCAGCCATCCCCTAACAACAGCGGCGTGCTGTGAAGTGAGTGAGAACCAGAGAATTCACTCGTGCAATTTTACCTCGGTTTCGCGTCCTCCCTCTCCAGTTTTTTCTGTCCCTTCGTGCCTGCACCCCGCTGTCTGTCTCTCACTCTTTCGTGCGCACACTGGTTTGGTATCAAAAAGACAGCTACCCCCACACACACACACACACACACACACACACACACACACACACACACACACACACACACACACACACACACACACACACACACACACACACACACCCCTCCCCACTTGCCTGTCAGTCTGCATACGAGTGCTGACTCAAAGCCTTGCAGCGACACCAAACAGCTCTGCCGGGGCTCCGGCCATCACACGCACGCACGCACGCACACACACACACACACACACACACACACAGGCCCGGGGAGCTGAGGCAGGTTCCTGGCGGAAGGAGACAAATTACACACTGTGCCACACACACACACACACACACACACACACACACACACACACACACACACACATACAAGCTGCTGAGCTCGGGTTGAACGGGGTCTCTCTGCTGACCTACTTCTTTACCGTCATTCAGAGGCAAACACCGGGCACACTGGCACTCATTGTAAACTCTGCGATAAAGACCGGTGTTACCATGAGGTGAATGTGTAGGATCAAGGCCCCCTCCCTCCCTCCCCCCATATGTTTCCTGTGGTGAGGAGATGGCAACAAAAAAGAGGCCCCTTTCTGTAGACTAGAGGTGTGAACAGCCAGCTACATCCTCCAGCAGCCATCTTGTAGTTCGAGTATGGGAGTACAAAAAGAAAAGCAGAAATGACAGATGGGTGATGATCATTATCACACATGCAGCTTTTAAACTTTGAGGTATTCTTATTTTCTAAGATCATGTCTTTCATTCTGTCCCAGCTTCATTATTTGACGGTATGTACTAGTACCAAGCACGGAAAGCATTAGCAACATCGACCTGCCGTCTTTATGGGGCACTCTTGCAGGTGATTACGTGTCCAGCTGAGCAGAGCTGTACCATGCAATGGAAACGCCACTCACAAAGGCATGCTGTTCACATTTCACCGATCCCAAAAGTAACCCACTGGACTTTACGCAACAAGTCCTGAATGGACAAGAGGGTGACAATTGCCTTTAATTTGTCTTCAGAAATGCACCGGAGAGTTTCATGCTCTGCAATTACCCGATATTCCAGTGGACCTTCTGCTTAGAGGCTCGTAAAATACTGAATTGCAGGTGGTTTCCACGCAGAAAGTGATAAGTCGGTGGCTAATCAAGACCGTGTAACGTTACCATGCAGCTGTGGTGTATCTTTCCTTTAGCGGCTTTGCGGTTTGCCACGGTCAGCGATTCATCACTGCTTGATCCCAGCAGTTTGTGGCAACACCTGCGGCTTAAACAGGTGACTTTTAGAGAGGAAGAGAGGTGATTCCCAAACACACAAAGGCCTCATCCCAGACCGTCAACCATTGCACTCGCACAACACAGGAAGCCCCCAAGAGGGGGAAGCATGTGCCCATTGTGAGGGGGGGTCTTGTGAGCCTCCTCCCTCCTCTCCACTGCTCTTTCAGCCCTGACAATAGCTGCATTGATAACACCCACGAGCTAGGGAGATACGAAAGGAGAGATAGAAGACCAAAAAAAACAAAAAGGTAAAGGCATCACAGCCCTTTAGTAGATTTATAGATACAATTGATCCGTTCACGTCGCTGCCACACACACACAACATGTTTCCCAATTCATAACGAGGCGATGGAAACAAACAGATAATCCCTTGGGAAAGCTGCAGAGAGCCAAGCCGAAAGAGGAAATCTATAACTCGGAAAACTTGCATTGGTTAACAGTCAGCCATTTAATCAGCCACTCCGTCCCCATGTGATGGGTCAGGTTGGGCACGCTCAGAATAGACTACCAGCGAGTGACAGCTGCCTTCTGAAATCAATCCATTTGACAACTTATTCATTCATCAACGCCCTCCTTCATGGAAATAATATGCAAACTCGCTGTCGAGCACAAGACACATTTCCATGGAACTTATCCAATTCCCCCGCAAGATCATTTGGTGTTCTTGAAGTGCAAAAACGGAAAAAAGGGATAAAAAAAGATACTTCTAGTACAGACGATGTGAGCCAAGCATAAACTGTGCTAGCCTGGATATGGAATAGAAGCTAAAAAAAAGATCTGACATAAAAATGTATGCATGAAGACCTAAAAAAACGCAGCAGCAGTTGTAGAAGGATGGATTTAAACCTCAGTGTGATCTCACAACCACAGGCACACCAGGAACTCTGGGCCTCGTGGCAACAGCTCACTCTGGGGCAGAAACATTAAATATCTAATCCCATGTCATGTTACAGGGCCCCTGTAATGCTCCGAGTCCCCTGCATCGATCAAGACCTCCTCCTACCCCCCCATACTGTGCCCTTGTGACAAGTGAGGGAGTAATCAATGCGGTTAAGCGTACGCTACACACGCAATATGCAAGTGAGCGCTGGGTGGGTTTTGTGTAGAGACGGACAGCGTCAGTGTTACACTTTGAGTCTCGTGACACGTTGTGTGTAAATTCTCAGAACTTGAGAAAGAACAAAACCACTAATTATGTGATGTGGCGAGGGAATGAAGGGGCTGCTAAGCACACAAGCAGCTTCATTTCCCATGGTAGCACCTTAGCCACTAGCGCCCATCAAGATGTTATGTCACGGGGCTAAAGGGACATTCAGATAGGGTTAAAAAATAAGTAAAAGAAGCTGCTGTAATCACCTCAACAACCCTCTGCTTTTTTCCCCACAATGAGTTCCACGTTATCTTTAGAAAAAGAGCCCTTGACTTCTCTCATTGAACTACACTAATTCAACGTAATGAGCCTCCAAACAACAGCGATCCAGACAAATGGCATGTCGTGTAAACCAAAGTCGACACTGAGATTAAAAAATTCAATATAGGCCACGTCGCTGAATATCACGACAATCATATTTCAGCCGGGCTAATCAAATTCACAAGCATGACCTCTGGGGTGTATTAAATGTGTATACAACAAGCCGAATGTTTTGCAGGCAGGATATCCATCAACACTAGTATACACGACGTAAAAGGTGGACCAGCAGCAGTCGCACTGGCTGCAAGGAATTGGCTCCCCATAAAAAGGAGCCGTGGATATTTTTCAGCATGCCGCTTGTCAGATCCACGGGAGGGAGACTAAATGATTATGTTGCAACCACAGCACTCCGACTCTTAGAAAACAACAATCAGGGTCCGGGTAGCGTACTGCGGCCGAGTCAAATTAAAGGGGAGTGGGAGCGAGACAGGCACCGGGAGGGACAGTGGGAGACAGATTTCATGGGGAGGGGGGGGGGGTTCATACGCCCTCCTTGAGAGTTGACAGAGAGAAGAACTAAGAGAGAGAGCGATATAAGCTTCTTCTACATTCAAGCAGCTATGACAGACTGATCCTGTGCAGAATGTGACCCTGTCACTCAAACACTACTTGGTTCTCTCCAACAGGCCAAAGTTTGAACCCCCCGGCAAAAAAACAAACAAAAAAAACACACAACTCCCTCCTGTCAACACACAGCGTTGCACCACTGTGGACTAAAGAAACGGAATGCCGGGATGTGGCTTGTCGGGAGTTAAACGGCAGCAGGCTGGGATTACCCGTTAGTGATGTGGTTAATGGAACTCACCACATCCCGCTGACAGGAACACAGCTGGACCTTCGGGCCCGCCGGTGCCCCCTTCAGGGCACCGCAGTGTCAAAGTGGCTACGTAAAGTCCCCTAGCTGCCCTGTCATAGAGCTGCTATGTGCAAAGCTTATAGAGCACATTTGTTTATGTACCGAGGCGGCTCACACAGAAACTGTCGTTGAAAATGTGCAGCTTTTCATGACACAATGTTGTAGTAAGCAATTTCTACAGAAAATGTTTATCTAACTGCTTGCATTTATTCTGTGAAACGAAGCAGAAAAATTGAGAATCTTTGTCAGGTGAATTGTAATGGATGAAAAGGAGATTCACACCCGTGTAATCCAAACCGACCGCCCAACTTTTCTACTGACCTGGAGTAAGGAGAAAAATAACCAGAGTTTAGGCCGCCGCAGGACAAGGTGGCGAAAGTCAAGCTGCTGTCAACCATTTTAAAGTCAAATCAGGTGAGTTTGAGTACAGGATGAAAGCAGCTCACAATGCTCATCAGGACCGCAGACGATATCGAAACCACCATGCAACACATCACTATGATTCATATCAAGTGCACTCAATTTACAATACAGCACAAATGCTCATTTACAATTCACCTAGACCTCAGAGAGCTATACCCAAAGCCTATTTCCTCTGTTTCTGCCGCGTGCAACATCTTGAGCCTTTTTAAAGCCTCTCTGTGTGTGTGTGTGTGTATGTAGGGGGCGGCTGTATGGCTGCAGATTACAGTGTAGCCACAGAACGTTATGAAACAAAGCCGGGGCTTAAGCGAGGGAGTTCCTCTGCTCGGGGAGTTGTAGTGCGAGGCCAGGAGTCCATTCCACCGGCACAACCGCTGGCACAAAACAGACAAGAGGCAATTAAGAAATGATTTTCACCTCACAGCTTGGGACAAAACCCTCGTACCTCACCCCACCCTTCGCTACACTATCGCACACAAAGGCAAAGTCTCTGAGGCCTGGGGGTGTGGGGGGTAGAATACAGGGGACAGAGAATGAGAGGTGAGAGACTGCAAAAAAAAAGAAAGAGTATTAAAAAAACGGTGGTGCACACAGTGTAGATGGTGGTGGAGGCTGTGAGAGAGATGTGAATAATGGGGTTGGTACAGCGGGGATGAAGAATGAAGGTGATGCATGAGGGGCGATTAGATGGCGTCAGTGTAGCCAGCAAGACACAGGAGAGAAAGACAGAGAGAGAGGGGGGGGGGGGGGTGACCACACATGTGTGGCAGACTCCATCAGTGGTGATGGACTTCAACAGGAAGTGAAATAAATGAATTTATGTCGCAGCACTGGGAAGAAAGGAGGAAGCGCTAAAAAAAAATGAAGAAAAAAAAAGCGCCACCTCAGCTGAAGCTGCATAGGCGAGGCGAAGGTGCACAACGTCAGATGTTTTGACATGTGAGTCGTCGTGGGTTTTCTTCTGGTCGTCCGCCCCCAAATAGATCATTTTATCACCGGAGAAATTCTATTGGACTCAGTGTCTTTCAAGGTAATGCATCAATGTCAAAGGTTTTCGGTGTAAGAAAATCGGTTGTCTGACATTCTGCCAAAGTTGCTTTAAATTAGTTAACAGGGACTACAAGAGTGGGAGCTCTACTTTATCATTTGTGATGCAGCCCACCTGGTTGTGGCCAAAGCTTAAAGGAATACTGTAGCATCTTCTGGCACAAAGGGTACTTTATTTAAAAAAAATAAGAATGACTGTTTGACAATGGAGATACAGCTTCTGTGTTATGTTATTATCAAGCATTGCGATGAAACGCATCATGCAGACCCATTTCTACGCCTTCTCACTATTTGTCATAGTAAATAAACTATTCCTACAACTCACGAACACAACAGGAACCGAAACTAAATTTAAAACTGATATGGGAGTGAATGGTTTGAGTAAAGTTCCACTCTCCATTTCAGTGACTGAATGTGGGGGGGGGGGGGAATAACTGTCAATATTGGTAAATCTACTGTCAGGAAATGGACCAGCATCATGAGAGCTTACCAGCTGCTTATGACTTTTTCAATTTACTGGACACAACCGCAGCTGGGTATTACAAGAAAAGCAGATGACTAGAGAAGGGAATCGGTAGAACAGTACATTTACTGATCTGACAGGGCTCAGGACAAAGCGGAAAATGATGGGAGTGCTCTTATTTCATCACTAGGTCTCCTTACATGCTATCCTGATTGTTCAGAGAAGACGCTTTAGCCGTTGGAAGGAATGTTATGTAGAAACATTATGTAGAAAGAACCCACTCCAAAGAACACCTAAGCTTTGAACACAAAATGCATTAAAAACATCAAATGCCCCTTCGCCACGTTTTCTCAGTTTCACTGCTTCTCGCTTCATTTCTCTGACTCACATGGTTGCGAGACAAGTTCCCCCGAATGCAGCCAGGAACCAGACGCTTCGACAAGAATGCAACTTCCACACCTTCGAGCACGTAAAAAGAAAGACATGCAGTTTGACTGGCTCAGAAAGTCAGCTCCTCAGGACACCAGGTAGGTTGGGAGGGATAGGTGACGAACCCACACACTGGCAAAGAGAAGTGTAAGACAATTGAGGGGGGGAATACCCTCTAGTCACCATGGCAACTTCCTGCTAGTTGGCTTACCCAGAACTGGCTTTGTTGTTCTTTTAACTGCTAGCCAACACCTGCATTTCTCGTTTGCAAGTGGCTTCCCATCATCATTCCTAAACAATTGAATCTAAAAACAGCAGCTTCTGTGACGTGCTTTTTCCAGGAGCTGCATTTCGTTAGGAGTGTCATTTCGACAGAGATCGGTAGACGGGCCTCGCTGTCACTGTTGATATTCCACTTGAGACGGTGCCTAATTTGATTATTCCTATCCACCTGGATTTCTTCTGGACGATCACAGGTTGTAATTTCCACGGCTGGCCCTCCCCCCCTCGGGCCTTATGATGCTTGATTCGGGGCCAGGGGAGGCCGGCCAGACATTCAGCCCGGAATCTGGCACCTTTCCCTCAGTGTTCCGTGCACTCTACCTCCCTGCTGTGAGGCCTGGAGGAAATCACGCAGCCGGGAGAATTACAAAAGCCCTCATCTATTGAGCGGAGGTTACACCAGGGGGAACAATACCTTTGGCTCACAGTCTGCGGCTCTCTGTGGAGAAACTTAAAAAGCACCCATTGCTCATAAAATATATCAATAGGCAAAAAAAAAGAAAGAAAATAAAATCAATACTCCCCCTCTGACTCAACTCATACTCTGCTTTTCATAGGAATAAGAGCAAGGAAAACCCCCTCCTCAATTTTGCATCAATAAAATCAAAGATTTGGTTACAGCAGAAAATGGGTCCAACAGCTGTTAATACATTTTTACAAAGGAATAACAGAAAGAACAAGGTTTACCAATTGAAAAATGACAACCGCACAGGGCCAGATTATGCATGTAAGTATGTTGGGGTTGTAGGGGGTGTCTGGCAGGGTGGTGTTGGAGGAGGTTAAATTCCCCACAGCTGTGTAAGATCAAACTGGATAGAGGTTTCCAAAGTTTCCTTTGGCAGTCAAAATCAAAACAAAACGGCTGGGAGAATGCAAGATGCCGACTGAGTGGGAGGCCAAGTGAAAAGAGCTGCAAAACCACCGACAGCGCGTCACGCTGCCAAGCGGTCGGGCCTTTCAAGCAAAATGATCATCACGCGCAATCACATCTACTCGGTACAATTAGGAAAAACAAAATTGAGCGCAAAGACGAGGGAGCCCCCCCCCCCCCCCCGCGCCGGGTCGCGTGCCGGCTCCTTCCTTTCTGCGAGGCAATACGGCAGCTAGGTGAGGAGAAAACACCCTCGCCTCCTCCGTCCCGACTCCAGCGCTGTCCCAACGTAAGAGAAAAAAGAAATGGAAATCTATGCAGTATTCTATTACGAGACCATAGGAGGTGTAATGCGTTTCTGTACCGAATGTGTATGTATTGACCAGGAAAAACAAGTCTGTTAGAGCCCTCCTCCTCCACCCAACGCCTGCTTTGTCTTTCTCACGCGCGAGCCGGCACAAAGTAACCGGAGCGCCGGACAGATGACGCACACAACTTTCAGCCAACCGTGTTTCCGCGTCAAAAACAAGACGTGGAGAAGCGAGGGCCCGGTGCAAACAGTCATTTCTCACTAAATCGGTATGAAACCGCAACATACAAGACTACTTAGCTGCCACAGATCAATAAACTTTGAACAGAACCCTTTTACACCACCTCTACGGATTTGCATCTTTCAGCGAGGGCTGACACGAGGAGATTAGGCGGCAGCAGCAGTGGTCACCCGGCCACTTTGCCCCACCGGCTCATTACTCCCCCGGTTCAGGGATGATGGAGGAGGAGGAGGAATGGGGAGGGGGGGTGGGTGGTGCCATTATGAATTAAGGACCCCCTTGCAAGGGGCCAAATGCTTGGTGAAAAGGGTTGCTTTTGAGAGCTCTTTCACAGAAGAGAGGTCGCCCGTTCCACAACTGCCTGTGCATGGTGGAGGGCCACAAATGATGAGGATAATGATGGTCAAATAAAGAAAGAAATATGTATCTTTTTAAGTTATCGCAGGAAATTACCATCATGAGAGAGTGATTTGTCGGACAGGGCAGCAGAGGTGCCAAAGAGGACCTGAACAGAAGGGCCAGCGGCTTGTTGGCAGGAAGAAACCAAACTGCTCCGTCGTATAATGGGTGATTCATAGGTTACTGCCCTCGGTAGGAGACTCATGAGGCCGTAACGCATAACAAGAACATTCATGAATTTACACTGAATAGTAAAAACTGAACAGGCTTCCCCCCGAATGGAATCTGACGAGACTAAACCACCAGCTACCCTCATAGGAAAATTGATTACTTGGCTTTTTTTTTTGCCTTTCTATCATAGGAAGACCGCGGACAGGAACATTTAGGGATAAAGTACTAAGTACAGTCAAGACATTTTATGATACAGCGTCTTACTGGCATAATCAGTGACAGTGAAACTGGTAATCCCGGCAGAGAGAGACGAAGTACCGGAGGATCGATAATGACTGAGCCTCTGCTCTGTTGCTTCATCCCTCGAGGCTCAATTCACTGGATGTGTAAAGACGCCGGTGTCACAATAGGGGATCAGACGGGATTGACCACCGGATGAAAATGTAAGGAGTGTTTATTAAACTGACAAAAAGCAGGGAGAGGGTGAGCCGACATTGGTCATTAAAAGCTAATGCCAGACACGGCTACCATCGCCGGGTGAATCGAAAATGGATGAAAACTAATGCCTCCCCTTTTCAGCTTATGGGGAAGCACGCGGCTAATCTGTCCTTTCAACGAGAAGCCATGGGCTACTGAAGATTTGTCTGTTTTGCGGTTTTAGTTTCATGAAAATAAAAAATAAATACCATTCGCCAAAAGATAAGCACTACTTTTGCTGAATGTCCTTCGTAGACCCCATGAAGCCTGCCGGTCCTGAGCGAAGAAGCGGAGGCTACCACTCACATTGACAGACACACACACCACTAAGTGTGTGTGTTCACATACAACACACACACACACACACACACAGCGGCTCCCAGCGCCGGACCAGCTGTCTCACTCCCCCCTCCCCATCTCCATCCAAACCCACCCGAGCAGGAGGATATAAATCGCCTCAGGAGCGTGCACTTGGTGTACGTAAATGAAACACACACACACACACACGCGCATTAGCGGTCCACAATTGCGCTGAGTCCGTCCGTGCCTTGTGTGCAACTGGTGGAGCATTATGCTGTAAAACACGCTGCTTATGGTAGAAACCACGCCCAGCGTCGTGTGATTACTCCCGTAAATGCCCAAGCTGCTGATACCCAAAAGATACCTTGGTTTAAAGGCTGGCACTAAAACCGGTTTATCTCACCTAGTGACTGGTAAGTGTACACCCACAAGACCTTTACCTTTGTGTGTGTGTGTGTGTGTGTGCACACACAGGAGATCGCTCTCAGTGCCCACAGCTGATAAGAGAAAGGGTCATATTACGTGACAGGAGTGAGCGCCGTCCGTGACATAATGTTGCAGAGAAGAAGGAGGACAATGGCGGTAGAAGAGGGAACAGAGAGAAGCGTCTGTATTGGTGTCAGAGAAACGGAGCCCGAGCGGTGATGCATTTGACCGCCTGGCAGCCATCGGGGGCCCAAATCCAATCCAAGGCTGTAATGAGGAAGTAAACTCTGCGTTGGCAATGTGGACGTTTAAAATAAAGCAGGGAGGGGCCTTCTTTTAATTTCAGTACAAAGTTAAAAGAATAGATATGGCTGAATTAAATTGGGCTGTGCTCAGCCCTGCGGTGAGGGGGGGGGAAACACAGCTTCATGTGTGCTTACCCACATGATCAGCGGCCTGGCGATGTTTGATGTTTGATTACTTGACAGGTTTCTGTGGAAAAATCCTCATCGGTCACTGTGACACGAAGGGGAATAAGGCTGCTGAACGCATTGGAGTAATTGTGTATGTAGAGTGCAATGTGCTACATTAGTCTTAGGTCCCCCCTGTGCAAAATGTTGCCATTCTTAGAGGATTTTTTAATTATTCTTGGCAAATACTTTTATGCTGCACGGATACAGTTTTGTCAACGTATTCAAATAGCTGCTTTGATTTGACCCCATTGGTGAATAAAGTAGGTTGATGTTCCCATCAAATAAAAACGTATTAACCTCGGTTGCCTTTTGTTTTGTTTGTATGGCTATCCTGCTGGTTCCAAACCGGACACACTCATCACTTTAACAGTCTGCAACGGTATGCATGGCTGTGCCGACTCTGTGATGGTGGTGAAACGCACAAGCACAAATGGAAGCACTTTTATCATTCACAGGTGCCATGTCATGTACATAGTCAAATTAACGGGCAGTACACTTTGGTTTTGCCCCGATAGGCATGGTGACGAGGAGGTTTGCAAAGTGAACCCTGCCATGTTGCACGCGTGAGGAGAAGGGAGCTTGTGAAAGAAGAATTTGCATTGAAACATAAGGTTAAATGAAGCGCATTGAGGCTCAGGCACGGCGAGAGAAGAAAAGCAGACCCTGTGACCCTCTCTTCATGGTCCGACATGAGGCCCACATTTCATTTGGACAGCCCAAGAACGGGGGAGTGAGAGAGAGAGAGATAAAGAGAAAGAAGGAGAGGAGGGGGAGAGTGTGCCTTTGCACTCGCCACTCCGCCCAGCTCTCTATTTTTGTTTCCTCTTTTTGTGCACGCACAACGCACACACTCACGGTGCAATGGATTTCCAACTTGGCCCTCATCAGTTGTGCGCCTGATGAAACAAACACTGACAGCCTCTTTACATTTGTAAAGGCCCCTGCAGCAGCTGTGCTTGTCCCACACACACACACACACACACACACACAATACGTGCACACAAACACGCACTCATGCACACACAACCTTTGAATCAGAGGCCTAGCCCCAGCTGGGGCCTACAGGAAGAGCCGACTCTGCACAAAATGGCCCTGGCTGCACTCTGCCGCGTGCACTCGCGCTATTCTAGCTTGCACAAATTCACTGACACACACAGAATGTGTCATGTTTCGTTAGACAGAACAACATTGCTGCACGTTAGCTCTTGCTACTCTACTCATTACGCAGCACCTGCTGGCTTGAAAACTCAACCAAAATATCAATATATATATTCTTTTTTTTTTTTTTTTTTTTTAAAAAGTGGACAATTGTGAGAACAGGGCTCACTTGCTCCTGCAGCGTCACTCTGCCTGACAAAGCATCTCTGGGAGAAGAAAAAAAAAAGGCACCTGACGGGGCATTTTGTCTCTTATTATTAAGGCAGGTTTACACCAGCAAATAGAAATCCTGGTGGAAATGGTAACGGCAGTGTTTAATTATAGTAAGAATAATACATTTATATATTTTTCAAAGACAGTCTGTATTTTTTGGGTGAAGCGGAGGGGGAAATGGTTGAGCCAAGCATGTATAATTGTCTTGCGCTAATTACGGGAGGGGGGGGGGGGAAGAGAGATCAGTCATGGCCAGGAGTCCTCTCACAAAGCCTAGAGGGAGGCTCGGGGATCTGGACTCCTCCAGGTTGATGTGGAAAGGCGCATATGTGAACCGCATTTTGTCTGGGCCAGACATTATGCATCAACTGCAGCTGCCGAAAACATGTGACAGATGTGACACATACGCACGCAGACAAACCATTTCCATAACCCTGATTATGGAAAGAGGAGAAAAGTTTCCTCGTATAAGAAAGAGACTCACAAAGAATTAGACAACATCAGTGAAGCTGTGTTATTTTCTAAACTCAACGTGATTCAAAACAAAAATAACCATCAGGGGAAAAGTCCCCTTTTAAATCTACTCTGACAAAGACAAAGGGGACACTATGGGATGTTAATGACTGCTGCAGAACACATCGCCCACAAGCGTTACACACAAGCGCTGCGATGTACCCGGTTAGTGTTTAAAACATCTGTCTGTCTTTTGGGGGATGAGTTCCATCTGCTGTTGCTTTTCAAACATGTTGATGCCCATACATTTCAGCACATTGTTTTACTGGCTATGACAGGACACAAAATGTATGCTGCTCATAAAAGGGAGATAAATATATTTTCCAGTACAACTCCATCTTGCAGAGAGGTTTTCTCTTTACTAGAAAAAGATACCAGTATACATTTAGAAACAAGTCCAAAAGGCGTGACGAGATCTTCCTATACTGTGGTTCACACTTTTAGTTCTAACGAGCACGAAACCTAAATCGAAAACTTCTTAAGATGAATACAATTTTTTGCTGTGTCCCTTGTGCTCCTACGAACCTGTTGCTCGGGATTTTGAAACACGTTTCCTCCAGCACACTACACATGTTCCGATTGTTCGGTTTGAAAAATGTAAATCAGCCACCAACTGTCTGCTGGAGGGAACACGCTATTAAAAAGACACTCCACGTGCTGTTTGGATGGGATAAGAAGGGAGTGTGGGGGGGGGGGGTGCAGTGGCTCGCTCTTCTTCGGGGCATTAGCAGAGAAGAACGTCCCCCGTGCCATTAAACGCAACCTACGGTGTCTCGTGACGATAATTAACGGCAGCAATCTGTAAAAGCGCCAGAGAAGTGCAACAAACTTCGAAAGACCAGGAACCCGCACGCCGGTGTGAAGTGTTCGTGAAAAGCGACCCACGCTGAGGGCTCGGGGCACTTTACAACCTCACGAGTGTTGGTTGCATTCGCAGCGGGACCACTGGGGTGTTCACGCGGATCCCCCCCCCCCCACATCCCCCACACACACACACACACACATCCCCGGGAAATCCAGCTCGTGTCACTCGCAGAAAGAAAATGGTTGCTTTGTCGGTATCGCTTCACACATGAGCCCCTGCAATGCGACTGAACAACACGGCCGCTTTATAACAATAAAAAAGGATCGGGTCGTGCGGTGTGCTCAGCTGCGGCGCGTAATGTAATCTAAAAGAACGAGACACCCCCCCCCCTTCCCCAAATAGTATGGCAAACATTAAGTTATTCCTCAACGGGCTGCTGCGATATCGGTTCTGTTCACAGAGGTCACGCAGAGACCCCGGCGGGACTCGTAATGAGACTAATGGCGTAGACACGAGTCCTCGTGCCGTGAGTCGGGAATTGAACAAATGTGCTGAATCGCGTGGACCCCCCCCCCTCCCTCACTCTTTATGGAGAAAATTAAAGAGCCACAACAGTCGGCGAAACACGTCGCGATGCCAGCCAGCCAGTCAACACACACACACACACCGCCCACAGTGAACGCAAACTGTGCACGTAGGCTTCGGCGAGGCGAAGGGTTTCTTTTAGATCGTGTCCAGGTATAAGAACTCGGTTCGGAGGTGAAATGCGGCACGGGACGAAATGGAAGCCGGAACAGCAGAGCCATGGCCGACGGGCTCGTGTTCGCGGCTCCGAGGAGGAAGAAGAGGGGCCGCGAACAAAAGCTTTTTTCTGGAAACAGTTGGCCCAAGTCTTTCGAAATGCACATCATTTTTTTTTAAATGGCATTATCTCATAGCCGGAGACAGAGCATGCAGCACCCCCCCCCCCACACACACACACACACAAAAACATCACGCGTTAAAACGAGCGAAGCCCCCCCCCCAAGCAAATAGCCTCAAACACGCCTGACGTGGAAGAAACGCTGCAACACGGACCTTGAATAAACATTGCTGTCCCTTTAAATACATTTTTGAATAGCGTGCAATTGTTCGCACGCTTACAGTCGTTATACCTTTAAATGATATCTGACCCAAACAGTACCAGAGCAGCCCTGCTCGTAACCTTCACAGTCCGCGATGAAAGTTCAAGCATTTTCATCGAAACGAGCGAGGCAGAACTTGATTTTTTTTTTGTACTTACGTATTTCTTTTGAATGATATTCCGCTTAGGTCTTCCCTTGCTCATTATGCAATCCCCCCAGAAAATGTTTGGCTATAGAGAGAATGGCCACATGGATTTCTTTTCTTTGACTCTCGCCTCTCTCTCGGAGCACCACCAAACGACGATTTAAATCCCCGGCTCTGTAGGGGGGGGGAAGCTCGCTGGCTCTTGCAGAATCCTCCTTCGGCGTTTTCCCTTAAAACTATTCGGATGTAAATCCCCCACCCTAAAAAAAAATCAAGGGTCGACGACGGACAGAGAGGGACTGGACCCAAACTCACTTGGGGATAACATAGTCAAAACAAACGCACAACAATAAGTTCCATTCGCCGAAACAGCTCGGCGTCTCGTCTGTGCGGCGCACTCACTCCCGGCTCCTTCCAAATGCATGAATGTACTTCAGCACACGCCCGCAAGTTACGTCGTGTTCGAGGCGACGACACGACGAGAAATGAATAAATACAAATTCAAATAATGAATTTCTTTTTTTAGAAAAGCGTTTTGCGTCCCGTCTTTTTGTCGTCGTCGTCGTCGTTGAAATGCCGGAGGCTGCGCTCGGGCTCTCGCGCCGCCGCTGCTGCTCTACTGACTGCGCTCGGCTCCTTTCTTCCTCAGCCTCGTCCTCTCCGCCTATCACGTCGCCCCCCCGCTCAGCGGCAACTTCGAACCGCCCCGTGCCCCCCCCCCCCCCCCCCCTCGGCCGTGCTATCTTACGGACTCCCGTTGTGTCGGTGGTAATTTACAGCTTTACAGTAATCGTGTGAATAAATTGTGCATTCTGATATTAGCTCGCGAGGCTGTGCGTGTGCGTGTGTGTGTGTGTGTGTGTGTCTCGGTGGGGATGTCAAGGAGACATGAGTGGTCACAAGCAGGCGGTGGTTATACTTGCCATAATATTCTATTTTATTGTGCCTGAACGAAATGATACGTTGTAAAAGATGTAATAAAATGTCCTATCATGATCACGTGCAGAACGGTCATGTTTTTTTGGTATCTTACATTAATGGTGGAGTGGGAGGTGTTCTTTTAAAACTTTCTTTTAGCAAAATGAGTCACTTCAAGGTACAAAATAAAAACAATCTCAGAAGAGTTCAATGGGTGAAAGTGGTTGTTCCCTAATTATCATGTAAATGTCAGGCCCCAACCCCCAATCTCCACACCACCCAAACAACTGAATAGTGGCTTAACATTAGGAGAATTCCTTTTATAGGATGCTTTCAGGAGCACTTGCAGTTTGGGGGGGGGGGTTTACTTAGACTTTAGTAGGTCCTAGCCTCAAGTCTAGCTGTGGAAAAAACGTGTTTACACATTTGTTTTTGTAAGCTCATGGTAAGTCCTTAGCTATAAATCTGCTCTGTCTCACACTTCTGATGTGTTTTGCTCTGATCAGTTGAACCGATCTTGTGTCTAATTACATTTTCACACTATTTTTTAACAACGCTGTAAAAAAAATCTGCAATTGGAGTTAATTCATATTTAATAAATACATATTAGTAACCTATGTACAATCAAAAAGAAAGTTTGTAATCCCATTTAGTTGATTCCAAGACATTTCATTGATTTATTAATTGGATTTTACTGGGGAGGTTTTCCCACTAAAATCCTCAGTAAATTACTAAGTAGAATTTAGTTGCAATTCAATAGGAACGTAAAAGATTCAGGAAAATGTATACATTTTACTCATTGAGAGGTTTTTGATGTTAGTTAAGTCAACCCATGACATTTTGCAACACATGCACATCAATAATTTATCATCTGCCACAAAGGTAGGGAAAAAAACAACAATGCGAGTACATTCCAGCCTTATTTAACCTGATTTTAACAAAGTGGCTGCACACTTTCAGATTATCTCTTCATCTTTATGCATCAATTTACAAAGCCTGCACCAAGATCTTTGAAATATTGTCTCCGTATAAGGAGATTCATGCCTACTTGTGAAGGTATTATTCACACTTTTGTGTTATCCACTCTGCAGTGTTGTTGAGCTGGCCGGGTGTCCTCATCCCCCTCACTAGAAGTGGGCTCGCTGTGTCATTACTCTAATACACTGAGTGGGACGGTTGCTCTGTATGAACCATGGAGGTAGTTAAGAGTAAAGTGTGTGTAGGTGTGTGTGTGTGGTGTTACAAAAACCCATGCATATATTACATTACATTAAATGTCATTTAGCTGTCGCTTTTATCCAAATATATAGTTGCCTTTTCTCACAGGTATGACTTTAAAAGAAAACTTTATCTAGCTGTACTTAACTGTGTCCAGTATTAAAGCGAACCATTGTTAGGCGGCTATGACCTGGATGAGGTCACTAAAAGTTCCACTGAGGTTTTGGGTCGGTCTGTCATCTTCGGCCTTGAGCGTCTTGTTCACAACGAACAGAAAAAAGCTTTTTCGTGAGGTCCAATTCTGATCGAGTGCCTCGGTTCTAACACACACATTCAGACCCTCATCATTTTACCTTGTTACACAAGCCAGCGGCCATGATCATGAAATATCCCAACCAGACTGAGCGCCTGCCCCAGCAACCCTCCAATGTGGATTACAATCAATCAGCCGCATCCGTGCAATCATGCTGATTTCATTATCATTGGTGTAACGAGCGAAGAGGCATCGATCTGTCTTCTGTGTTTGATGTGGATTTAGCATAACGCACCAAATGATCAAAGCACTAAACTTGCCCATGAATGCATGAACAAAGACACCAAATCAATAGCTGGCGGGTCAATAATTCTAAGCGAGGCTCGCGGATGACATGACATTTTTGTAGCCCCCCATTAAGTCACACTGTATGTAATATATAAAAAGAATACAAAACATATATTGAGGTATCAGTCAGAATCCAGAAATGAGATAGTGTGGATCGAGAGGGATTTTAATAAATGCTGATCAAAAGCACGTCTACTGCATGGTCAAATAAATCCTAATCCTTCATTTTCAAGCAAATCCATGACAGTATATATCAGAGAAAAATACGTTACAGTACCTTTATCTGAACTCATCATATTCTTTTAGCCCCCTGATCAATGATGTCTTGTCTTTTGACAGAGTCAGAGTCAAGAGAGCTATTTTGGGAGGGGGCTGAGGATCACGCTGCCGTTAGCCCCATCACCCTTCACTCTCGGGGGGGTTACCAGGGTCCTCGGCCCTGCTGGTGCTGACATTTAGGTCCCCATGAATCAATGAGACAAGCTGTGGAGGGATGACTGAATTTCACAGCAGTAACCTTCACAGTTCACATTTAGCCCACGCCATATACAGCCTCATAGGGCGCGGGGTCTTTGAGACATTTTTAGATGGATTTCTCTTTAGGAAGATTTGAAGATTCTCCTTTTGACATTAATTTAAAACACTTTAGTGTAGGGGTAAAAGGCCTAAAACTGTAGTCAGCTCCAGTTTGGTAATGCCATGCATGTGCATCTGTCGACTGGTGGTAACGGAGCAAACCATAAGTCTGTTGTTACATAAGCGCATGATGGACTATTGAAACTCAGAAACAATTTAATGTTTGTTAAATGCAGGAAAGCATCATCAAAATGGACGGCCTGTTTTTATTCATGTCTCGCGTGCTTGTGTTTTTATGTGTGTCCTTGAAGAGACAGCATGTTGCAAAAGTGCTGTCTGGACTGCACTGCTCTTGTGTAAATAGCAGAGACATTTACACCAATGGATTTAGGAGTGTGTGTGTGTGTGTGTGTGTGTGTGTGTGTTTGTGCGATGGAGAAGGCCAGGGATTGATTAGGGCTTTCACTCTCAATGTGGTTAATTGCCCAGTGAGGCTTAGCAGACGGTGCGGGCAAGATTGATGTTCGATAGCCAAGAAAAGGGGGAGTCAGGGTGTCTGTGCGTGAGGGAAGGTGGGAGTGGAAGGGTGAGGGGGGGTAGGGGGGATCCCAAATTAATGTTGAAAGATTGAATGGTTAAGTACTGCACACTGTGGAAAAAAACCCAAAGGAGTTTCCTTCAGAAGAAGAAAAAAAATCAAGCAATTGTAATCCCAGCTGCTAAAAATTAAAGAAGAGTCATTGAAATAAAGAAAGGAAAAATATTCATGTCACCTTTTGTTTTCTTCTCATGGAATAAAGGAGTCTTTTATTCGGGGAAGTGCATCCTCTCATTTTAGAAGATGCTTAATTTGGGCTTGATTTGAGAATGACCTGTTGTTTTCCTCTCTACTCTGACACTAATTCTGGCACTGAATCAATTCTCAATGTGTAGTACTCCTAATACCACACTCTGAGTTTAAGCACACATTAGTGAGCTTTTGCCAGAATTGCTAAAACAGCTTTATAAGCTTTCAATCTTGCAGCCAAAAGCTCCTGGAATTTGTTTCTATGAATCTTCACATTGCAGCAGAAGATCTTTAAAGCAGAATGATGTGAATGTTCCTGTTCCATCCACTAGGTTCAGCAAGAGGGGTTGTGGGGCAGGTGGGGAGTTGAGCGGGACGCTACGGGACAGCATTAAGCAAGCTGCAGGGTTGAGGTTGACCCAATAAGGAAGCTGAAACATTATGGCTTGTACGATTCTCGCCTTCACACGAAAGAGCTCCCACGAGTGCCGGGGACGTTAAACACATGAAGTTTGGAGTTTCACATGAACAAAGAATATCCATTTAAGTACAGCGGATCATCTGATAATCAGGGTTAAAAGGGAATATTTATAATGCAATCTCAATACATAACTTATTATTAATTGTTTGGGGTATTTTAAATACTTGGATATTTTTACAAATTGATTTGTCTGCTATTAACCCTCATTTAAAGTTAAATTACATCCAAACACTCGTTACAGTAGTTTTGCTCTTTGTAGAGGCTGGATTTTAATCCTATTTTCAAGAAATCCTATGAAATCTAATGAAGTCTTACGTGTTTGCCTGTTTTGGTGGTGATGATGATGGCCAGAATGGAGGTTATGGCGGCTTTGAATTACTGAATCCGGAGCCACCCCCAACTCACCCCACCTCTCTCTTTCAGGGACCAGTTCACAAACACAATTTATTTTTGACATCCTCTCTGATACACACGCAGAGACACACACCTCTCTTTCTGGAGGGACATGAGAGTCCCCACCCTACTTCCATGGATAATTGGACACCTTCAGCATGAGAAATCCCCCGCCGAAACAAAACAGGAGCCTGGCGGTTTGGACCCGTATCAGCTTGGTAAGCTTTAAGCACGACGGTAAGAGTAAGACAGAGGCTTGAATGATACCAGCTCAATTTGAAACCCCGCCTTTGGCAGGCGGTTCCTTCTGATTCGATTCAATTCGTCTCACTTCCTGAGCTGCATCGGTCGCGGCGTGCGGCGGCAGTGTCAACAGGAGGAATATCCACACCCTCGGGGGTGCGGGGAGAAGCTGTCCCCAGGGCAACTAGCATCGGATCAGCGCGCTCCTCACTGGGCCCTAAGTTGCCTCATCTGGAAGCTGAATGCAAAATTGCCTTCAGATCAGAGCCAAGGGATGTGTTGGCATACTCCCGCCCCCTGATGCTGTTGTTGTGTTTCACTAATGAGGCACACCTTGCTGAATCTGACCTGGTAAACTGCAGACTTTGAAGGCCAAACAGATGAGCAAATGGTCTGGATGTTAAAAGCACATTGTACGGTCTCAGCAGAGGTCAGGTCACCCACCGCGTCAAAGCGCTTTCCAGGATTCCGGTGACACAAGTACGGGATGTCGCTGCAGCGATCCCAAAGAGTTAGAAAGCCAGAAACGGATGGAGGCAGGTGACTTTGAGATGGAAAGGCCCTTTGTGTGAACACCAGGAGGGCACAAGCATTTCATTATTCAGCAGATGTTTTAAAGCTAATACAGTTTTTGTGGAATAAAGAGAATCTTATCATACTGAAGACCTTGATGACACTTTAAGACACTTTATGTCTTTTCCCTCCTCAGTTTGTGTCACCATGTGACCACTGCACTGATTCTAAACTAGACCAAATTAAATCAAGATAAGGGGGTCTCATATCTCACGCTGAAAATGACTGAGCTAATCTGATTTGAAACAAGAATCGTCATTGTGAAGGGCTGCTGGTATCCCCCTCAGTATTGTAAGCCTTTAGATCGGCTCGGGCTGACAGTGTTTGGCTCTGTGCTCTCTGTGGCTGCGAGGGCCAGGCTGCTACTGGCCACGGCCGAGGACCATTCAGTAAATACTGACACCTGAATTCATAAGAATAATACCGCCATTACGGTCTTCTGCAGATGCCTTCCCAATAGGGTAAATTCTCTATTTATTTTGTCATTCAATGAAACAAAACGACCCCGTCTCATTGCTTGATTTCCTCAACAATCCTTTCCACCGTGAGTCCAGTTTTCCCATTCAGTTTGACATCATTGAACACTCTTGTTCCCCGTTGCTCACCCCGAACCAGTCTGGACTGGAGTGTGGCGTGTATGAGTTGCTAAGCATGAATCACTCATGAGGAACAAGCAGCGCTGTAGCGTTGCCAGGTCTCTTGTGTGTATCTAGCCACACAGAGAGCAATAACGTTCAGCCACAAAGGTTCTATAGCCCGGCATTGACTGGGTGACTCATGTGGGTCAGGACCTGCCACAGGTGGGGGATCCCAGGCTGAATAACCTCCCCTCCCTAACAGTAGGCAACGACAGCCTCTGCGCCCCTTTTCACCCACCAGGGACACCTGCACTGGACACAAAAGCCATCCCCCGACGATTCTTTGAGGGCATGAGCAGAAAGTGGAAAAGGGACGCGGGGGGGGGGGGGGACGGAGCGAGCGCAGAAAGAAATGGGGTTGGATGGATGGATCGCGGTGGGGGCCGCCTCAATTGTGGCCATGCGGAAACAAAGTAACACAAACTCCAGCCACAGCAGGGGAACAGCTGGAGCACACAGGGACGGCTGTCTGGGTGGTCTGAGAGCAAGGGAGAGAGAGAGAGGGGGAGAGAGAGAGAGAGAGAGAGAGAGAGAGAGGGAGGGAGAGAGAGAGAAGGGGTGGGAGCATGCAGGAGAAATGATGGAAATGAAAGACACAGAGAGGGTTTGGATGGAGATGTTGGAAAAAGAGGGTTCCTCTTTATCCCTGCAATTATGGCAAATCGGTACACATCAATATCTAATTATCCAAAGAAGCCCTTCCACCAATAGCCCCCATTAGAGGATGAGGTGTAATTCAAAGTGCATGAGAAACCAATTCCGTCTAAAAACATGTACAAATAACAGTGTATTTAAAATCGGTTCCAAATGTCTTTGGGGACAGCTTCCAAACATGGGTTGATAATTAGGATTTTTTATTTTACTTTGATTGGTAAGAATACAACTATTGCTAAAATAAGATAAGATAATCATTTATTAGTCCTGCAGCGGGTAAATTTACAGGAATACAAAAGCAAAGTAGGTGAAGTGCACATATTGAAAAACAGTAGGAGTAATTAAATAAAAAAAAGATTGAAGAATCCACAATAACTGAAATGAAATGATAAAAGAACATTAAACAATACAGACACATTATATACACAGAAAGAGCAGATATTGCACATTTATATCAAACCACACACTGTAGCCAAGTGAAAAGAAAGTTTTAGTTATCACAAAATGTCCCTTCTCTCCACTTCCCCCACTGATCATTTAATGGGGTTTTAATTCAGCTGCTTTCATCAGAACAGTTTGATTTATACGTTGGCGTTACCAAAGACAGAGTGTTGGTTATTAGGAAGGCAATCTGATAACCCATCTATCAATAGATGAGCATTCACCTGCACACAGTTAGCCAATATCCCTGTCCTTTTTCATACGCTCATCACACCAACATGGTTTGCATGGTAAAAAAGAAGGTAAGTCACGCGGGAGGTCCTCCCATTTGCATATCCCCTGGGTGCATGGTGTAATTCAGCCACATATGTCCTCACCCTAATAGGCTGCAGTTGGCTTTAAGCAAAGCTTGTGTTTCTGGAAGCGACCTTGCTTGATTGTCTATTCGTATTCGAAGCTCTGCTCTGATTTGCAACTGAAAGGCGCTTAATTGCACTTGGACTAACTGAATAACTATAGGTCTTCTAAAGAGGGTGTGTGAGGGAGAAAGGTGTTTTTCTTTTGTGTGCCGGATTCAAGCTCATCGTCGCTGAGTGCAATCTGCTTCACAGGGTATCGCTCACATTGGTTGTGGTTGTTGAACGTGATGAAAAAACAGGGCACGTGTGACTGTGAAGTTAGCCTGATTGGCTACATGTGCTAACTCCTCCAGTTCAGCCTGTATCACATCCCACTGAATTCATAATGTTACTAATCTGCCTCCATGTTTCCCATGGTAATACATAATATATCTGTCTCAAACAAATGGAAATATATTCATGATATGCATTCGCTTATTCTGCACTAAATTTGACATTCTCCTCCCAAATCCACAGAGACAGAAAACATTAGTTGGGTTGTTACAACACCAACCAGAAGCCACCATAAATTGAGGACGTACTCTGTTTGTGGTCATAGCCCGCTGCTTATCTCCCACATTTGACTGCATTAATATGCCTCTCAAATTCTCTTGTGTGTGGTGTTGCGGCTGCCTATATCTGAGAGGAGCCTTATGTGTGTTAATCCCAACTTGTTATCCACGACATCAAACCCAATTTATCCAGATTTAACATCAATTTTCTGTTCGACGGAGGGGAAAAGCACCGGGATATAAATTCATGCTATTTTTTAAATCTTTATTAATAATTACCCAGCCGCTCCTGCAAAACACCCTCCACTTTCTCTCTCCTCGATATTAAACAAGATTAGGATAGCTCAAATGTTAATGAGATTCCTTTTTTTGAACAAACTGAGCCTTATTTCTCCCTTTCAAAGCGAGCCATAAACATCCTGCCTGTAATAACGAATGATGATTACGCCGATGATATTAATTATCATTACTTTCAATTACTACACCCAGCCAGGCCCTGTCGGTTATGAGGGCAGCTCCCTGTGGAGGAGCTGCCACCCGCCGCCGAACAGTCATTAGCCGAGCCGGGTGATGGTGTGATTCCCTGTGCCTCTCCTTCTTCATCTCTGCCTTCCTCCACTTCTAGACTTCGTTTCGCCCACGTCATTTTTCT
Organism: Pungitius pungitius; assembly: GCF_949316345.1. Taxonomy (NCBI): domain Eukaryota; kingdom Metazoa; phylum Chordata; class Actinopteri; order Perciformes; family Gasterosteidae; genus Pungitius; species Pungitius pungitius. The sequence goes on along the minus strand of NC_084916.1, from coordinate 9,330,645 downwards.
CTGTCTTCCGTCTTCCTCTATTGTGTCAAAGAGTCCACGATGCTCCACACACTATCAAGGTTCAGGCCCATGGACGGATGAGGGGAGGTGGAAGTTAATTGTTGGGAGTTCTGAGATGAGCTGTGAGGGAACGCGTCGCACGGATTGTGCAGATCCTCAATTTCCTTTCTACCCTCCTCCCACACACACACACACACACACACACACACACACACACACACACACTTCCTCCTAGTTCATTCTTCTCCTCTGTGGCTCTCATCTCGCTTCTTTGCTTTAGCTCTTGTGTCACCGCTCCCTCGCTCCATCTTGTTGCTTTGTATCTCCCCTTTGCACTCCTTTCTCCTGACATAAAACATCCATTTCAGCCCTATGAAATATGGAGAGGGCCCTCATGAATTGTTCAAAGGTTAGCAGCGTGCATGCCAATGGCAGCAGGGGGACAGTCTCAGGTTTTCAGGAAACTGCAGACTGCTCATAAACCCGTTGTCACGGTTTGGCTTCGCTTCCTGTTTTAGTTTGAAGTTTCATGTCTCTTGTGGTCCTGGGTTAACTTCACTTCCTGCCTTGTCTTGTGATTGCGTGATTGTCTCCACCTGTGTCCAATCACCTGCACCTCCCTTGTGTATTTAAGCCCTGTGTGCCTGTTGTCCCCTGTCGCGTCATTGTCTATACGTCAGTCGTCATTGGAGCACGTCTTGTCTTGGTTGTGAAATAAAGAGCACTTTTTGATTAGAAACTCTGCGCCTGAGGCCTCACTACATCCTGCTTCAGCAGCGATCGTGACAGAATGACGCGACCCCAGGAGGACTCAGCAGAGTTTTGGAGCGTTCGGGGCCCCGACTATTTGGACGAGGGAAGTCCTTTTTGGCGGCGCGAGACAGACCTTGTTCTCGGGCCCAGAGGCTTCCGAGAGATGTGCCTCGAGATTCGAGACCTCCTCAACCCGAGGAAAGGGAGCCCGGGGGGGGAGGAGACCTCGAACCCCCCAGTCCCGGCTCCTGTCCCGGCCCCCAGAGTCTCGCCTCCACCCGTTCCGGAACCCAGAGCCTCGCCTCCGCCCGTCCCGGCCCCCAGAGTCTCGTCTCCGCCCGTCCCGGCCCCCAGACGCCCGTCAGCGCCCGTGCCGGCCCCGAGACGCCCGTCAGCGCCCGTTCCTGCGCCGAGACGCCCGTCAGCGCCCGTTCCTGCGCCGAGACGCCCGTCAGCGCCCGTTCCTGCGTCGAGACGCCCGTCAGCGCCCGTTCCTGCGTCGAGACGCCCGTCAGCGCCCGTTCCTGCGTCGAGACGCCCGTCAGCGCCCGTTCCTGCCCCGAGACTCCCGTCAGCGCCCGTTCCTGCCCCGAGAACCCCGTCAGCGCCCGTTCCTGCCCCGAGAACCCCGTCAGCGCCCGTTCCTGCCCCGAGAACCCCGTCAGCGCCCGTTCCTGCCCCGAGAACCCCGTCAGCGCCCGTTCCTGCCCCGAGAACCACGCCCCCGGCCCCGGCCCCGCGGCGCCTGACCATGACCCCCCCTTCCCACCCTCTGGGGACCGTCTGGAATCCGGTCCTTGGAGGGGGATTGGGGTCAGGGCTCAGCCCGGTGATCCTCGCCACGACGCCGCAGCCGCACAGCTCGGCGCCCCCCGCCACGACGACGCCGGAGCCGCACAGCTCGGCGCCCCCCGCCACGACGACGCCGGAGCCGCACAGCTCGGCGCCCCCCGCCACGATGACGCCGGAGCCGCACCGCCCGGCGCCCCCCGCCACGACGACGCCGGAGCCGCACCGCCCGGCGCCCCCCGCCACGACGACGCCGGAGCCGCACCGCCCGGCGCCCCCCGAGACCCTGACGCCCGGTCGCCGTAGCGGCCGGCCCCCCGAGACCCTGAAGCCCGGTCGCCGTAGCGGCCGCCCCCCCGAGACCCTGAAGCCCGGTCGCCGTAGCGGCCGGCCCCCCGAGACCCTGAAGTCTGGGCGCCGTGGCATCCCGGCTGGAGGGACCCGACCCCGTGCCGCCGACCCTTGGGGTCCCCTGGGCGGCCGGGGGTTGTTGGGTTCCCCGCCCTCCCTCCCTTGTCTGTTTTTCTAGGTTCCACCCTACTTTAGGACCGTCTGGAATCCGGTCCTTAAGGGGGGGGTTCTGTCACGGTTTGGCTTCGCTTCCTGTTTTAGTTTGAAGTTTCATGTCTCTTGTGGTCCTGGGTTAACTTCACTTCCTGCCTTGTCTTGTGATTGCGTGATTGTCTCCACCTGTGTCCAATCACCTGCACCTCCCTTGTGTATTTAAGCCCTGTGTGCCTGTTGTCCCCTGTCGCGTCATTGTCTATACGTCAGTCGTCATTGGAGCACGTCTTGTCTTGGTTGTGAAATAAAGAGCACTTTTTGATTAGAAACTCTGCGCCTGAGGCCTCACTACATCCTGCTTCAGCAGCGATCGTGACACCCGTAGGGTCAGATTTTCCCGGCCTGTACCTGTTGAACGAGGGCGTTTCGGAGAATTCGGTATACACACACAAATAAGTTGTCGGACAGGGTGTGTGTTTTTACGATGCACTCAAAAATGAATAATGTAGAGCCTCAAGTGAGGGACATCATCTTTCACCAAGTCGCATGCTTCGGCCCTGAGTAAGATAAGTTGTAGTCATTGAGCGAGCCACATTCTTTAAATGCCTGAGTGATTTTGCATGACCCTCAAGCGGAGATGTGAAAAATTCTGCAGCATTTACGGAGGCAATGGATGGAAAATAGGCATCAAGTCTTTACATTTGCTTTCACAAAATACTTTGAATATTATTAGTTCTCCTCCTACTTTGGAGAATATGCCGAACTACAATGATACTGTGGTAATAGTGCAGTTTTCACTGCAGAAACAAACAGAAACCTGTTTGGCGATATTTTGAGATTTTTATTTTCTGTTATTAGTTTTTCCAATAAGCCCTTTGAGCGTTATTCAGTGTTTGCTAATTCATTACTTGGGCCAAAACGTGCAAGCCACTAGACGATACTCGTCATAAATTCTCTTTAAACACCTTGTAAAGTAATTGGAAGCATCTGCACACTTAGCTGTGTTGGTCGCCATTTGTTACAAAAGATTCATGTCCACTGAAGAACACTAATGAACGGTGGTCCGGTCTATATTTCTTCTTTCATTGTGCACTACCTGTAAGTAAATAAGTACAAACTCCAGGAAATGTATGCTACTGTCATAAAAAAAAGAGAATTTAGCCTCAAAACTCTGCAACACTAAAAATATCCCGGAGGAAAGAAGAGGAGAGTAAGAGCAAGGGGCTGCATGGTGCTGTATGGGGATGGGGGGATCAGGTGGTTCCGGGTTTTTATTGGGTCGGTCCCACTGGATGAAACGTGGCCTGTTCGCTTTGGTTAATTTCATCCTGATGAGCTTGTCAGCTTAGCACAACACGGAAACAAAGGACGAATATGGAAGCATCAATTAAGACGTACTTTGGTGAGGGTTTTATCAGTTGTGGCTTTTTGCCTCGGGCCTATTAGCTTGTGATTGATAGCTATAAACTTGAGCAAGAGGGGTGTGCATTACAGATGGACAGATAGAGCATTTTGAGGGCCTGCTGACTAAAGTGCTTTACTGCAGCTCGTGCACTTGTGGTTATAATGGAGGGCCTGCACACCACTCGAGAGATTGTGTGGATATATTATTAATCTGTTCCCTCTGCCATTGCTGTGCAGTGCAGAACTGTGGGCCGGGCAGAGAGGATGCTGCTGTGGCGCCACCATTCCCTTATCTGTCTCTTCCTCTCCGTCTCCTCCACTCTCTTTAGGCCTCCATCCTCTCCCCCCGTCTTTCTCCAGAGGACTATCTGAGGACAGAGGCTAGAGCTGGAGGAAGGGATGATCAGATCAATATTCCTCTCAGGAAATGGACCTCCTCTGTCTCTCTCCCCCTGTCCCTGAACGTCTTTAGTACAGCCAGCTTGTCTGACCGCGATATTAGAGCATTGTGGCCAGTTTCACAAGGAGCCAGATAAGCAGCCTTACACAACCCGTCGCAAAGTGTGACAACTGCTCTAGTTCCCATGTGTCGGGTGCGGGGGGAAACCGGTAGAGGTGAGCAAAGAAGGAGTTGTGTCATGTCATGTCCTTTTGGAGTCGCGGTGACGCTGACTATCCAAAAATGACTCAGATACGGTTTGTGATGCATCAATATTCTTTTGACATGGTGATAACTTTGTGAAGGCTCATTTGCGGAAGTGACACTTCCCTTTCTCTATTCAATACAGATATAGTCTGTTATTGAAGGTAATTATCATTAAATTGACCTTACTTTTCGCACATAAGCAGATTTAAAACACGTTAAAAGAGTCAAGAGACTTATTTTGCATTGCCAGTAGCCTATTTTGTCTGGTGTGTAATGTTCGAAGTAAGCGATGCGCCGGTAAACAAGGTTACTAAACAGTGAGAATGTGACTGTTTTTTTTTTTTTTACATCTGTTACTCATTCAGTCTTTCAAACTCTCAAACAAGAGTTGCCGATTGTTTGAACAGTGGGCAGACTAACAAATGTGTTTTTAATGAGTTTGTTTCTGTTGAGTTTGAATAAATTGGGTTTCAGCAACAAGGAATATTGTCTCGCTGGAGTCTAATGTCTTTGAGGAGAGAATATTTACTGCATGTTTTGTCTTTAAATAAATTATAATAGATGGTCAGATCCTCATTGATTTTTTAAATTATTTGTTGATGATATTAGCTGTCATCGCTGATAACCTCTGTGAAGCAATCAACCACAAAGAGAAGACTTCCCATGCAAGCATTGAAAAGACATAACTAATAATGCCCTCCTCTGAGATAGTCACAATCTAGTTTTCCAGAGATGTGTCACATTATTTCAACAAATTAAACACTTGATGATGTTCTTATAGTCATACTTTCATGTGATATAATTACACAGTTGTGTTTAGTTTAGGGTAAAGGATATAAGTGAATCCTAATGGACATAGATAGATAGATAGTAGCATTCATTTGGAGTGGATGCATTTGTTAGGAGAAACGTCTAAAAACAGGTGGACAAGTTGATGTTTACCTTCAGCTATTCATCGAACAAAGAACGAGTGAATGAAAGAGAACAGAAAATTGGACTATAATCAAACTTGAGACAAACAAGATGAGACACGACAGCTGAGCCACGGTTCTTTGGATACATTGTGTTGGTTTACTACCAGGGTGGAATATCCCCTCGGCTCACTGGCTGCACCCATTGTTTGATTGCAATCACTTTTTTTCCCCTCTGCCAAGACGGCTGATGTCACGGGGCGCTATGAGGCCTACTTCTGTTCCAGATCTTGCACTTCGCCCCGGCTGCAGAGACGTTTCCACATTCCAAGGAAAGTAATAATTTGCTGTCAAAAACGGTTTTGTGCTTTGACTGTTGAGGCAGCGAAGCTGCAACCACAAATTGTGTCAGCTGGAGCACCACGCGGATGTCAGGGCCGGTAATGGCTCGTAAACTGCATTAGGATTGCGTCGTGGAAGCACGTCGTTTGTCAGATATTTGTGGTGTAAGGTCATTGAGAGAAAAAAGACCAACATGGCAATCTATGTAACAGATTATTTCCCACACACGGTTGTTTCCCCACTGTTGTGTGGGCGTATGTGTGCGCGTGTGTGTGTGTGCGTGTGTGTGTGCGTGTGGTGTGTGTGAGAGAAGAGGAAGAGATTGTGATGAACAACAGGAAAGGTGGGGAGTGTAGATGATACTGTATTTGTCTCTGTGTGTGCAGATAGCGAAGTTTCCACTGGAGCCGTGAACTGGCATTGTTGTAAGTGTATAGATGGCTGGTCCCATCTCTTTCACCCCCCCCCCCCTCCCCCCCCCACACACACACACACACAGTCCTCTATTATATGGACCTGCTACCTAGAGATTAGCTTCCCCACGGAGGGGTGTGGATGTGCCGTTGACCACTGTCCAATCAGGCGTGACCTAACAGTGACAAGCAGCCAACCAACACGCCCAGATCCCATTTGTCTGCCAGAGGGCCGTCACATGACGGGACCAACTGTCACCACACATGGTCTTTTTCTCTGTTAAATCTGTCCATTTGTGTCTGAGAAACAATCAATCCATTTATCCTCGTTATCCGCGAGGAATTTTTTCTTTCTGCCTTTCCCTCGGTTAGGAAGTAGACTTCAACAGGAGGCAAACCATTTCTCTTTCCTACACTGTGCTCACATTGTGAAGTGGTTCAATCCGCTGCTTCTGGAGCTGCTCAAACTCCCCGGTTGTCAAATGATGAAATGGGCTGCACTCTCTTTCTCTCTTCTTTCCAACAGTCGAACCAGAAAAAGACCCAATTGAAAACACACCGCGTTCCGCACAAAATAATTTCCCACAGGTGCTGAGACATGATCTCTTTCTTTGTAGCGGCCCACATTGACCCGGCTGATGACTTGTTTCTTGTGTTGTAAGCACCTGGGCATTTTCAGCTTCAGTTGACTCCAAATACAGAGATTATACACTGGCTATTCACACTACATTAGCTCTCCTTGGAACAACAAACACTGTGTTTGTTTTGGACATAAAGATGGGCCCCTGTTGTCTTCAGTTGAATCCCCTCATATAAAGGAACACTATTCAAAGCCAACCTGCAATACTTTCCCCCCCCAATTAATACAGCAGCCGTCTGCACCAATAAGGTCCTCTGCAGTTTGTTAAACGTGGCCTCTCCTGGTCTCTGTTTGCGTGACTTACAATGGGCCTGAATTGTAGTGGATTATGTTTATACTTTGCATCCTGTGGTGAGAACATGCTGAGGAAATAGTGTGTGATCATTGCACGTCGAATGTGAAGGTGCATATCCTCAACACGAGCACGGCTCTTTGTGTTCTCTTCATCGTGTCCTTCACATGTCTCTTCTGGCAAGCTGGGATTTATCCTACAATTTGACATGCTTTACTGTTTGATTTGCTCAAGATACACTTGCAACTGAGGCTATGGTGGTAAAAAAATGAAAACCCCTGTCTCTCGGTCTCTATGTCTCCCTCTGGAAATGATTAGGGCTGTTGGGGCAGCCTGAAACCATTACTGATGTACACGGATGAAGTCCCATTTGTTTGAAGTGAGCTCTTGCACGTCCGAGTGTGTCTTTGTGTGTGTGTGTGTGTGTGTGTGTGTGTGTGTGTGTGTATGTGTGTGAGAGCAAGTCTGCATACATCTGCCCGTGTGTGAGATCTCCCTCTCCTTCCCTTTCTCCCCGAGCCAAGCCAACGCCAGTAAAAAACTCATTGCGGAGGGGAACTGGAAATAAACTTGTGAGGAAACCCGATCTCTTTGAAGTGTCAGGCTCGTAGTTCAAACCATTGCCGGTTCTCAAATATGTGTCATCGGCCACCAGTTTAGGTATAAAACGTTTCCTTTGGCAGCGGACACGTTCCGCCATTGTTGCGTCGCCGCCATGCTTTGACAATAAAACGCAGCGGCTTTTTCCTGTCCTTGAGGCTATTTTATCCAGAGAACATGATTCCAGGAGAGGCACGTTACCGGAGCAGTGGAACGTCAACCTGACGTCTCAATACATGTCGTAGGCTTTTAGACAAGCGATCAGGGTGTGGAGCTTTGATGTGATCCGAACTTGTCAAACAGGCCCCTTACTGGTGGTTTTGCATCTCTTGGCCAAATAAGATATAGTGTATATTTACAATGTACAACCCTGTTTCTGATATCATTGATGGATGGCAGCTTGCATGTTAAAGAGGAAATCTTAGCTAATTCTCTTCAAAACAATTTTGTTTGTGGGTGTAATTTTCTTACAATTGTGTAATTCTTATTGTTGTCTTGTCATCTCCTATCAAGGACAGAAAGGAAGAATATTTAAAGTAGATTGTGGGATGTCCTCGCTAATGAATGATACACTTTACTCACCAGTGCAATATAATGTACACTTCTATTTGAATTCTCATTTTGTGTGCTGGGAGCGGACTGGTTAGTCCCTTTTGCAGTGTTTACTGTCGACAATGAGGTTGAACCCCTCTTAAAATGCAAGACAAAGGCAGAGAGGTGCTAAGGGGCAGTAAACAGCTCGCCCCATCTCCTCCATTTCCGTCACAGGGACACACAAGGACACACAGGCACACACACACACACGTACACACGCACACACACACACACACACTCACATACACTCTTTTATCTCTCTCTTTCTGAACAGGTCGACTTAGTTGTTTTTTTAAGTTGTTTTATTTCAAATTTTTGTTGGCTGAAATCTAGAAGTTCTAATTATAATACAAAGTTTTCTTTTCATTGGCAAAACTGTGTTGATATTTATACGTGGGGTTCACTTTCTTAGTGTTGAATGATTTTTGACACAGGGAATCAGAAATACAAGATTGCCTTTAAGCTACGTTGTTGTCTAATGTAAATGAAAGTTTTGTACAAAAGGGAAAAACAGTCAGTAATAATAAAAAAATAAAAATAATAATAATAATAATATAATAAATAATCCATAGATCTGCATCATGAAGCATACATGGATTTACAGCTGTAAAATCCTGAAGTAACTATTAATGCACGGATGTGTAAATACAGGACTCTTACTAAAAGTAAAATTGATGTATAATAACTACAAGAAATGAATTATAAAATGAGTTTGTGAAGGAAAGAAAGGGGTAAAAAATTTTTTTTAAATCTTTAAAAAAATACGTTGGTGGTAACAAACAAAATAAGGAAATTCAAGAATTTCCAATGAAGTGGAACAAGGCTGCTTTCAAATTGATTTGAAAAAGAATTGCAGAGACGATGATGGGAGGGCTCTTCTCTTCTCTCTAAAAGGAACTAATCACTGACAGTCACCGCTGTGAGATGTTCGATTTCGACTTCCACCAACGTAAGCCGCTCTCCGGCAGCAGACTGCTGTGTTATCAGTGTGCAGTGGCGGTGAGCCTGGTGGGCTCCTAATGATAGCTTTGCCCTTCGCCACAGACTAAATCAAGGCTTGCTGGGTAAACCGACTCAGTGCGAGCACTTAACCCCGGTCTGCTCCCCCGCCGCCAACGCAGAAAACGTCTCTGTGTTTAAATGCTAATGTGAGGGGACCACCTGACCACCACGCATCCAGGCACCCTTTACTGCAGCGACGCAGACAGCCGCAGCAAATCACCCCCAAAATAACTTGTTTCCTGTTCCAAAATCGTCCCAATGTTACAATAACTGTGCTACAATCGCTTTCTCTGTCAGTCCATCGCTCCACATCCCTGTTGCACCGACACGGAGCAGGGGGAGGAGGGGCGTTCGTCTGGGGTTTTTTTGTATCAGTTTCCTCATTTGTCATTCCTGCAGGGAGAGATCTCTCCAAAAAGTCTGAGGTTCCTTCCGGATTGTCCTCCGAGTGTTTTGAAACATCCATCTGAGACGTCTGGAGACGCACCGAACTCGGGGCGTCAATTTGTCTCCGTAATGTGGAACTGTCAACACTTCACAGCCCTTTAAAGGAGACACCAAAGAGGCTCGCCCCTTAACTCCGGGGCCTTAAGACAGGCATTAGTGCAGACTTCAGAATGGAGAGGGAGTGTGTGTGTGTGTGTGTGTGTACACCTGTGTGCATGTGGCGCCTCGGGGATCCCAGGTGTGTTCATCTGTCTGCCAGTCACATCCCTTCAAGGAGAACAAGGCAGAGGCAAGACACTCAGGGTACCCGAAGATCAAGTTACACTTCCCTCTCCGACCGCTTCTCATCATTCAAACAAACACACACAGTCACTCACACAACATTGCCTACGAGTATGCAGGAGGTCCATGATCCATGAAATGGGGAGTAAGAGCTTGAGGCCAGAGTGGAAGCCGTGCAGAGGGAGGGAGTGGCGTGATTGATGGCGTGGAGCAGGAAGTCGTGCAGGGTTGCGTTACAGGAGGCGGCGGGACGGGGCCGGAGAGATGTGCGCCACGAATTATAGGCGAAGAAATGAAAACGTCCATATCCATGAGGATTTACAAGGGTTGCAAAACGGGCGATGGGGAGACCTGAAGCGAAGCGTTAAAAGGCCGAGTGACAGAGACGCCTCTGCGTGTGGACCAATTGCGTGAAATATTTGATGGTAAAGCAGAGCTATGAGATTGAATCATGTTCCTCTGACCAATGCATGAAAGTTTGAGCCTCTCGTGCCTCGCTGGGGCTTCAGCTTAACTCATGTGTGGGTTTTTAGGTTTCTGTCTGTCGCGAGTGTTTTGAACTTATTTCGGCGCAGAGTTTGCAGGGAACACTGGTTAGATGCACCTGCAGCAATCAAAGTTCTAACTGTGCATTTGAAATCAGATTTACAACAGCCTTTGTGTGTAAACTAGATCAAGGTGTCAAAAAGACAACATCAGAAAATCTGCAAAATATCAAGAAGCAGAAAAAAAGAGGTAAAATCCAATAACTAAAGGAGGGTTTGAGGTGGGGGAGGGGTTCTTGTGTAAATGCAACCCAAGTATAAACATTGCGTTTTCCAAGACCGCAATTTCCTGTTTTCCCAGGCGATTAGAGGGAAATGTAAGCCTGGAGGAGTCACGGCACGGTCATGCTTCCTCCTGCGCTTTAAAGGAGGCTGGAAGAAGGGAGTCGAGGAGGCCGAACTGCTGAGCTCAGCCGAGCCCAAATTTACATATGTGTGTCGCTGCTGCGCACATTGTTCCACTTAACTCCCTCCACGCGCTGCAGTGTGTGTGCGTGTGTGTGTGTGTGTGTTACGTAGACGGCTAGGCCTCTGCGATGCCTTGTAACCCATTCCGGCAATTTATAGCAATAAATACACGATGACTGCTTGAAAATAAAGTGAGATGATTTATGGGAGTACATTTCACAACATTAGTGCTGAATTTTAAAAGGGTGTGTGGGGATTACACACAGAGCTGTAAAATAAATTCATGTGCAGCTCCATATTGTACACAAGGTGCGGATTGGTCACGTGGAAGTCTGGGTTGACTGGGTGCTCACACTGAGTTTGCCCTGGGAATGTTTTAGGGATAAGGAGGCCACGCTGTCCTTCACCGCGGGGTCCCACGAGGCTATGCTCAGTGAAAACGGCACCCACGCCCCCCCCTCCATCAACTGCCTTCTCTTCAAGTTGTCATGGTGATGCAACCTTTACCAAACTCAATGTGGTCCCTTTGGAAGTCAGATCATTATCCACACACGTTGAGGGAAAATTGCAGCACTCCCACTGAATGAAATCATTTGTTATTCAAATTAAATGTGATTTTTTTTTCCTAGTGTTTTTTTTACTACTTGGTCCGTGGCACTTTGTGCGCTGAATACGGCACCAGCTGATGGTTATTGTGAGGATGTTTAATGTAAGATTTGATTTGAGTGGATTATAGAGTTCCAGACGTCATGTTTCCCACAGCATGTCACTGTTTGGAAAAATGGAAAAATTAACTTTTTATTTGTTTAAATCAGAAGAGATTGGCTAGATTTCAAGTCCCTCCATCTCACTGAAGTATTTCTTGCTGTCTTTTATAAAAGGACATGTTGAGTTTTTGCTTTACTTGGCAGCCCTGTTTCTGTTTGTGTATGTCAGACAATGATCGACGATCAAAGTCACATGTTTTTCCCAAAAGTGGTGTAAAAGTATTCTAATATAAGTAGTAAGTAGTAAGTATAAGTATTCTCTGAAGGCATATACAAATAATGGAACAATTGACATATGGCTTTGGGAAGCTCCATTGGCTCACTGTGAACCAACATTCTCTAAAACTGGAAACAAGCGATAACAAAAGGAAATGTGATTTAATTGAAATGTCTCATTCAAGACTCATTCACGAGTCGGCAGTGAATCAGTTGCGCCATGAGGCAGTTTAACCAACAATAAGCGGAAACATTTGACAGTAAACAGGGCTTTCACAAACACAATCTGCCACTCAGAAATATTCATCCCTCTATTCATCTCCATTCAAACAGAAATCCAAAGTGTCTCTCCCTTTTGTAGAGTAGAGTACAACACCTGACGCTGTGGGATAACCTGGCTGCCAGAGCAGCCCACGGGATGAGTCAGTAAGCCCCGACCAAGTGTGTGGTTTCCACCCAACGGACGTGTCACTCCTGTTTCCTCCGAGGCGCTTCATGCAGCTGCAATATGCTGTGAAGGCGACACGGTGCCAAGTCGGAAGAGGAAACTTTAGTCAGTGTGTTGGAGATGAGCCTCGATGAGAGTTCTCTGATCCCATTTGCGGGGGATAACTCACTACTCGGTAAAGGCAGTAAATGACGACGCGCCGTCCTGGTTTTTAATATCACCATCGCTGGCAGAGATAAAAGGACATTTGGAAGTCCTCAGAGACGCCGTTATCTGATCTGCGCCTTTATTGGAGTTTCTCTGCTGCCACGCTGTCTCGTTTTACCCCTCTTTATCTCTTATTTCATCCCTCTGCCTGTTCTCTCTCTATTTCTCTCTTTCCTTCCACACTGTTCGGGCTTCCTATCTTTAAGACCGACTCTTTTATTCCTTCCCTCGCTCTATTTCACCCATTGATTGTGTCTTTTGCCAACAGCGCCTGAGTTTATTTATACCATAATTAGATTGTGCTTGTGATTTGTTTTTTGCTTTCTACTCGTGTTAAAACAAAAAACATCAACACTTGAAAGAGAGCCGAGGAACTGCAGAAATCGGAGCTCTGAGTTTGCCTCGAAAGAGCGTGCCCCCTTTACCTCCCTCCTCTCCCCTTGGCTGTCCCTCCTCCCCGTGTTGCCTCCCTGGTGTTTATTGCCACTAGTGTGTTTTTGACTGTGTGTGTATGTGTGTGCATTCCTGTCTTTGTACGCGTGCATGTGTGTGTGCGTCCGCGCACAATGCATGGAAACCCCGAAAGTTGGCCCCATGACAAGTGACCCCCTTCTCCTTCCCCGACTCCCCGTAGCAGAAACCATCAAGAAAAGTAGACACACAAAAAGAGAAAAGAAGAAGAAAAAAAAAATAGAAAGGGAGACGAAGAACAGAGAGCAGGGAAGAAGGGAGAGAGGAGGGGAGGAGGGAGAGAGGAAGGAAGGAGGGGGAGAGCAGGGAAGGAGGGCAGGCCCGGCTGTAAGCAGCACAATGCGAACGAGAGCTTGGCAGAAGCTCAAAGCTGCTCCCAACGAGTGCCTCTAACTAACCCCCCCGAACTCCTTCACCCCTCCCTGACAAATTAAAAGCGTTCGGTGCTGTAAAGCATGGGGGGAGAGAGGGAGGGACGAAACAGGAGGAGAAAGGAGAGGTGGGGGGAACAAGGGAGAAGATGATATAAGGAGAGGGGACACGGGAGGGATTAGGAATTAATGCGTTTCTGCGCCGGCTTAATCCTAATGATTACACCAAAATAAATACAACTTTGTGGTACTTTTTATTATTTTTTCCATTTGATGTTGGTGGCAGATGCCAGGGGGCAAAGGTGGTGAGAGCAGGTCTCCACTCTGAATGGACCAGTGAGCTTTTCAAAGCACGTGCCAAACAGGGTTTCTAATTATTTCATTGTGTAAATACAGCGTGATCCCTGTCGGGGTAAAAGAGCAAAATGAAAGGAGGAAGGTGTGTTCCTGTGTGTGAGTGTAATGTAGGATACAAAAGGTGTGGCTATATCAAGATACACGGGGTGAAAAGATACCAGTGATTCACAGTTTGAATACGTTAGACACCCACGGCCGAACACATACAGACTTGCAAACACACACACACACACACACACACACACACACACACACACACACACACACACACACACACCTACTAGAGTCACGCTAGGCCGCTCGCACAGAAGGAAGTTAAATGAACCACAGATGAAGCGAACCTGACATCAGCACTTCCATCTTCAAACCCTAACCCAGAAGACATGACAACAAACCATGTGCAGGAAGGAAGGCATTGGTCTTGTTAATGGCATTCCACATTTGGAGCAGATCCTTCGCTGTCAATACTTACACATCCCTCAAAAGACACATGTGGGCCCACATCTGTGGGGCATCTTCTTCAAATGTTTAGCTGCACTTTCACTGTCACGTAGCAGAAGCTTTAACTGTGAAAATGTTGTGCATGTGTGTGTTTAGAAGAGGCCCAGGATGTATCATTTCTCATTGAACTGAATGAGAAAATGTGTCCAAACTTTTGACTAGTACTGTAAATTGTTTAGAATCCGCGGCATTTGTGAGATTATTATTTTTTAATAACCTGTTATGCTCTTTCTTGTGAAGTTTGTTTTGTATTTAATGCGAGAATGTTTGTTTTACTGTAGCTGAACACATTTTAAACCGTTTCCCCCGGCTTTGACTCATTGGCTAACATCCGATTAATCAGGTTTGACTACAACTTGATTAGAGTTGAATGACCCGAGCTGGTTTTAATTTACTAAATCTGTCATAATAGATTGAAGTGACTGTGTGCTTTGGGCTCAGATTGCATTAGCCAGGAGCTTGTTCAGCCGTGTTACCTTGAGTAGGTTCAGCTTGCCTGGAGTTTCTAGGAATTGAAAATACGCGGCGTCCACCCCTCCAACCTCTGAGAAAAGAGGCCCAACCACCCGGCCCTTCCCTCTCCTCCTGCCCCTTCTGTTTCTTTTTGACCAGTGAGAAAGGGAATACTCTGCCCCACCGAGACGGCCCCGCATTCCTCCATTACAGATGACAAGCTGCCCCCCCCTCCCTCCCCTCTTCCACCACAAACGCCTCAACCCTGTACCAGGGCCTGCCGACCCCGCAGCCCGCTGTTTCAAATGCCTCAAGTTTCACCCGCTGGAGAATCCGACTTTGGCAAGGCATCAAATTCTACCCGCCCACCCCTAAAAGCGCAGGCACACACATTCAAGTTTGCACCTGATTTCTCTGCCTTTCTCTCCGACCCGTTGAAACCCTTCCAAAGACCCATCAGAGGTGTCGTGATTGATGGCAGCGAGTGTCCGTCTCCAATTGTGCTGTAATTAGGTCAGACGCTCCAGTGAGGCGCAGCAGGTCCCACCAGGTGGGGAACGGTGCGGTTAGGCGGACTTCCCCCCCCCCCCCCCCCCCCGTTTAGTCGGCTGATTTGTGGTGCATTATGACTTCTGAAACACGATGGGGGCGGAGGACGTGCAGTGCCGGAAGGGAGCTACGGATTTACAGTCCAATCCATCAACGTGGTCTTGTGTAGTCTGTGCTTGTCTTTCACCGCAGACTGAGACTCTTCTTGCCTCGAACAGCAACTTTTCCGGCGTCCTCGGAGAGTTCTGGAGAAGTTTTTCTCAGAACAACGACAACCCACCAATCAACACGGAAACGTGTGAATGTGTGAGGTCACTTTTCAAATGACAACGACAGGTGATTAGCAGAAGAAAGGGAAGGGAAGCAATGCTCCCTCCTGATGGAACTCATAGCCAATGGTATGCTTTGGTTTAATGATCCCAGACGCTTTGACAAAACGTTCTTGATCGAACAAGTTACATGGATAAATACACTCACCGGCCACTTTATTAGGTACACCTGTCCAACTGCTCGTTAACACTTAATTTCTAAGCAGCCAATCACATGGCGGCAACTCAGTGCATTTAGGCATGTAGACATTGTCAAGACAATCTCCTGCAGTTCAAACCGAGCATCAGTATAGGGAAGAAAGGTGATTTGAGTGACTTTGAACGTGGCATGATTGTTGGTGCCAGAAGGGCTGGTCTGAGTATTTCAGAAACTGCTAATCTACTGGGATTTTCACGCACAACCATCTCTAGGGTTTACAGAGAATGGTCCGAAAAAGAAAAAACATCCAGTGAGCGGCAGTTCTGTGGGCGGAAATGCCTTGTTGATGCCAGAGGTCAGAGGAGAATGGCCAGACTGGTTCGAGCTGATAGAAGGGCAACAGTGACTCAAATAACCACCCGTTACAACCAAGGTGGGCATAAGAGCATCTCTGAAAGCACAGTACGTCGAACTTTGAGGCAGATGGGCTACAGCAGCAGAAGACCACACCGGGTGCCACTCCTTTCAGCTAAGAACAGGAAACTGAGGCTACAATTTGCACAAGCTCATCGAAATTGGACAATAGAAGATTGGAAAAACGTTGCCTGGTCTGATGAGTCTCGATTTCTGCTGCGACATTCGGATGGTAGGGTCAGAATTTGGCGTCTACAACATGAAAGCATGGATCCATCCTGCCTTGTATCAACGGTTCAGGCTGGTGGTGGTGGTGTCATGGTGTGGGGAATATTTTCTTGGCACTCTTTGGGCCCCTTGGTACCAATTGAGCATCGTTGCAACGCCCCAGCCTACCTGAGTATTGTTGCTGACCATTTCCATCCCTTTATGACCACAATGTACCCAACTTCTGATGGCTACTTTCAGCAGGATAATGCGCCATGTCATAAAGCTGGAATCATCTCAGACTGGTTTCTTGAACATGACAATGAGTTCGCTGTACTCAAATGGCCTCCACAATCACCAGATCTCAATCCAATAGAGCATCTTTGGGATGTGGTGGAACGGGAGATTTGCATCATGGATGTGCAGCCGACAAATCTGCGGCAACTGTGTGATGCCATCATGTCAATATGGACCAAACTCCCTGAGGAATGCTTCCAGCACCTTGTTGAATCTATGCCACGAAGAATTGAGGCAGTTCTGAAGGCAAAAGGGGGTCCAACCCGTTACTAGCATGGGGTACCTAATAAAGTGGCCGGTGAGTGTATAATAAAAAATAAAATATAATAAGAAAATAAGTACCTGTGACAGTCAAGGCGGAAACTCTACCTTTTTGTTTCAGGAGCTGAACAGATATTTACAAGTGTCCTCAGTGGCATCTTGTTCTGTTTTTGTTGTCAGAAGGCAGCTTGAGCACAAAACGCTACCAGACAGCCTGCGTGGGCTGGAAGCCGTCATTTTGGAAAGCTTCCTTTACACAAGATTTGCATTTTAAAATGCACGCTAGAGTTTAATAAAACAATACGGGTGGATATAAAAAACGATATATATATACTATATATATTAACTCCAAAGATACACCATGTTGTTTTGGAGCAGATCGCTACCAACTGCATTCAAAATGATCAATAAAACATCCATCACTTCATTATTTCTGGTTCTCTTGTTTCCCGCTCCATGTTATTGTAGTTTAATGAAAGAGCGCAAATATTTACTTTCAGTGACTCACAACCTTGATCACACGTCTCCTCCTCATCTCCCATCATCCTCCTCTCTCTCTCTCTCTCCGATTCCTCATCCATCATCTTTGGTACCACGAGGAGAGGGAAGGCAGGTCGCCCGAGGACACAGCCATTCATTAAGCCTCTCCACCCCAGAGGAGGAATTGGACCGCTGGCTCCCAAGTGCATCACCATGTCACCTTGAACAAATCCAGATGATTAAGTGACAAGCAGTCCCACGTGAGGACGCTTTTATTTCCCAGGAAACCACAACGCTTCCCCTCCGATCCAATTTTCAAGATACAAATCTTGAAATGTTGTGCTGAGGGAAAAAAGCATGCCTCTCTATCTCTCTCTCCCCCTCTCTTCCTCCCTCTTCCTCTCCCTCTTCAACCTTCTTTCCCCTGCCATGTAAGCAGTACTAATTGCCTTTCATAATTAGCCCGGTGACAATAATTGTTGAACTAATAAAGCTGAGTGCCGTGTGTGCATGAAGTCACACGTCCCAGTGTTCCTCATTCTTCCTCATGTGCCTTTAGAGAAAAGTGGGTCATCAATGAAATGCCCCAAATTTAGATCACACACACAAGGACAATTCCTGCTCAAGTTTCACATCGCTCCCCCGCTCTTTTCTTCCACGTGTGCACGCAGAGAGGCAGAGCGTGGGTAGGGGGGGGGGGGGTTCATTTCATAAGATGCATCCCGCCGATGGAGCCTCTGCAACCTCCCAGACAGAAGCTGGCATGTAAATTCGGGGAGAGCAAGACAAGGAAGAGTTTTAATTAGCCTGGTTAAGTAGGCGCTCGCGAAGCCGCCTGGGCTCACCAGGGGGATTACGACAGATTTATTTAGCCAAGGCTGCAGGAGACGCTGCGATATGATATATTCCAATAACAACAATAGCTCTGTAATCACGCTGCAACCCCAGAACCCCGCTAATCTATTCCCGTGTCTCGAAACGAGCACTCATTTCATTCAGAAGTCAAGAGTTTTGTTTTTTCTTCTTCTTTTTTTTTACCCTCCCCTTTCTATGCCCCCCCCCCCCCCTCCTGTGTTCAACCCTTGCGGGCAATTTAGGGAGGCACTCAGACATGCTAACACAATCAACAATCAGGTCGTTTGCTCTCTCTAATAGGCACTCTGGTTTTTAGTAAAAGAAGCCATATTGTTTGTTTGATTGTGTTCGTTGGGGAGAGTCCACTGGGGAAGTATTTGTTGCTCGTGGGAAGCGGAGGGTACTACTGTAAAAAAGAATTGTTGACTTTTGGAGGGACTCCTACAGGAAGCGTGAACATCGACGCACAATGCGAAAAAACATAAAAGTTGGTCTCAATTCAGGATTCAGAGAGACCTTTTGGGATGCTTGTCCATCCCCAAACAGAAAATACATTTGTTTGTTGTCGCACAAAAACAAGCTCGCTATTTATGACGACGAAAAGCCATTTCCAGTGATGCCTGCACAAAAAATGTGACATCTGGATCTCAATAAACATTGCATTGGATGCATGCGGATTACAAGCAGATTAATGCTTTTTTCTCTCTTTTTTTTTTTAAACGTACAGTGTGATGCTTCTCTGCGGTGAAGCCTAACCACTGAAAAATGGAATAGAAAGCCCACAATGTGTCTGACAACAAACTAGTGAGATGTAATCGACCTGCAGCAGCAGCCCATGGGGGAATTCTGCAGGCATGTTGTTTTTCTTTACAAGTTTTTTGGCATGTTGTCACCTGTCCAAATACCCATCAAAACCATTTGGGAATGAACACACACACACATACACACTGTTGTAAAAGGAAGAGGTATACACAGTAATTATTGACAGCATATAACACCTGTTTCTATTCCGCATGGATAATCACTGAAAAAAAACAAATGAAACATGCTGTTTTTCCTGAGGACCATGACACACACACACACACACACACACCGTGGACACACCACTATCAGCAATCAGTGGGCACCACGTTTGTATTACGTTGTATAATAATTGTTTTGCTTATTTTACTGCACTGGATTATTGTACGAATAGTCGTGCAGCAGCCCGGGGGCTTTGAAAGGGTTTCATTAGAAGTGGCAACATTTGTCATTCATTTTGTCTTGACAGGGCCATGTGGCGATTTTACAATTTCAAGCTAAATTTTGTTTGACTGATGTGACTCTGTGTGGAAAAGAAGAATAATGACCCTAAACCCTGCTTTGCCTCACCGTCCTGGTTGGAAAGCCGTCCTTATTAGACTCACTCGTCCCCTGTTGACCTCCCCTCTACGTAGACGTTGACTCACACTTTCATGAACGCATTAATCAGGTGGGTTTTACAGTACCAATTGTAGCTGATTTTCTTCCTGTATATAGAAACCGTCCGTGCATGAGAACAGCCTGTTACGGGCTGCAGTGCAGCACGGGCTCGGGGCAGTGTGTCAACTTTAATATAGCGCACAGATTTGGAAAAAAGGGCTCATGGGATCTTGTCCGCTTCCAAGTTGACTGAAAACTGAGCACAATAGATTAACACACTCCAAAGCGGAGAAAAATCATTTGAGGAAATGTTTATACTGTGTTAAAAGCCACCATATCCACACACACACACACACACACACAAAGACATGTGTGCGTGATGGCGGGCCACGACACAGACCTGCTCCTGGGAGAGCAGTGAAGCTCCGCAGGGCGACCTCGCCCCCTTCAAACAAGCCACAAAGGAAAACATGATCTTAAAGTAAACAGGAGGCAGACAGAGGGAGGGGGGTTAGAAGACAACCACGATTTAACTACATAGTGACGCACTCTCACACACACACACACACACACACACACATAAAGATCTGTCACCCTTCATCTCCCTTTGGGGTGACTATGTATTTCAAATGTGCTCGTGAGTGTGTGTGTGTGTGTGTGTGTGTGTGTGTGTGTGTGTGTGCATGTGTCTGTCTCCACACGTGTGTGTGTGTGAGTGAGTCAGCTCACCGAAGCCCCCGCAAAGCACATGCGCACACCAGCCTCCCACATGGCTGATGACAGGAGGCCTGTAATAGACCTGTGTGTGCGTGACTAACGTGAAAGTCCAGAAGAGTGAGACGGAGTCCGACCCCCCCTCTCCACCTCTGATGTCTCGTCTCCTCTCGGGCCTCGGTTCATTACAGCCGACCAAAAAGACGCTTCAATTCCCGCCACAAACGTCTTCTGATTTCGGGCTCGTGGACTTGCAACAGGGATGATCTGACGGCTGCACAAGACTTGACCACACGAAGCATTTAACAGTTCATTTTCACCGGTTCAAGAAAAAGCAAACACAGCAATTTTCTGGCTTTTAAAATATTTCACTGAGGTGGTTTTTTTAAACATGATTAAGCTGGAGTCACACAGCTGTTGTGCTTATGCAGATCCTGGCAGGTTTGTTACACGTTGGTTTTCCCATTTGCGGAAATCGAAGGGGGAATCGGGGGAGGCGCGCGGGGGGGGGCATATTTGACATGACAAAAAGAAACGAGACAGACTGATCGTACTCAGAGGGAAACTTACAAATTAGCCTCCGCCGAGGATTCTGACGTGCCTTCCCAAAATGAAAGGCCGTGACAATTAGCATGAACCTCCCGTCCCGGCTCAGCCGTCTGCCAAGCCAAGCCGAACCTGAGGGGGAGCAGGCGTTTTTTTTCTCACTGTTTTAACATCCTCCCTTTTCGTTTTTAATTAACACCTCAGTTACTCGGGGTGTTTGGGTTTCCTCGGAGGGAGCGAGCAGGAGCATGTTTCTTGTCTCCTGGAAGAGCGTCCCACCTGTTCAGTCAGCAGGTGTTGTTCTTCTGAGCTGAAAACAAGACCAGAAAAAAAATCCAGGAATAGGAAGCATAGGAATCTGACACGTAAGTGATTTTATTAGAAATGATGGGAATACATTAAATATAAATATGCAGACAAATCTTGCAAAATTTGCTGATTGTTTTTTTTAGTCTCGCTCCTAAATTCATTCTTTTCATTCTTTGCCAGGCTTCATCTACCCATATTTGTGCTTTTTTTCTTCTCTGTCCAAAGCAGGCAGCAAAAACAAGTCAACACCATTGTCAGGTACATTAGCTATTCAGTTATTCTCTTTTTTCCTCCTCGCAGAATGCTTGAGTGTCTGCATTTGAATATCGACCAGGACTGTCACACAGCTTTCAGGTGAGCGCAGAAGCAGAAATATACAACCCAATAACAGTCCTCGGCAGCTGCTGTATTTTTCTTTTGTTTTCTAAAGAAGGCATAAGCACATATTTCCAGTGTTAACTCAGGTACGGTATAATTTCACGTCAAAGGACTTGTATTGCGTTCATTAATCTACCCAACTTGACAGTTATTTGGTCCAAATTTGATTTGCGGCTGTTGGTTTTGATCGCGGACGTATTGGGAATGATTTGAAAGCATTAAGTCCTTCCCTCAATCCATAATAAATGTATTGCAGCTTTATGGAATATTGCATTGGAGGATTTGTGTGCTTTAATATTCTGTCTCCCCTCATGTGCTGGGGAGGAGAGTGATGCAGATGTCAAAACCTTGAATTGCTTTCTCCTGTCTTTCTTTCGTCTTTACTTCTTAATGTCAGATCACATGTTTGTGCCATGTATCGATCTCCCTAATGTTTTATCTCTTGTCAGTTTGTCTCCTTCCATCTACTTCATCCCATAAAATGTCTCTCACCGTTGGAGCGTGTCTTCTTCCCATTTCCAATTAGACGTATAATCATCCCCGGCGTATCAATTGGTGACTTTTACACCCATTCATTTGCCATAATTATTTCATTTCAGATTGATCTGCCTGCGCCATCGCAGATGGCGTGCGCGCTGAAGCTGCGTTCCCTCCGCTGATCAAAGGGAGTCATTTTAATTGGAGCCTTTTCAACGCTAATTGTTCTCTCTGTTGTAAATCAGTGTCTCTTAGTCTCCCCAGGTCTTTGTTAGCAAATTGTCTTGGCAGTTTCCTTGTTTCATCTTGGATTGAGTTTTATTGCGTTGCATAACTGTGTGATTGACTGTGCTGATTTGTGATAGTCTGAGAGGGTTTGATCTCACTGTGAGTCGTTTTTATAGAGATGATGAGCAAATAATCGTTGGTTTACTTTAATATTATTGATATATGTGGTGACCCACTGTGACCCCTTTCCAACTAAAAAAAATATGTATCTTACTTCAAAAACTGAACCCAAATAAACAAATAATTCATCAGTATTGAGATTTGTCCCTGTAGGCTCCTCCGGGCACTGCAGTGCTTTGTAAGTTATACAGCTTTAAATCAGCTTCTGGCTGTTTTGTCCAAAGCTCCAGCCAACAAAAACAGCACCTGCCTCTGCGTGTCCATCAGTAGCCCATTAACTCATGTCTGGTGCAGCAGACTCTTTAAACTGACCAGAATGTGGCTGGCTCAAAGCCGCTCCTGTTGACGTATGGAGATAAATGGACTCTGGCCCTGCATTGTCTCGCTGACACGCCCACATTCAGCTTCATTGGTCTTTGTGACAGGCCAATGGGGGAGATATGCAAATTAGCTTCAGAATAGGGAAATATTTTAATTTTTTCATGCATTAATCCTGCTCTACTAAATTCATATATTTTTTAATGTTAACCGGTGAAAACATGGAATAAAAAGCAGAGATGTCTTCAGTCCTAAAGGTGGCTTTTAAGCCACAAACTGTTGTTGCTTTTGTCTTGCATGAATGATTTCTGACCTGCGACCTTCTTTTAAGGGAGTGGGGTGATGGTTTCGGGGGTTTGGGATTAGGCTGGGGGTCGGATGACCGCCGGGCCGAAAGGCAGGAAGTGTAAACCGATACGTATCAGACTCTCATTTAGATCTGAAGCGACGGCGTTTCATGCATGACCGCAATAAGAGCTCTACACTTCATATTCACTTGGTAAGGCCACGGTGCACGGATCATTAAAGCAGAAATAATCCTGCAGTCTGACTGGCGGGCCTGCAAAACACAAGTAAAAATCCATCACTTCAGTACAGCTGTTGTGGCGCGCACTCGCCGGCTCCTCTGAGCGCGTTATACATGTGTATTCACAGCATGTTCCCCTGCACGCATGGAGCCGCGAACAAGTATAGGTGTGTTTGTGCATGTACATGTGTGTTGGAATGTCAAAGACTTCTCAGCCCTAATGGGTTAGCAGAAGAGAGTCTTTTGTGCAAATCCCAGTTGGCCAGTTGGTATTTCTGTTACTGTGAGAGTCCAAATAAGTGAAATCTAATATGCTTTCTCTCCCAGAGGAATATGGAGCAGGACTCAACAGATTAAGACCTGTTGACTGATGGCAGCTTAAACTATCGGGCCATTACAGTCCCAGCTTCTCTGGATAAGTGTTCCACTCCGATACCAGGGCAAGGGTGGAGGGAAAAGATAACGGTAGCAGTTGTAGTGGTTGGCTCGTCTACTTGAATTTTCTTGTGCGTATTTACATCTCAAACTTTCCTTGGTGGAAGATGCATGTTTAATCCCTGACTTTGTCAGTGTTTTTATTTTCTTCATGGATTTTGATGCTAGATATTTCCCTTTTTGGCCAGACTTGAGGCTCTTTGGATGGCAGATGGCAGTCTTTTTGTTGGTCTTCAGTTTATTTCATTGCCCTTTGTTGGGAAAAATAAATAAGATTGATTGTAGTTGGACAGAAGGTATGCGACCCCCTGAACTGATACACATAAAAATACTTTAGATATATTTATAGTGGATGATGGTTGTTGAGTAACTTTGGCTGATCCCGAGACTTTATCTTAATAAAAACGATTAAATAATAAAATCCACAAGATGGTTTTGTGCAGAATATCCTGGTCCCCAGATAATTAATCCTTGTGACTTTGCTGATCCCTGACTTTCTCTTTTTTGGTATGGCCATGACATTACATGGATTGTTTTGAAATTGGATTCACACACTCACATCCCCCCTCAGGGTGACTTGTAATAGCATCTGCGATCTCTTAACTTTTCATTTAGCGTAATCATGAGGTCAACATTTTTCACTTGTCTAATACTGACCAAATACGTTTATGACCAAATGTATATGCCTGACAGTACAATATGCTTTACACGTTATGTTCCGATAACCATACATATACATACATATATAGATAGCAGCAGATAGGTACTATAGTTACCACGCATTGAAACAAACATGAACCATTTTTAAATGTTTTCTCCTATATCCCGAGATCCACTAAGAAAAATGTATTGAATTATGAGCTATTCAAGGGGAATCAAATACAATATTTGATCTAGTATGCACTGGTTTTCTGAAGCAAATGGGATTCTGGTCATTTAGTTTGGATTTTCCAGATTCAGAGTAGAGACAGACCCTCTCGCAAAGTATATATCAAAGTATATATGTATATATATATTTATATATACATATATCGACCATCTGAGAGGTAGAAACACTGTGTTACCCGAGTGGAATGATGGAGGAGAGAGGAAGTAGATGTTCATGGGTAGGTTATATTCCCCTGTCCACAGAGGTGTATCATCACCAGGCAGCGAATGCCGCATGTTCTGTGCATGAAACCACAAGTCAGTGCCATACGAGGGAAACCAGCTGACCCCTGTTGACTCTACATCAAGGGCTGCGTTATTTCCCAACTGGCTGAGCTGTCTTTTTACAGCCAACTGAAAAGACAGTTAAAGAAAACAAAAAAAACATTTGAATTGTTCCACTATGTATGAGGCTTAAAAGCTCGTAGTAAAAACACAGCTTCGTGAGAGTATCAAAGAAGAAGACTGTAATACATTTTTTTTTTACATAAAAAGCCTCATTCAAATTGAGAGATCAAAGTATATGAAGGATTATGTACAAAAGCTTCACGGATACAGTGGGGAAACTGCGCCAACGGAGTTTTGTTTTTGAGGATGAAAGCTTTGAAGAAATCTCTCCTTAAATGGATTGGAGGAGAAACACCATCTTGGGAAGCCAGATTCTGTGTTTTGGCTTCATCAAGTGGCAGCAAACACCCAGATGTGTTTCGATGAGAGGCCATGTGCAGGTGCCATGCCAATGCCCTAAATGGTTCAGCGCCCCAAGTGCCAACTGGCACCGGGAGGTGGTCCCCCCTCGAATTACATTACTGTCAGTGAGAAAAAGAACAAACGCATGACACACAGACCACTTTAGTTCAAATTAGTGCTTTCCTTTGGATATTACGGAGAGGAAAACGTGTGTTTTAATGGTCTTCCTAAATCCGGCCGGCTCAATATACCAATTGACCCTTTCTTTTATCTTTTATATCAGGTTTCCAATGAGGAAATGGCATTTCACTCACATAGTGAAAATCATTTTGGGAAAGGCAAAGGTGGAATAGATTCTTATTCCAAATGCAATAATATAATACGACTCTACCTTTTACATTACATTACATGTCATTTACAATAAGTGCATTTCAACCGTAGGGATATAAACTCTAATAAGCTGGTTTACAACATGTTACAGAGTGCCATTATAAGTACAATTTGTTAGTGTTTTAGTCAAGGTGTAGTCTGAAGAGGTGTGTCTTGAGATTTCAGCAGAAGATGTAAAGGCTCTCTGCGGTCCTGATGTCATCAGAGAGTGTGACGGAACACAATCCCTCACAGAGACATTTGATAACACTACTTTTTGATGCGTTGTTGTACTGATGTAAGTGCTTACTGTGCCCCACTGGTCTGTTCCTGGTCGCTGTGCTTCACCTGTCCTCCGGTTCCCCCTCAGGTAAACCTTTTTACCTCTATCAAACGTTTTTAACTGTAGTTTCAATTAGAAGGCTAGAAGTTGTTTTTTTATACACCGGCACGTTGACATGTTGAGAGACATTGGGAGGCAATTAAAATGCTCCCATCTTGCATGCGAATTGTTTGACAAAGACAAAAGGCACCGCTGGCCACATGTGACTTTTTGTGTCAGGATGTCCTTTAGGACAAGGATGAGGAATCCTGTACTTTCCGTGCACAAGTGACTCCTACTGGTTGTGTGGGGCACCTGGGCAGAGCGTGTTTGAATAAAAACCCCTCCGTGCCAGCTGCCTTGTCCACATGACACGGCTGTCTACACCCTCCACAGGCCAAAGGAAGTTTACAGTAGCCACAACTGCACGCCACTGATCTGAATCAACCCGGCAAGCAGAGGACAGCGAGAACTGATTTAGTTGCAACCATTTCGAAAGCAATGAAAAGATCATATCTTTAGCGTGGATGGGAATTTATCAAAGAGACGTGTGTTTGGCAGGCAAAGCACTCCTTATTAGCAGGGCAGCCTCAAATGAAGTGGAGGAGAAGTCGCTCTCCTCCGTGTCTTTCACAGAGAGGTGGAGGCTCACAGATGGCCAGTCGCGCATCATTAGGCCTTCGGAGCCCGGACCGCTAGCTTAACTAAACCGAGCGGTCTACTCCAGCCCACAGCTGGACCCTGGTGTGTGTGTGTGTGTGTGTTTGTGTGTGTCTCTGTGTGTATAATCCACAGGTGCACAGGCCTGCTCCGGACGGAAAAGAGAGCATTAGCCTGGGGCCGTGGAGGCAGGAAAAAAAGGGGCAGGGCAAAGCTGCTTCAAATGCAAATGAGCAGCCCTGATCCTCACAAAAACATCCTCCAGAGGCACAGCTTGTAGAATATAGCACCCTACGGCTTCATTCAAAAGGTGCACCCAGCAGGGACTGTAGAACCACATGGCCCCCTGAAATCACTCGACCATATTGTGGAGAAAAGTGAGCTCTTTTTCAACAAAACTAGTCAATGAATACACCGAGGCCCATTAGCCAAGCAGGTTTATTTCATTTTCTACCCTTTGGACTCTATTTAGTAACAATGTATTATATAATGCCCTAGCTCGTGGGATTATTTCAGTATATTAAAATTCTACTGGTAAAAATGTGTTACTATTATTGTCTACTTATAAGAAACCTCTTCCTGATTATTAAAGGCTAATATCAAGAACTTGTCTGTGTTCTGCAATGCGCTTCCATTTCTCTGATTAACAGTTATGAATTGAACATTATTTAAAGCAGCAAAGGGAACGATTTTTTTTCAAGATAAGCGGGTAACAAAATAATGACCAAGTGATAAAAATGTGTTCTAATTCTGGAGGATATAATACATTTAACTGCAGTAACCAGCTCCATGACTGGCAGACCATTTTTCACAGTGTGCATTAAAACGTTTCCTTACAGATTTGCTGTTGCTTGCATTCAAATCAGGGGCACATTTTAATGACGCTCCAGAAAGAAAAATCACCATTTTTGTCCCTAATGGTCTTCTAATCTATTCCCCACTTTCCCACCCTGCAAATGAATCTCAAAATGCAAAACTTTGTAGGTTCAGACGTTGTATCATTACTCACACACGAGTGTTACTCTGCACCATTTAGCACTCAGTAGGTAAGTCTGAGGAGTGTTTATGTGTCTGCTATGTCCATCAGAGCAGGCTGCTGGCCATCAGGCTTTTGGAAAACTGCCTTTGTTTTTAGGACTCCTTCGGGATGCTGCCCACTGATGTAAAAACTAAAAGAAAATGTTTTGCTAGGCATGACTGAGATACGCTCAGTGGCAGTCACATAGACACGCACACACACACACACACACACACACACACACACACATTTCGTGTGATGCAGCCTAAATTTGCAGCCTTTAAATTTTGTCACATGGTATAAAATCCCAAAATATCTAAACTAAAGAGTCCATTTTGATGAGAGTACATTTCCGACCGATTAGCATAAATATAAAATGTGTGTATGTGTGTGTGTATGTGTGTGTGTGTGTGCACCATAAAGGCTCACCCACACACAAACACACACGCGCCAGATAGAAACCTTTCCACGCACATATACACACTTTGAAAACAGCGTTACAACTGAGACAGGGAAGCCTGGGAGTTGATTTTCCCAGCATGCACTGGGGGTGGAGGCAGAGTAGACTCTGATGGAACAAACAGATGCCTTGAACCTATCCATCAATCTATCTATGGCTGATGTGACATACCAGCAGATATCACTGCCGGAGAAAGAATCATCCATGCATCAGAGACACCAAATCACAGACGTATTGTAGTAATGACGTTTTTCCTGTAATGAACCGTATGCTGCACATTGTTGAAATAGTATAAAGAAGAGTTTGAACCTGTTGCTCACAGAGTTCGGCTGGAGGTCGGCGACTGTGAGTTATAGACCGAAGAGATGGAATTTTAGTGACAAGCGAAGACGAGCGTCTCCGCAGCCCGACTGGAGAGCCGGGGCCCTCGTTATGTTGAGAGTGGCTTTAACGTTGCAGCCAGGTCAGCAACACCTTTCCAGCTCAGTGCGCCTCAAGATGGGAAAGCGCTGCCTGCGTATTTGCACTCTCATCAAGCCACTCTTGTGTCTGTGATTTGTCCACTTCAGAGGCTTTGATAGATAATCAGATTTATTTCATTCAGTTAATTTGTTTGTACTGCATACCGAGGAATGTCTTCATGGAGTTCGGAATAGCGGAGGTTCTGGTGTTACTAATGTAACAAATGCTGTGTTGTCGTATCTTAATTAAAACACCCTGGATTTAATTAGTAATGGCCTGATTGCTCCAATTAGACACCTGCAGCAGTCAACATACTTTATATTTGTCTTCCAACTGATGTCAGTTGAAAGACTGTTTGACCTTTCCGGTACACATTTCTTTAAAGAGACACTAATCAAGAGTCCCCTTAGGATCAGAGAACTTGCAATTAATAGGTCCTTAAATACAGATATTTAGGTCTCTGGTGGTATCGTCTTCATGGAAGGCAAAATGTCAGCTCGTGATAACAGAGAAGATGTTTGAAGGGAAACTGTATCACTACATACTGTATTTCACAGCAGAGATTTTGAGCATGTCATGGTAGGAAAGGAACAGGTGTTACTGCAGCAATAACGTTAACATTAGTTGCCTTTTAAAAGTGTCTTTAGACAGTGTGGTCCATCATGCACAAAACCATGACCTTGACCCTGCATTTTATAATTTAAGGGCAATTTCTGCTGTTTCAAAATGTCTTATGTGAGCCCTAATTCTTTCTGGTGTCAACTGAGAGCTAAAACCTGCATTACAGATTTTCTGAACAAATGTTTTAATGTTAATATTAAAGTCTCACGGCAGGAGCACATTTTACAACATAAGATGTAACAATTACTTTGCTATACATTTAAATCCCTGATCCAACTCCATAATAATAAAGGGCGACCTGTACTTGCCAGATATTTGTTCATCACTTCGGCCTTTTGCTCAGTAAAGTCATAAACAATACTACTAAAGAATGTTGTGATTTGTCCCACAAAATGTTGACACATGGTTAAGTCTGATGTCAAGCACACAGCTGATTTACTATGTGGTTTGTTTACATGACATGAAAGAAGTGGTTGAAGTAATGGAGTGCTGACAGCGAGCGCCCGACTACAGATCGGATGCTGGACAAATAAAAATGTTGGCGCCCTATTGACCTCTGGGCCCCCTGCAGCTGCTCAGCTGACTGTCAATAGTTATGGCAGCGCAAACTTAGAAAACAGCTGCGTACTTTACACATCAAGCAGTTAGGGAGCAACATTATCATTCATTTAAAGTTCTTTCTTTCCACCATGCGGGATGCAAATCCACTATTCACTCTCTTTTAGCTCTGCTTTTGGTTTCTACCAACTCGATCTGTCTCTGTGAAAGCGATGAGGTGGAAGCGCCTCTGGGCCACGAGGAGCTGCTCATCAACAAACCGCTTTAAAAGTAGAAAGTTTGACGGACATTCGTTAGCTTGTAAACCCGGGAAGCCAAGTCAAAGACAGCTGGTGATGTGATCGGCGTTCAAAGGCCTCTGTTCTGTCTTGAGTGGTGGCACTAAGCAATAACTTCAACATCATTGCGGCTGGAAACATCAAGTAGTGGTCTAAATATTTGAAAGCCTGAAAGGAAAGAGGAGGAAGGGAAACACAACTGTGTGTTTGGAGAGATGTGTGTGTGTTGTGTTTCCTTAAGCCTGAATACATCTCCGCATCTGATATTGACGTTTCCTGGGCTCGCTGACCTCTGCCTGGATAAGCCACTGTATCCTTCCACCCAAACATCAGGTCAAACATTGACATTTTCTTTTAATGCCGGACTTGAAAAATCTGCACAGAGAGGTCCTCCTCCCAGCCATACCGATCCAAAACAAAATAAGTTTTGTTCTGCCCCCCCCCCCCTAATCATTAGCAGATAGAGCCCCTCTTTATTGCCCTTTAATCAAACAGGCAATGGCTTGACATGGCTGGTTAGCTCCCCGATAGAGTGCTCATTGTGCCTGCGTTCGACGGCTCGTCTGCGAGCGAATCACGGGATCCCTCCATGTGCGTTCCTCCCTCCCTCCCTCCCTCCCTCCCTCCCTCCCTTCCTCCCCCATCCCTGACCCTCTCGCTCCATCTCTCAGCCCCTTTGAAAATGTCATGTTGTTTGGGTGCAGGCCCGGTTTATCGGGGGGGGGGGGGGGCAACGTGAGAACAAACATCGGTAAAGGAATGAGAGAGAGCTTACAAAAGGTTTATCTACCGGCCGTGAACATTCTTATGAGAGGAACAGTTTACAGGTCAAAGGAGGCTGACTTGCCTCCTTTTAAGGTACTGTGTTCCCGTCGAGCCTTTCGTCTTTCAGCCTCTGGCTCAGGTACACGGTAAGGCTGCTCTACAACCCCCCCCCCCCCAAACAGGGTCGAGAACAAAAGGTTTCAAGGCGAAGGCCCTACGTGCTGTCTGGTTTGTGCTGAACCCTCGGGGGTCACTGCTCACGAGAATCGTTTTTTTTTTTCCTCTCCTCTTTTTTTTTGTAAGGCTTCTCCGGAGGCACATGTGTTCGGCTCAATTCAGACGCAGCTGCAGATGAATAGGAAGAATATCAGGGGGCAAAGCACGGTGAGATGGAGGAAGAATTAGGACCTAAGGGGAGTAAAGAGCTTGTGAAGGGAAATAATAAAAAGCAGATGAGAGAAACAATGAAAAACAGCTGAGAGACGACACAAAACAACAAAGATGTGAGATAAAGAAGGTAGAGAGTCAAGTGGGGGAGTGTTTAAAGGTGAGAGAACAAAAGAGGTGGAATGTGTGAGGAAGGAAAAAGATAAACAGAGAAGGGAGGGACCG
The DNA here is from genome assembly GCF_949316345.1 of Pungitius pungitius. Lineage (NCBI taxonomy): Eukaryota > Metazoa > Chordata > Actinopteri > Perciformes > Gasterosteidae > Pungitius > Pungitius pungitius. The sequence continues at coordinate 9,299,497 of NC_084916.1, read as the reverse complement.
AGGCGCACAGAGATAAAGAGAACTGCACACTTGTTTCCATGTTGCATGTGAGTGAAGAAGAGACGGTTGAGAAACAAGACGTTGTGGTTTCCCTGATCTAAATATAAGTCTGCGGTCAGACTCAGTAACTGCTGTGTTTCTCTATCAAGAGTCCTCTCTTCTGCGCCTCACCAGTAGCCAAAATGACACATTTCCATCGAAGGAAACATTTTATTTTTGATTTGACAATATCCCTCGTAAAATAACGTTTCAATTTCTTTGTGCAATAAACTTGCCACGGGCAAATAAAAAAATGAATATTGCTTTCAAAGAGCGCAGAATTATATTCTTAAAATGACACAATTTATAGGATTTCTAGTGAAGGCAAATATAAACACATTCACATCTCTGCAAGTCCTGAGTTGTATGCTTTGCTGTTTAAATGATCCTCCTAAGATATTATTCATTGTTTTCTGTAAACAACATTTTAATACAGCTAATGAATATGGGTTTTTTTTTAGATGTTTAGCTGTTGTACATGTTTTGATGTTACTTATTAATTACCATATTAATAACACCAACATTTTCCACTGATCCTAATCAGTCTGAAACTATAAGCATGTGTTTTCCCTTGTAAATATCACCAATCTTATTCCAAGTTTTACACATGGAAGTTGCAATTCAACTTTTTGGACTGTTATCTTGCAAGAGCAGTGGATCCCGGCGGGGGACCTGGCTATAACTGTCCAAACACGCATGCCAGACAAACATCAGCATTTTAGAAAAAGTGCAGGTTTATCATTCTGGCATGAACATGATATTCAACAATATATCGCTCCCCAAAATCTTCCGTTACCCGTATTTCTGCTTCTGCATCTTATGACCTTTAAAAAGGTGATATTTTATGACGCAGGGTATACCTCCACAAGCTCAGTTTGTGTGTGTGTGCGCGCGTGTGTGTGTGCATGTGAGAGAGTAATTGGTAAGGGTTGATCGGTGCATGATCGAAATGCAATTACAGTAAAACCTTTCAAATGAATATTTCCAGATTGCCTTTGTATGTAGATGGGGAAGAGAGGAATGATTGGTTTGCACTTGGACCTGGTGGGTCATAAAAGCAGGAATCCTTACACACACAGTAACAACGACACACACACACATACACAATGCCGTTCCCTTAGAAACCCACAAGACTAAGTAAGGAAGTTATTAGCCAATATTCCTCACTTGTTCCTTTAATAAAATGTGTAGCCGAAGGGAAGGCGTAAAAGTGGTAACCCAAGCTTATTTAAGGGCAACCCCACTTAACAGAAAACATCTGCCACTGTTTCTGCAAGTCATCTGTACGGCTTTCAGTCCTGTAGTGAAAAGAAACTCAATTTATTATTTAAAAAGCGGTTATTTTTTCCTACCATTAACTTCATAAAAGGTACAGTTTTCTTTGTTTAAGATTATTTGGTTTATAGCATATATTTGACTGTTGTAAATACTTTTGCAAAAACAAACAAGGATGAACAGCGGATTAATGCCCGCCCTCACCTGCAGGCTACATCCTATGATACGGTACGTTTCTCCGTTGAATTGATTGACAGTTTCTACAATTAAAAAGAAAACATGCTATAAAATAGGATTTAGAGAATATGTGACTACATGCTGTGTATACATAACAGCTGTTGCTGTCAAGCTGCGCTGAATAGTTAATTGTTATGTACACTGCGGCTAGGATAACGCACCGACAAGGTAATTGAAATGTTATCCCAATCTTATCTGAGATGATTACTTAAACACTACATTTCTAATGCATGTTGAATTAGGCAATTACATGCGTTTAACGAGAGCTGCTGAGTAAGAGAGAGAGAGAGGGGGGAGAAGAATTAGCAGACAATAGCATGAGAATATTAAGTGTTTCAGCCAGTGAGGGTAAGGTCAAAGATCACAAAGCGCTCATAGGCATATTAGCCACTTGGTTATGATAAATTATGACTGTGTTGCTATGGCAACCACTGCACTCATAACCCGCATCCAGCAGAAAAAACATGGCCTTAACGAAGCGAAGCAGGAAGTGCCTTGCAGAGGACTCATGGCGGTTGTAGTTTTTGAATTTGGTGAAAGATTTAGGATTTTATTTCACACTGTTTGTCCACAGAGTAACTGTAAAAAGATACGGAATGTGTAAATGTTTTTAGTTTCCACTGAAACAAAGACAAAGGTATGTATTTCTTTTAAAGTAGACAACCATAAACCTAATCTTATATGATGGAAAACCGAGAAAGAAAGTTCTTGAAAAGAAAACAACTTTTATCTTGTGTGTGTATGTGCCTGTGTGTGATTTGTGTGTCGATGTGTTTCTGATTGTGTGTGTGTGTGTGTCTGTGTGTGTGTGTGTATGTGCCTGTGTGTGTGTGCTGGTAAAAGTCTGGATTCCCCCCCTGTCTGCCTTATTACTATGATTTGCCACTTACTTGACAATTAGACACTAGCAGCTGGATGTTGATTTTTTTTTTACGAAGCAGTGGGCGCTTGTCGCCACAGTCAAGTCACATCCCCCGTGAGCTCATTAAGGACGTGTGGAATGCCCGGCTGATTGGCTGAGGGTACTGGAGACGGACGGCCAGGTCTGTGCTGAGTATAAAAAAAACAGGCAGACAGGGAAAGAGCAGAAGGGACAGACGTGCTGGTTGGAAATGCAGTGAAAACTCCCACACTGCACCTTGAGGAATCTTTTTAGCTGCTATCGCTTACATGCGAGTGTGTACATGTCTGCATTTGTAATGCGTGACAATATCTACCCATTCATCCTTTGGAAAACACACACACACGTTACATGTTATAACTTTGATACCGTGGGCTCTGCACAGTAATCAATGTCAACCATCTAGTGACGGCTTAGCACGCAGCACCGGCCGGCCTCGGCAGAATTTGAGGGGACGAAGCGTGTGAAAATGCGATGCGTCGCGTCGTTTACATGCAATCTGCATTTTTCAGCATGTATCAGATGTGTGTGTGTGTGTGTGTGTGTGTGTGTGTGTGTGTGTGTGCAGCTTTGCATGCTTGTACCTGGCTGCTCTCCTTTAATAGCCACACATCCTGCTGCTGCCTGTTAAGACTGGCATTTTTACAATCTCGTTAGCTTTAACACTCCCTGATACAAGCTGGCCAAAAGAAACTCCCAGCCATTTCCTCTGTCTAGCGCCCCTGAACCCCTTCCCCTTTGTAGTCAACATATATATACTTTTTAACGATGCTAGAGGTCTGGTTCTAGGAAAGGCACTATTGATCTGTCCACCACTTTAGCCCTTCAGAATGTCAACAACTTTTGGAAGGATTGACATGAAATGTTCCTGTGATGGTCAGCTCAGTATCAATTCTGTGGTCTCACTAGTAGGGCAATATTTTAGTTTTTTAGTGAACTGTATCTACAAAGTCAGTTACCTTCTCATAGAACAAGAAGTTACAATAACTCATGTTCAATATTGGACAGGATTTCCTATAGCATAGCAGACGTAGTTTAGGCCCCACTGAGACTCCAAAGTCCACAGCAGGCAGGGAGGTATGGATGCACCACGGCTTGCACCGTGCCAGCCCTGTGTGGAGAGAACAGGGGGCGGAGTGATGCTGTCTTTTCACACAGCACTGATTGAGAAGTCTCGAACACAGATTATGTATCGCAGTGGTCTCCATGCGGCCCATCTGCCACCAAACCGCATTCGACACAGAATGAAGGAGGACTCAGACGCACAGATATAACTGGATAAAAGGGCTCGTGGAAGCCCAGAATGCATCAACACTTGTCTGCTCTTATTGGCTCCAGCTTCCCCACAGGTCACATAGTCAAACTGCTGGGTAACGCAAATTCAATGCTGTCCCATATTTTACAGTTTATCCCTGCAGTAGGAATAAACTGTAAAATAACTCAAGTTTCTCCTGTGTCCTCCATGCCACTATACTTTGCCGTGAGGAAAGCGTGTCGCAGCTATGGGAAGAGGGCCCTCAGGTAGTGGCTGTAACAACTGGGATTTAACCAGCACACTAAAGTCCGTCTCCTGGGGCCGTCGCAGGCTCTCATGCTTGCAAAGTAATCTTCTGGATGCAGGGTGGTTGAAATTTAAATATAAGTGGTTTTCCTGTTTCAGGCACTTTAGATTTTATCCAATAAACAAACCATCAAAACATACAAAGACTTCACGGCAGCTGGTTTCATACACAGTAAAAAAAACCTCGATGGAAATGATAAAACTGAGCTTGCGAGTGGCAAGAACTTGTTGAGCTATTCATTGTAATTTTATCATTTGTAAGGAATCATTTAACTTATATTTTAAGAATCACATCATCCTTTCACCAAAAACCAACAGTTTTCCAGCGAGTCCAAATCCATTTCACCTGGTCTCAAAGTGTCCCGTTCGGCTGGTTTAAGCCGAGCAGGAAACACAGCAGGAGGTCCTGTGAGTGGATGATAGCCTTGTAGCCCTGAGGCTATCGAGTCACACACACAAACACAGTATACACCAGGGAACCTGTATAGAAATAGAGGTGTTGAATGGAACTGAAGCGTAGCCATGAAGAGACATCCATCTAATTTTACTTTAATTAAATCCTAGTGTTTTAAGAAGTAATAAAGATGGAGGGATGAAAGGGGAGCAGGTAAAGCTTGAGGGCAGGAGGGAAATGCACATTTTGTATGTTAGGAACGGCAGGCATGATGAAGTCAGTAAGCTCCTCGAGTGTGGACTGCACATCTGAAGCAGGTGAGGGCTGTAACGGGAAGCCATCTTACAGCCGAGTCTTTCCACTGGGCTCCATCCCCATCCCCACGCCCCCAAAATCCCCCTCTCGCCGACGAGCCCCTCTGCCACGGGACAAGAGCCGCTGCAAGTCGAGCATGAAAGGAGGGGAGGGGGAGCCGAAAAGAAATTAGGGGTGTGTTGGAGAGAAAATAGCAGGGGGCATGAACTGCCAGCTGTTGTGTTCCACCCTGCACTTATGCTGGAGTAAAATGTGCCAAAAACGTAATCTTGGACTGGATCACGGGTGCCCAATATGTTTTTCTTTAGGTGTTGATTTATAATTTATGAAATACTGATCAAGTTCCTATTCCTGCAATAAAAACACAACGCAATTAAAAAAGATTTCAACATGTTTTCATCAAAGTTTCTGTGAAATTAGCTTTACTGATACTCAATGGATGCTCTGAAGATACATGTTATGTTTGAGTTACTATTCAGGGATATCAGTAGAGTAAAGAGCAGTGACCTTGGAACCACTGGGAAGATTTGATCTGCACATGGTGGAAACATTTTGTCAATAACATCTGAACCCTGATCCTTCAGAGAAAGCAGCCTCTATGTATTACACTGCAGTTCATCTGTTGCAGCATTGAGATGGCAAACATTCTGTCAACTTGAAAGGACTATTTATTAAGTCATCACAAAGTCCCTGGCATCATAAAATAGTTGCTGGTAAGGGCTGCCCTCGTTCTTACACTCCTGACTTTTGCCGGTAGCCTTTCCTTCATGAAAGTGACTCTTACTGTGTAATACCTTCTCAACCCCTTCCCCTCAAAAGTTCTGACTCCACTAATCAGTTTGTTTATAATTACGTTTCACTGTTTTTTTTTCCTTCTATTTTCTCCATAATGACAGCATGTCTGATTACAACAGGAGAGGTAGGGAAAAAGCAACAAGGCAAATCAGCCCCCTGAAGTGAAACGTATCGGCTGGGGACACGCATTCTCTCGTGCTGTAATCAAAGGGAGTGACGCTCTGACTGCTACTTGCATCACCAGAGGCTAATGGCTAATCAAACAGGCGGGCTGCCAACGCTCAGCGGCTTCCTCCAGCTGTCCTGCACTCTGTCCCCTGCTCTCCTTTGTCTATTCAAGGGATCTGGGCTTCACAGTTAACATGTATGTGATTTCCAAATATGTGTATGTTTTCAATTGTCCAGATCAACCTGCTAATTGACAATAGGAAATCTTTTAAATTCAAATGTCAGTCATGACATGGCCTGATAACACTCTAAAACTCTTTGGGGCAAACTTTTTTTGTTTTTTTCATGCTGTGCAGCTCAGGAGCTGCAGCTTTTGCTCTCCCCCTTTGTGTCCGGGCCTTTGTGAAGAGCCACAGTTCAAGGGTCAAAGTTCAAAGGCCCCCTGACCCGCAGATCTTTTGAAACGCCACATCCCATCAGTCCTCTGGAGCATTCTGAGGAGGATACGTATGATTAATCAAAAGGCTTTTCCCAAAGGCTGTCCAAAACCTAGGCACAGACTCAAGCCAACTTGGCAAACTACGCCTCCATTTGTGATAAAATGATGTTAGTAAAAGACACTAAATGACAAGAATCCAGTACATAAACTGTGTTCTAAGCCTAAGGTCACTGTTTTTTGTAGTGTAGTGTAACTCAAACTACTGTTGACCAAAAACATATTAACTATTACAGCTTCACTAATGAATAACTAAATGACGTTAAAGTAAATCCACTGCAGGAACATTCAGTGTGACAAAATACATTTGAAAAACATTTGGGGGAGTTATAGGTGAAGCATTAGGGAATGTTGTGCTGCTGGAGCTCAGTTTCTGTCCCGGTAGCGAGACAGCTTCAATTTAAGAAGAATTGACTTGTTTCACTTTCAAGTTGTTTTTGTATGTAATGCCTTCCACCCAACAGATGCCTCCATGGCAATATATATTTTAATGGTCTAGCCTTGCTCCAGGCCGTGGAGTCTGGTGAAGACTCCAGTTACATTCATTTAGGAAAAAAAAAGTCTAGTAATATGTGTAGTATTATCTTATATATAACAACAAAACACAATACGCTTGTTAGTGAATTATCAAACACAAAGCTCATGCTTTAACATGTTTCAGTGTCCCTGTGTGCCATTATTAATCCATACAACGTGGCAAACACAATTTGTTTGGGTTTTTCTAACTCAGGTGTTTGACAGAGGTTTTCTCTGTCTCTTTATGTCCCACACACACACACCCACAGTGAGACAAACACACAGTGACACACTCAGTTGCCCCCAGGCATGGCATGTGGGCCACAGTAATGTGGTGAACAAGTTTCAGGACCCTCCCCGCTGGTCTCAGTCTGCAGAGCCGACCGCCTGTCAGCCAAACTTTGGCCACCATCTGTATCCCATTAGAGCCACAACAGGGCCGCCGAGCAGAACCCATGAAGAAGAAAAAAAATCCACTGTGTTCCCCTCAAAGTCATTCTGCATTATTTAATTACGGAGCACACTCCATAAACTTCATGTTATTAACCCAGTGGGAGCATATAAAATTATATTGGATAAAGCGACACTGAGGCTCAATCAGTTTACAGGCTGTTGCAAACAGAGGATTTGGTGCGATGATGATCAATCATTTTCTGTAAATTTGTAATGTTTGATTTAGGTAATCAGTGCATCTTTTTAAACTATTAACCGGTAATGTTGGAATGTCTTTGAAAAGGACCTACAGAATAAAAACTGTTTTGTTGCTGCATAGTGCACGTGTTACTTGGATTCTCTTCAGTATGCAACTTTTTGTGCCAGAATTTGTTATTCAGATAGCATTTGAAAAAACAATCCCCTGACAATTGTGTTTTTTAGGAGTTTTAACATCTTTATAAAATTAAAATTTGAATTCACCCATTGTGGGTTTCTCGCTTATTCGCATTGTCAAGAGAGGTTTTGTCTGTGCATGGAACCTCTATGCCAACAGCCAGATGACTGAACAGTGGATTAGGGGTCACAGGTTTTGAGGCCGCACTGCATGACCTCAATCAGTGCTAAAGGGGACGTTCCCAAATAGCTAAAACTATCCAGATGATGACCTTTGACCGCAGCTTTGCACCCACCAACCTCTCAGTGAAGTGGACATTGCCTCTGGCTTTGGAGGACTAAAAGCCTCTATCATGGTCTTAGATTGGAGCAGGGATTAGACTTGGGGGCCAACCATACACACTCAAACACAAATGCTGTCTTTTTTCATCTCGTACTTGGTTTTGGCTCACTCCCTACCCCGCCGACCCCCTTTCTCTCCTTCCTCCCTAACAAGCAATAAAGCTTTTGTGGTCGAGCGTCTCCTGCGGGCTGCTCGATTGGGGAAGTTGCCTGTCACCAAAACTTTATGTTGTTTAGATTAGGAGAAAAACAGAACACAACCTGCCACATGCCTGCTCATACTCTGCAAAGCAGGACAAACACAACAATTAGCCAGCACACAACTGCTAGAAAATGCCATTGTGTTGTGTCTGGGTGTGTGAGTGTGCGCGTTAGGGGAGGGAGAGAGAAACAGAGAGGGGGTGAGAGAGCACTTGAGATATATAACCACATTTCCACTACAAATGAATTCATAGCATGTGGGAAAACATGATGGCTTGACCTGAATAAATATTGGAAGGGCTGTGTTCACGTCCAAAAATGGAAATCAAATGGATTGATTTCAGGATAGCATCTTGCATATTTTCTGAAAAGGCTTTTATCACAGCCAATGAAAGTCATGTCAGGAATTCTAACGTCTGTGTAATGTAAATATGATGCCAACTAATCCGAAGGTGGATGGCAGCTTGAAATCTTCTCAGGCAGGCGTGCATGGGCTCCTAAATATGTAATACTGTTAAATCAAATGGAAGCCAGCGTGCACCTCCGAAATGAAAAATAATTAAACGAGCACAGGAGGAGGGAAGCAGGTTCTTCTCCACCAAAATGAGCCGGTACATTATTTCTGCAAACGCTTCAATTTTTCAGAAATGTATTCTCTCAATGCTGGCTTTGGCAGCAGAGTGCATGTCACAGATCTTTTGTTAAACTGAACACATTTTTGTCATTCACCTTGGCCTTGTACATGACACTTCAACCTCCATGCCAACCCCTGCAGCAGGCCATGCAGGGTCGGCCCGACGCTGCCGTGGATGGAGGCCGTCCGTCCCCCGAGTGGCACCGTCGTATCTGCTTTTACTCTGGTGTTTTTTTTTCTTTCCATTGCGTCTCCGACCTCGTAGTTCTGCACATTTCAGGGGTCAAGGTTCAACACGCTTCAACACAAATTCTTCGGCTTACCCCGGCAACACAAATACCAAAATAGAACTCTGTTACCAGCCTGCCTCATCGGTTTCAGCAAGCGACGCAAAAAGAGACAGTTCCTCTGTGGCTCACGGTAAATAATATGACGGGAGGAAGTTAAATGGTTGTGTTAGTGAGGTCCAATGAGGAACGAAGGAGGAGTCAACAAAGCATCAGACTTTAACACAAGAGATTGATATTCGTTTTCTGTTCCCAATCGACGGTCAATATTTGTTTTGGAGAATTTATCAGCAAATTGGCTCCGTAACCATTACCCTAATTGCTATTGTAACCGTGACAACCCATGTAGTCACATCGTAAAGCATAGACAAAAGATAAACAACAAACAAAGAGTTGATGAGTATTGTAAACTTTGTTTCTGACCAGTAAGATTGGACGTTTCTGCATGGCTCAGATCACATTCACTGGAGTCTTCTTTCTTCAATTTATGTGCATGTTTGGTTTAGGTTGGTGAAATGTTCATTTATTGCCAACAAGGGTTACGGATAAGCAGTTAAATTTCTTGGTTACGGAAGGCAATCTTTGACGAGCAGTGAAATCTGATCCCCTGAAGGGAAGTGAGAGGTTCTCCAGGCAAATGCACCTCGCCGGCCTCCCACCCAAATAAAAGTGCAGCCTGCTCACTACGGATGTGAAACTCACATTAGGTCAAATCTCGCAACCAGAGGTCTGTCGAACCACAGAGCTTAAAAAGCTTCACTGAAAAGTTTTGCACCAGTAGAATGCGCTCAAAAAGAACTCTTCCTCAGGGCTGGTCACATGCTTTGAGCTCTCTGTTCAACCGGACGACTTTTGTGGGGAGCTGGCCCCCCTCACCTTCGCCGCCCACGCACACTCCCACAGAAACGCAGCCATTCACGGAGGTGCACAAAGCCACGCATGCACACGTTATAAAATAGTATGTTGCGTCTTTTGCATTCTGTTTGGGAGTGTTGTAGAACTGATGGGATTTAATAGTCCTGCCCAGCTGAATATCATTCGGAAACATTTGTCGGATTAAAACGTCACCTCAGAGCAGCTTCTAGAAAGTACCGACATGCAGCTGCGACGCATTCTGTTCTCGTATTCAGCAGTTTTGTCATACAGACATAAAATTTGGGTCTAAACTGGCTGACCTAACACAGGGAACACTTATTGATAATCGTCTAATCAAGTCTCTAACTATGAAACGTAAACGTAAAAATTAATGTATACAAGTGATCATAAGGATAAATCACAAGGGCCTGCATTCTAACTCATTTTCAATAAATAATGCAACAATATTGTTTTTTAATGACTTTGGCTATAGCCATGACATATTTCCATACACCAAATTGTTACCCTTTATTTAGTGTTTAGTCCCACTGAACCTAGTATGTTATTTCAGTCTGGTATGAAATAATAAAACTCTCGTTAATCTCAAATTTGCGGCCTGTTTGTGAGGTAATTTGCTGCACAGCTGCCTGCTCTTTTCTCTGTGCTGGGTGGCCACACACAGCTGGCATTCTGCTGAGGTGTCACGGCTGTGTCCTCGTGCGCACTCTGTGAGAAAGATATGAGAAACATCAATGTCTTTGCCACTCTGGTGGATACTTTTGATGCATGTGTGTGTTCTCTTTGCAGTCATAATGGTGTCCGTAATTCTCTTCGCTGTGGGCAGGAGCCAGAACCCCTCCGTTACTTTTATTACATACAGGGGTGAAGTGTGGGAGGGAGCGGGGGTGTTTCCGGGGCCTTGTGTTTCAAAGCAGGGTGTTAAACCGCTGGAATGCTCGGGCAGATTGTTTGCAGCACTTGACAGCCGCCTTTGAAGGAGATACTCTTCCAGATCCCAAAAATCTCCGGGTTAATCTGTGCGTGTGGGGGGGGGGGGGGTTCCAGACTGACCCATACACTGTACACTTGTAACACATACAGCATGAGGTTGTTTGCAGCAAAAACTGCTTCAGGGCCCCAAAGATCATTGAGAGTTTTGTAGCAGTTGTTTCTGTGGAGTGAAGGCCAGCTGGCTACTTTATTTCACAGATCTGGTATTTGAGTGAAATGGTTTTGATGAGCAAGTTGGAATTGACTAATGTACACTTTAGTATCACTAGCCTATTCTTTAAAACAAAGCCTGATGATTGATAAATGTTTCCATCAGTATCAGTGCATCTACTACACCCTATATGAATGTGTGTGTGTGTGTGTGTGTGTGTGTATGTGGTGTGTGTGGTGTGTGTGGGTGTGTGCACAATCAGTTGATATGTTCCTGTCAAGTAGCAAATATTAGCATTAAAACAGCCATACTTAATACTGGTGGCAGCAACACGATTGTTCAGTAAACTTTGAGAAGTGCTCTGGTGTTGCAAACACACACTAAAACCACCAATGTTGTCCGATTATTGGGCTGTGAAAATTTCTCTCTTGTATTTTTTCCTTGGACCAATTACACAAAAGCTTACACAAAAGATCAGATGCCCCAAATCATGTAAAATAAATCAAATCTGATATTGCCCAATGCTACTTTTTTTTTTACACCATAAAATAATCCATGGTGTGCATTTCTAGTTATCCTTCTATTGAGTAATTTTCTCCTTTGTGTGAACCAAATTGATCATACTCCCAAATATGAAATGAAAAAATGTCCCTCAGCCAGAGGCAACAACTCGGAGGTGTGTTGACTCCTCAGACACAAAAACCACACTAAAAGCAAAAAGAAATAGCAGCACATGGTAACACACCGAGTTGCAAGCACACGCCATGCTGCGTTGCTAGGATACATAGTGGCTGCTGACATTCAAGTCTGGAGAGTGCGCTAACTTTGTGGTTTCAGTCATAGTACACATACCTCGACCCAGAATGCACCTGTTGGTGACGCAACTACCTAGGTGTTTGATTTGGAGCCAGTGAGTCTGATAGCAGAGTGGAGCCCGGTGGATTAAAACAGTGATTAATTAAGGTTTATACAACCTTTTTTTACTTATGTGGCGGTACAATAATAATAAGCATAACCCATAATGACGTGATGTTTATTTGCTGCCTGTGGCCCTCACACACTGAGCCAGTGAAGACACATGACATTTTTCCACCTGAGAGTAATTTGCTACCACCACAGCAAATACAAATACTGTGCAAAAACTAGCAGTTCTACAAGTTAAAATAACATAATTGCTTCCCTTGAGCTCCATGTTGGTGTATCATTTAGACCAACATAAACGCTCAGACTGCATATAGGCTCCCGTCTGTGTCAATAGCCTTTCAGTTGATTTAACTGTGGCTTTGTAGTCAAGGTTTATGCTGTTTTCATGTCTGTACGCCTCGAGGGTGCAGGTTGAATAAAGATTACATGTGTCAGTGTATTAAGTAGTGGCAGCTCTTGTTGTTGCACACGTTAATATAGGACGACATACATTTTACATGAGTTCCAGTGACCGGCTATACTGCTCCAAGGTAGTTCATTTCATTTAAAGCACGGACTGAATTAATTAGGTAAATGTCTCAGAGGTTAATTATTTCACCCCGTCTCTTTTTTCAGAAAGGTTTTTTTTCCCTCTGAACTGTGCTCACAGGATTCTTCACACTCTCGCCTGGTGATTTTATCCTCTCCTAATTGTTCTTTGTCCTGTATCTAATCGAGTCACGCTTGCTCTTTCTCTTAAATACATGTATACATTTAAAAGTCAAAATATGTTACTTGTTTTATTTTATTTAGCATTTCATGTGCAAATCATAACTCTCTCTCTGTCTCTCTTTCACACACACGCACACACACACACTGATTAGAGGGTGGTCTGTGGAGCCTGAGGTTAAGATGATTAATTAACATTGATATAGATTAATTAGCTGTAGCGACACTTTGATCTATGAAATCACCTCCATATGTGGAGCAAGCTAAGTCTTTAGCTGGGGGGTAGTGTGTGTATGAAGGCATGCGGTGCATGTGGTGGTTGAACGTCAGCTGAGCAGCCTGTTATGACCCAGCATTATGAAGGCGTGAACAAATAAAAAGTTTCTCTGTAGATGACTTCACATGTCTGAATGCATTCTGTGTCTCTTTAAACACATTAATGTGAATTTAATTTGAAGTTATTGACAGTGCGATTTGAAAATATAAAAGAAACACAACTAATTTGGACCAAGAGAATTGTTGTTGAGTCTTTGTTTGACTTTGAAATGTAAAAAAAAAAATAATATTGCGGATTCATTGACTCTTTCTCTGTAGCAGCTGAACAGCTAAGCAACAGAAACTCTGCAACCAAAAAGTGTGGTAGAAATGCACATAAGGCATATGCTTTAAATTTAAGACTCAATGGTTTCAATTTCCATCCGTCAGCTGCTCCCGCTACTGAAGCCTCGTCCCTGTAACTCGAATAACCATAAGAGGTCTTGTTTTACTGGTGTTTGCCTGAGGCCTACATGAAATAGAGTTACTTTCTCAAAGGGAAACCCCTTTTTCTCATAAAACCAGAATTTTATAAATAAAAGCAGGTGAAGTCGTGAACAACGTTAATTAATCAAATAAGCACCAAGTGGAGGAAAGGTGACGCAGCTCATCCATTCCTCTTGACTTCTTCTCTTCCTCTCATCGCTGTCTCCATTGCAAAGAGGGCGCTCCACTAGCCGGCATCATCATTAAAAATCAATATGCCTTTTTATTTTGAGTTTAAACCGTGTGCAAATCTGCAGGAGGGGGTAGAAGGGGGGGGGCTGACAATTCCCTGGTGCTAAGCCCTCCAAGTCACATGCGCTTTGTCAAGCTTTGTCAGAGGACAAAAAGGGGAGAGCGAGGCAGGGAGGGAAGGTGTGTGTGTGACTCCCTCCCTCCCTCCCTGTGTGTGTGTGTGTGTGTGTGTGTGTGTGTGTGTGTGTGTGTGTGTGTACTCAGGGTGAGAGTGCTGAGGATGAGTGGGGAGGCAAAGCTGTCGGGGTCTCCATGGCGATGATGCTAGTTAGCTAGCTAGTGCTTGGGGGCCCTGGAGGAAAGTGACAATACAAGGGACTTAGCAGCAGCCGCACCTCAGCAGCCGCACTGCATTAATGAGATTTTTCACACTTATTATACACACACACACACACACACACTTGCAGCTTGCACCATAGCTGTCGACTGCTGTGTGTGCGAGTGTGTTTGTGTGCCTATTGTGCGCACACACAGACCTGGTTTCTCGTGAGCGTGTGTGTGTTTGACGACAACATTAGGAGCAGCCCGGAATTGTTTACGAGCAAGCTCACAAATAAACGCACAAAATACACACAAAAAATGTTTTCACTCTCAATCAACGACTCCATCAAACTCTGGCCGTTGACAAGCACAAACACAAACTACAGCACTGAAGTAAACAAACAAAGAATAAATTATACAGCTAGACTCCAGGCTGTGATTACAAACCATTATGCTCCTTTATTGTATTGCATTGCTCATCTCCATTGTAATGTTGCCTCAAAAATAATCCTGCCGTTCCCGTATCTGTTAGTTTAGGAGCATGTGCGATGCTTCAGTAAATAACCATCTCATGACAGACAGAATGGCAGATTATCTGTTACTTCTAATGTTTTTAATTACTGTAACATATTTTATGCAGCCTTTAATATCTCATATGTATTTTGTTGTTGTAAAATTCTTGTGTTGTAAAAAGTTACAAAATAAGAATATATTTAGCTTGTAAAAATGTATGTTTGCCGCAGCTCAAAGGTTAGCTAGAGTTAGAGTTGAGACCAAAACAAGCTTAATGAGGAGGATATATGTGAATACACATCAGAAAGCAGTTAGGAAAACCATTAACCAAATTGTTGTTATTTAAGAAATGTTTTTTAAATAATCTGGCCTGCTTAAATTACAAGTCACATATCGTGTGTAGTTTGCGTATATTCATCATCTGAGTGACAGTATCTTCATTATTCATGACTCTTAATACCAAACTTAAAATGAACAACAATGCTTGTGTTTCTTTCGATTTATGTTAGAATTAGACACGTTGTGAGCTGTAAGTGGAGAAGCAGAGCCTACATGGCGCCCTACCTGACAGAAAGACGGGGAGAAACACGCCGGGAGGAGAAACAGCCGTGTTCAGAGGAAATGAAATCTCTCTACAAAGGAAGTGCTCCGCCGCTCGCTGCCGGCTCCCACATTAAAGCAGCTGTCAATTGATCAAATATTTGCATTTTCCTTGGCTCTGCTCATTGTGTGCATTTGCCATTGTGAGTGTTCATGTACACTCAGAAGAGTAAGGGGTGTAGACACCTTCATTGTGAAAGACACCCACACACTCTGCACCATCCATTTCCATCAGGGGATCTCTGTTGACGCGGTGGGGAGGTGGGCTACCAAAGATCAGGGGTGAAAGAGCATAGGGCTTGCCCTTATCGCCGTGGTAACATCACTCTCGGGGCAGCATTCTCACCAGTGTGCGGTCACTAAATCCAACTGTGGATGCTCTATCACTGGGGTGTTGTTTCTTTTGAATGTAATGAGAATACTTAACCCATGGCTTCCAAACACCTGTTTTCATTTCAAGCAGAAATGTTATAATACAAAAGTTTTAATGCATTCGTCTTTTAAATTAATTTGCATTCTTAGATTTAAAAGTGCTGACTAGAACCTTAAAATAACCCATATAGCTTTTACTCATAACTCTAAAGGTTCCACCAGGAAGCAAAATAAATACATTCTAGCAGCAAGGACCACACCTGGAGACATCTGTAAATGTTGCATCCGACCTATTCCCTCCACTGAGGAGATGGTTCGTCCATAACTTCATCTTGTTGGTGTTTTTAGACATTTTCCATTCCATGCTTTGACAGTCAGAGACATTATATTATATCATTATGTTATATTTAAATACCAAACATAAATCATTGTTGCTAATGTGAGGGTTAGAGGTTAGTGACAATGGCCTCAAATGAAGTGACTTCCATTCAACATTAGTGGGTATAGTGAAGTTTGTCATAGTACACCAGACTGAGAAGCTCAAAGATGTTGATTTGAATTCTGTAAGAGTTTGTGGGCGCCGCCGAGTTTAATATATAGAAACAAACAAGAAAAGTAATCACATGGTATCCTCAGTTATTTGTCAACTATGCACTTTAGATCCACCATGACCATAAAAACAACATAAAAACAGGATAAACGTTGAAACAGTGAAACTTTAAAAGGGACATCATGCACTGATTTTGTCATATGTTGATTTCATAATAACAAGTAAATGCTGGATTCCAGCCTCTGTGTGTGTGTGTGTGGGGGGGGGGGGGGGGGGTGCCAGTAGAGAGCACGTGTTTACTGGCCGTGTAAGCGTTTGAGTGGCTGTGTATACGCATGTCTCACCTCCTCCTCACCCTGCTCCGCCGAGAGACAAACAGATGGACGCAGTGGGGGGAGTGTGTGGTCGGAGGAGGAGGGGCGGGGGGTTGGGGGACGTGGAGTCTAGCGAGGCGCGTGGACACAAAAAGAAGTTCTCTATCTCGTCTCTTTCTTCCCACGGAACCTGCGAGACACCGAGACGTGCCACAGGCGCGTCAAACTAACAGGTGACACGGAGGTGTCTTGGAGGGAGCACAATGGGAGGATGCAGAGACACTAAAACTCTAATCCAAACCCTCGGGTGGCACAATGGTGATTAGCGAGGCACTCACACAGGGCTCTTGTGTTGACATTACAGTATGTGTGTATGACTAATTAAAGGATATCGTCGTCACTCGTGCCTCCCTTTTTTTTTTATTTTCATGTTCATGTGCGAACACTCTGTGAGTAAGGCCTGTTTTTATACACCTCTACAGTTACACTTGGAGACGTGTAGAAAAGGCACATACCATAAAAGTGATACAACTTCTGCAGCAAAAGACTTCAAAGAGAGGTCAGGTCGCAAGCGAGCGAGATAGCAGACGATATGGAGGGTTGACACAAGGCAAAGATAAGGCCTGGGGGATGATGGAGAGGGTTCGTCTGCAGGACACTTTAAGGTGGAGAAAACCACTTTGAGCAAAAGTGCACGGTAGAGGAGGTCACCACAATTTCAAGAAAAACTACATTTTTTAAAGTTGGAAGTCAGAACTGTGCACTTGTGCAAAACATGACTCATTGTGACTGACATTTCGCATTTATCCATGGATTTCCTGTCTGGTCTTCTTATTTCTTATCACACAGCGAACCCAAACAGTTTTGTAACAGATCCATCAGGCCCACAACCAGGCGTATCTGAGAGCGTTTCCATTCCTCATGTGCTCCCCTCATGCGTGCGCTTTCATAACTAACAGCACGGGTTGAGTCTTTGTAGTGTTGCGACATGTTCCTCGGCTCGATATACAACGACAGTTTCTGTGACACCTTGGGTAAATACCTACGCTTCTCTTTCGCAATAGTGTGCATGAGAGAGATCTTGTCTTTAATGCAGTCCAAGTTATTTAGCGTGAACAAATGTAAACCTACATGGAATCCTTGCAGCCTAGTTATATTTCCCTTAGCCTTTTCAAGCACTACCGCATCACTTTTAAAGGTCTGCTCTTGATTTATCAGACTTCACAGCGGCCCACCAGAGGGAGGGTTTTTTTCTAGACTATTCTTAAAGTATAAAAAGTTTAAATCAGTTAATCAATAATTATACTGGGGAAGTAATGGAATATTACATAATTAACTCTGAGTGGCATAGTGGTGAGTCAAGAAGACAAGAAGAAGCTATATACAGCAAGAAACATTTTGAAAGATACTCATATACCGTCTTTTTAAATCCTTGTTTCCCCCTCTTTGCAACTCCCATCCCATTCAGACGTTCATGCCAACTCTCGTTCTATCTCTTTAGTTCTCTTTCTTTTTCTCTCTCAAGTGCAGACAAGTGTTGGAGAGGAAGACTCAGCAGCAACGTGCAATTTGCTTGGTCTGCAGTGTTTTGCGGACCAAGCAAATTTAATTAATTGCATTGTGCATTGTCATGTAATTTGCAATGTTTGTGTGTGTTTGTACTGAAAACTGTTATGTAACAAAGATATTTACAGTAGGTATAGGAATTAGCATACATAGCACAAATAATTGGCTGAACAAAAATATTAATTTATTTAAATATGAGATTGTGCTGAAAGACGCAAGCTGGTGTGGCTTCATGTGTCTTTGTATTGACGCATTTACTTGCTTGTTTACATGTTTGTTAGCCGTGTGTGGTTGTCTGTCAGCTTTGTTGGGCGTGCACTCTGTGGCTCTGTGGATCTGACGGTTTTTCCTGTGAATGTGTCAGCTCCGCTTTGCTCTGACAGTCTCCTCAATTTAAGCAGGAATTAGATTTACTTCCCTCTGCCAGCGTCGGCCTTTCATCAACAAATACAAGGCGGCGAGATTATATTTGACAAGTGCAACAGGTAATACATGAGAAGATCATTTTACACTTGTTTATGTTTGGCATAAATCCTGAGGAAAATAGTCCGTGTTAGAAGGATGCCAGTAAGCCGGTAGGAGTCTGAGGGACGCTGCACGGCGCATAGTTATACATTCTTTTCAGGAATATTCAGGGGAATGTAAAATATATTTGTACGTTTTGCAAAAAATGTGTTAGAGAAAGGACTTCAATTCATTGCCTGAAATAACGTGTTCCATTTGTACACCTGGGGGTCACATAATAATCACAAAAATTATATATATATATATATAATAACTGTAGTCTTCCATTAAACATCTATCCAGTTCAGCACTAGTTCTCCTCCCACCACGATGAGATTTGGCCCCACTGGTCATAATTTCTCCTTGTTCCTGCCTGTTGCCGGTTCCTTAGACAGCGAGCAGACACCCACAATAACGGGACTGTGCTCCATCACGTGTGCATGATTAGGAAATTCAAAGCCGATTACGGTCAGAACTAGCAATCAGATCCATATTTCCTGCTATTATTCCTGACCCACTTTGACCTCTGCAGAGACCTCATGTCAATTAAACATGATATGTGACTCCAAAGTGTAGTCTTTTTCTGAAAATGTAACTTCTATACTTATTTCTCCTGAGATGCTGGTTTAGAAGTAGCTCTTTGCGGCCTTCATGTTATCATACTAATCTATTGAGCGACCATAAAAGATAGCACTGCTGCATCCTGAATTTGAGAGCTGTAAAACATTTTAACTTCATATAAGTGGGGTCTGGCGCAGCAGTACAAGAAGCAGCAGATGCAGATGCGCTCAATGTTTACTGAAGCGAGAAACATGGGAGGGCGTGTCCTGTCTGGAAACAGAGATGTATTACTTGATTTCCTCTCCATGAAATATCCCACCAAGCATTGCTCAACTGGGGTCACAGCTACTGTAGATAGACTCTTTAGAACATGAGAACAAGGGATGGAAAGAGAGTCATTTATTGGAAGCTGAAAGAGAAACTGACTGTTGTTTTTTTTCATACACACAGCTCACAGCAACATCAGGTATGATGTGTAAAGAGGATGAGTTTTGCTCCAGTTGTGGTGAAATCACACATTCTGAGCAGAAAACCGATCCCAGAGGGTCCTGACTCCAAATTTCTGGCAATTTCAAGACACCTTAGAAATCTTCTTCTCTCCCCACAACACCCTTATGCCTGTGATTGTGATCTAAACATACTTGTTCCATGCATCCACACGGGTATTCTCTATTTTTACATCAAACACAAGGCTCCGTTCTTATCTTGTTTTCCACAGGGGAAGAAGGAGATCTGAATTGTTTAGCTCAGCCTCTGCAGATAGCTATCATCCCAGACGCTATGCGCTCGCAGCGCTGCACGGGAGCCAAGATGGACGCATAAGCGGCGTCTTTTCATCGATGAGCGAAATAAAACTTTACGCTTTGACAGTCTGTCCCAAAATGGATTCCTTTGCAACCTGCAGGTATATCGCTCATAATCCATCTGATGTTGTTCAAGCATGGGACAGCATGGCAGGTTTGCCTCTGGTGGTGAATCCCCCCTGTGCCTGATTGTGTGTGTGTGTGTGTGTGTGTGTGTGTGTGTGTGTGTGTGTGTGTGTGTGTGTGTGTAGACAACAATGTATTTGTTGTGTGTAAGATATAGATGAAAACATTCATGATTAGTCTTGCTTTGCCTCAAAAGATAATTCACAGCAAAAATTCTCTGCATAGCTTGATGTTTTTTTTCTGTCAGTCGGATATCCGAAAATGTGGATTTGTGCAATATCTTATTTTACTGTATCAAACAAAGTAAAATGAAGCATTGATAACAGTATTGGCAGGCAGGGACGCGACATATTGATTATACAGTGTGAATTTCCTTGCAGCAGAAATAAAATGAGTGGGAAACACAATCAAATGTAAGTGTGAGATGGTCAAATAATCATTCTTTTATCTCTCACATTCACATTCTCACACTTGCTCTTTCGTTCTCCCCTGTGTGTGTGTGTGTGTGTGTGTGTGTGTGTGTGTGTGTGTGTGTGTGTGTGTGTGTGTGTGTGTTTGAGAATATATGCGCTGGTCTATTTGATTACACTTAGACAGAGATGTTAATAAGTACTGCCCACAGGCAATCATCGATTGATCACAGTTTTCTCACTTATTTAGAGTGTCACAGACTGCACACACGCACATAGAGGCTTGTAAATGGGCATGAAAAACCACCAGCAGAGACACACAGACACGTGAAGGACGCTCATCCTGGTTTTGGACTCTGTTTTTTTTTTTTTTTAAGATCCAGTCATGCAGAGGTAACAAACCAGAGACGGCGTTTTGGCAAGAAGAGTGCGCCTGTTTGTGCCTTGGTAAATCCCAAAGGTCCTGCATTGGCGCTTACATTGCTGTACCGGCGCGGCGTGTTTGTGCACAAGCTCGTGTGCTTGTGCAACCTGCAGAGAGATGTGTGTACAAGGTATGGATGACACACCGCAGCGGTTTGACATATATTCTGCTGTGTGATCACACTCACACACACACACACACTCACACACAGGATGTAAGGCGCACAGAGTGCCTGATAAAGGTGTCGACATGCATTCAACAAGGTGCTTTAAAAAAACATGCTTGAAAGGAGGTGACAGAAAGGTTCCACTATGTGAAGCAGTTCATGCATTTGTAATGCAGCAAAAGTCCCGGCTTCCGATGGGCTTTTAACAAAGGGGCACCTTATGTAAATATCACGCTATGCGCAGTATATGTTCAGCTCTTTATTAATTGAGTTACACTTCCATAGGAATGCTGTGGTTTTAAGAGGACTTTATCAGCTGAGCAGCTCCATAATATGTGTCTAAATGATTAGTTACTCCACTTCACCAACACTTAATCTGGCCCGGATGTGCTTTGACTCCTTATCTAAACGGCCCTCCCCTTTACGCCACATCATCGTTGCTCAATTTCACCACATTTAGTCCGGCCACCTTAGACCCCCTATCGTATAGATTTACTGAGGATAGCCAATAAAATCTTATATCGCTTTTCAAACTGTTATCATACACCAGTTGAAATAGGAGCCTTTTAATGGCATGTATTAAACAGCCAATTGAAGTGTAACACGCTATGGTTTTATTTCCATTGTAAGTGATGGTGGGACGTGAGAGCATAAACCCACCGACCATTAAATGAGCTCAATGAATTAATTTCATGCACGTACGTGTGTGTGTCTGTGTGTGTGTCTCTAAAAGAAGAAAGCTTTGGGGTACATCCATTTTGCATATTAACCAGCGTACCTGGGGGGGTAGAAGTCCTTGTGTGTTGCGTGAATGTTCACGTATGTGCTCCTTTGCTGCGTTTCAGACTCCGTCCGCGTGTTTGACGGTGGCACCACCCCAGAGCCCGTCCCTGCCTCCTTCTCATCAACCCCTTAATCACTGAGATTAGCCACTCATTTCATCATTACTGCTTACCTCCGGATGAAACCATTCCTGCTAAGAGCTTCATATGAGCACATACACACATTCACAAGCACACATCGAGGTCTGGCCGTTGATCACACACTCCTCTCCACCTTCACCGCTGCTGTGTGCCATCCATCATTGTGCCACTGGGGACAGGGAGATGGAGAGAGGAGAGAGAACAGGAGAAAATGATGAGACAGTGGAGAGAGAACGAACACAGCAGAGAGATAATGGAAGGAGTGACCATGTCTGTCTTTTTACCTTGAGCTGGGCCTCTCTTAATCCCCGGTCCCACACACACACACACACACACACACACACACACACACATAGAATGCAATACGTAGAACTAGAAGGACTAAAAAGCAACCACTTCCTTGAGGGGCAGCTGGTGTGAATGCGTGTGTGCTTGTATGTGTGGTTAGGTGCAGCAGGAGCTACGCGATGCTGTGAGAGGTCAGGTATGTACGAATGGAAACGTGCAGCAGACACACAGGAACATACACACACGCACACGCATAAAGAAAAGCTTCAAATTACACATGCACAAGTCTCAAGATTAGACGCGGCCGGCAGGCTGATTTAATGTCATGGTGTATTCACCCGGGTTAAATGCCATAATTAATATAGATTAAAGCAGAACAAATTTATATTTTTACTGCACCATGACAGATCATCACATTTCAAGTATTTGTTTTAACGTTTCTAAATATTTTTCTTCAGGTTTATCAAAAATTGTTCAATAGTTTTTCAAATTGTCCTTTCAAACATTGCAGGAAGAAAATCATTGAGTATTAATAACAAAAGCCACGTCAGTCATAGCAACAGCAACTTTTGTCTGCGCGACTGTGAGCGTTGGCAAAAGCATCAAACTGTCTTTGTGCACATTTCTTTTGTTTCATCCCAACCGTTCCAGCCGCTCATGTGGTGCGTTACAAGCTGGGCCAAAAACACCCAGTTAGCTTTCTTTGATAGCTGATCCCACATCTGTGTTTCGATGGCCCCTTGCCCCACCTGCTACGAATGATCCGGACGTTCAGGGCCGACACTGAGCGGAGTCCCCTGTGTGCCAAGAGACTGTCAAAGCAATGATCCCGCCGCTGCTCACAGTGCGTTAACACACTCTTTTACGAGGTAGCATACCCCATGAGCTTTTCAGAGTGAAAACCTTAAGAACAATGAAGATTGCTTCCTGAAGGCCCCGAAGCAAACAAATTCAGCCTGTGGGGACCTTTGAAGGGCCCGAACGGGGCGCTCTCGCCGAGCCCCTGTAACTTCTCAGCAGCAGATAAGTGTCAAATTCTAATTCTCCGAACCCCCCTGCTGTGCATCGGCTGCCACAAAATCTCCACTCATGAAAGAAACACGGTGGTTCAACCGAAATGTAATAGCCGAGTTCTGAGAGTGCAAATGGGTGCTGGAACAGGTGTGGAGGAGAGATACTAAGAGAGGGAGGTGCAGACGGTCGGGGCGAGGCTATAGAGTTGTGGTGGAGTAATCCTACCCAGGCTCGTCTGTCTTCAACCAGCAGCGCTGAGCTGCGTGTGTGTGTGTGTGTGTGTGTGTGTGTGTGTGTGTGTGTGTGTGTGTGTGTGTTCAAAACGTCCCACCATATGGGCTCTTTTATCAGGTGACCCAGTGGACTGCATTACAGGGTGACAGAGAGGCACGACGAAGCCTCATCTGTCTCAACATCTGCAGTATCGGCACGGGGAGTAGCGAGGGGGGGGTACGTTGTAGACTGATAAGATGCAAATTGGTGTGAAGCTCGTATGTTGATACCATTGATTGTTTTCTCACAGATGTAGTTGGGTCCTTTACACGGGCTCAAATCAGCTAAGAACTGTAATAGTACAAACCCATCCTTAAGAACTCGTATCATAGCGGTAATGGTACAACTCATTATTCACTTTCTATTTCTTGGAAAGAGCATTAATTTCACCGCAGGATAGAAAACAACACATATACACACATAGCCCCAGCACTTCTCCTTCCTCTTTGCTTGTCTCTCCCACACAGTCTCTACTCCAACACGGCATGAACATACTGTAAACGTGAGTATTTTTTTTTTAAAGGACTTGTTCATTCACGTCCCTTGAGTGAAGCTAGCATTAATGTAGATTATTTTCTTCAAGGCTAAATAATTTGTTGTTCTTTCTGTTGTTACATGAAATGTACCAGAGTCTGTCAGCTTATTTTTAGACACACATACACACATACTTATATATAATTATAAAATGATATATTGAATAATCATATAGTCATCTATAAGTAAAGGAATAGTGAGAACACACAGGTCCCCTGCAGGTTTCAGGTCACTTTATCTGTTCTCGGCTTCAAATTAGTCGAACTTTAAAGAATTCATTTCTAAAATCCTACATAAACCATGGACTTCTTTTAATATTATGCCTTTCATTTCCCAGCAAGTATCATGACTTGTGGAGTGAGCTTGCAAAAAATGGAGGAAAAACATCACCCCCGTATATGAGCAGATTTTTAATTAGACTCCATCCACATATCCAAATTGATGCTTACAGCCCACGTAAAAGCCCAGCCCACACCTCTGATAGCTCCCCACAGCACACACACACACACACACACACACCAAAAGCCCCCACCAACAAAGAGAAGGGGGGAGCAGAGGAGCAAAGAAAGGGAGAAGAAGGAAAATGCACGCTTGACTAATTCTTGTATCGGCGAGTCGGCAGTCCCTTCCCTACCTCTCTGCTAGCCATGGGTGTGCATATTTGCGCGTGTGTGTGTGTGTGTGTGTGTGTGTGTGTGAGAACTGGCACACTCTAACCTTGACATTTCAGCATCACGGGGGCGATGAATGAAAATGACCACAATACACTTGGGAGGGAGGGAGGGAGTGCGGAGGAGGCACGGGAGGAGACAGTAACCGGGCGAGCCAGGTTTAAACGCTGATGGAGTCGCAGGGAGAGAAACGTCCGTTCATCTTTATGTTTATGTGTGTGTGTGTGTGTGTGTGTGTGTGAAGATGAAAATGTCCTGTGTCTGCGTACAGCCGTGTGTGTCTCTCTGCGTGGGTCCGCAGTCAGACGCGGCAGCAGCAGGGAGGGATCTCTGCTCTAAACAGCCTGCCGGTTATTTAAAGGCCTTGGGGCCTGTGCTAGATTGATGTTGTTTTCTTTCAATCAAGGAGCCGTGTGGGACGCGCTCACTCTGCACTCTGCTGGCATAAACACTCTTTACTGCTGGAGTGAGGAGGACGACAGGCCTAGACCGCGTGTCTGCATCCGTCTCCTTCTCCATGCCCCCCCCCCCCCCCCCTCTCTCTTTCTCTCTCTGGTGGGAACCATTACCTTTATGCAAAACATGTGTGTCAAAGTTCTGACTGGATGCATGTTTTTAATCAAAGTCTGAACAAGCGTTTTGTTTTTCCTTTTAAAAAAGAAAATTGTGGTTTTTGTGTTTACTGAATATGAAAGATGGACTGACTGCTGTCACAGGGAAATATAGTGGAGGAAAGAGGCAAACCCAAAGCTTACTTCTGGTTTGACACATGCTAAACTCAGTATTACATTTAAGCAAGTTAAGCAAAATCTTATTCAACAAACCTATCCTTATTTTGTTTGATACACTGTACATCTTACACTCAAAAAAAGGATATTGGCTGGTTGTTACATTTACTAATGTGTAACATGTAGAATGAACGATATTCATTAATGTTTTCAATGTGAACGTGATTCAGTCATGTAGGATTGGCATGAACTTCAAAAACGTAACGTTTATTAGATCCATTCATATTGCGATTAACTGAGACAATCGAGTAGCCAGGCATGACCGCGAAAACCAAGGCGAAGGCAGTCTTCGTCAGAACCAGATTAAGAAGATACACCGTTGGCCGCACATGGAAAAGGTAAGCAGAAATCCATCACCATCCTTCTAAAAGTAAAACAATTATACGTACATTAATGTCTTCATATCTTAGCTCGTTGTTCTGTTTATGCTATTTTTTATGTAGTGTTATTTTTTACTACATTTAAAAAGGGTAAAGTCCCCATGCGCATGGCTAGCAATGTCGTGTTAGCTTATATAACGTTACGTCACTCCTTTTTGCAACCTACCAATGTGAATGGTGAACAGTGAGCTATTGTTAATGACGAGGTAACGTTTTAGCAATATATTATAAGGTGTTCACGACTAGCTAACGTTGACTTAATGACGTTAGCATACTCCTTGTAGGGTTACATTAGCGCGCTAACGTTACTGCTGAATTTGAATGACAATAAATGACTAAGCACACGTTTCATTTACTAAGAGTAATACTACCGTCATTATATATATATATATATATTGACGGTAGCTAACGTTAGTTTGGAACATGGCCAATAGCTGCGCGCGGCAAATATAGCAGGCCGTTTTACCGACTCTCATAGATAGATAGATAGATAGCAATGAGTCGGCGGACCATCGGCGGTTCTCCAGAGGCAGTAGAAGCGACAGTATAGCGTAATCGCAAACACGTTTGCCGGCGCACCGCCAGCGGCAACCGCTTCGTTTCCCGGACGGCCAGCCGCCGTTCCGCCGCAGTTATACCGAAGGCGGCTTCTCCGCGGCCCGCCGGAGGCAAACGCTATTTTGGAGCGATCTGTATATATATTTATACATATAAAAATGTATAGCATGCAGTTTATCTAGAATAATGATTGATCAAACCAGACAAATCTCCATTTCCATTTTAATTCCACATTTCAAAGTACAGTACTGTCATTGGGGTACTGTCAATGGGCTGGCTCCGCTCTGGCCACCCGGCCCCCGCACACTGGTCTGATGCGTCACAACAACCGGGAGTTTTTCGCGCGTCACTGACTTAGGAGGCCTTAACTTCCATGAATATTAATTGATTGTTCTATCTGACTTTATTGCAGCAATTTCTGACTGCAAAAGTGTCCTGTGTCTGCTATCCCCCAAAGTGTGTCTTGGATCAACCTCACTGACTACACCATCCCACTACAAGTCTCCTGGAATTCAAGAGAATCACAACAATCAATTTGCAGTCAAAGTTCTTCTCCCAGCTGGATCTGTACTCTGAAAACCTGATCCAGGTGTATGCCAAGAAAAGTGGAGTTCAAGGGAGAAAGATCAAGAGCATCATGGTACCCATAACCCAGGTATGATGACAATGGAAAAGTTAAAGAGAGGCTATTCTACTCGTAGAACTTTTGTATTTTGTTTACTTACTTGTTGCCTTTATTGGTCGTCTGCACTTGTTGCTAACACCCCTGGATCCCAAGGGTTCACATACTAATTTACACACTGATATTGCATGGTTACTCATTGTGATTAATAAGATGGTTGGTTTAGATGGTGTTCCTAATGTTATTTTATCTGCATACTTAGACTGCCAGCATTGACGTCAGACGAGAATGCGTCCTCAAAGGTCTATGTGTTTACTTGAACGAAGATCCAGAGAAGCTGGTGAAGGAATACACGGTATGTTCATTTACCTTTATCTTTACTTGGGTAAGATCAAATACGATTAAGTTGGCCCAACTTAACTTCTTAGTGTTGTTTTCAACTATTTGAATATAGAATATTCTTTGAAAGCCCTAATGTGAATGAAGTTATTGATAGCTGTTTATACAGTAAAATAGTGCAATAAAAATGGCATGTAATGCACATAAGTGAAAAATGATTGCTTTTGTTAACTGTTTTGTCACAGAATATTGAAAGCAGTCAAACAGCTATGGCGGAGACAGTCTTTGCGATCCATGTGATTCGAAAAGAAGGAGCGGAGCCCAGTGATGACCCAGATGAAGTCGGAGTCATTCTGGAGGGGGTGGAAGTGCTGAGCGAGTTGGGAAATGTACCCTTTGCAGTGTCAATGTTGCTTGCGCTTGTGTATGCTCTCAACTTGAGCTACCCTCGAGAGCTCAAGTATACTTTTGAAGTTCTGCAGAAAATAATAATGGAACTAGACCCAAACAAACTATCCATAAAAGGACAAGCTCTCAAAATAAAGCTATCCCGTTAGACACATTATGATGGCTAAAGCAGATTAGACACTTCTGTGTGTGTTTATTATTTTCTGTATTCCTGCGTGTTCACCAGTGCATTAATTAAGTAATCACAAGTCTTTAAGATGAATGTTGTGAATGTAAGAGGATAAGAGGGATGTTTGTACAAAGACAAAGTCTTCAGAGTTCAGGTCAAGACTGCACTAATAACCACTGTTAGCACTTTCAAAAATGTATTTTAATTGTGTATGTGTCATAGAAAGTTGAGAAAAGGTTTTGATATGTATGTTTATAAGAGAAGCTGCTCATTAAAACATTATTCAGTGCCTACTTTGAGAAATACAGTTGTATTGCAACATCTCTCATTTGTCTTGTTTCCAGCCAAAACAGTTGTATATTTTGTTAAAACTTAGTTTTAGTTGTGGTTCAGGGTAAATGTTAACACTAACATTTTTAGTATTACTATAGCGAAATCATGGAAAGTATTTCAACATAATTTAACTGCTTTCTTTAAGCAATAAGCAATTAAGTTGGTTCACTATAATATACTCAAGTCGGATCAACGTAATTTATTAGAGTTAGTCCAACCTATTTTTCTTGGGCAGGATTAAATTGAATAATTTGGGTTGGTCTAACTTCATTGACTAGCCTACATTTTACTAATGTGGCATTAGTCAAACCAACCGTATTCATTTGAGTTTGACACAACCCAAGAAAATGCGTTGAACCAACCATAATAAATTAAGTTGATCCTACTCAAATACATCAAGTCGTATCAACATAATTTCTTTATGCTCAAAGAATCAATAAAATAGTGTGCAAATCATTTCCATGATTTTATTAAGTTCGTTGAAAGCGTTGTTTTTTTGAGTGTAGACTTAAGTTAAGACTCTTTCACCGCTGCTCTGCTTTTAAAGTTCATATTCTCATGTATTTCCACCTGTACATTCTTTTATCATTATCATCATTTCTAATTTTTCTTTTGTGCAGCAGTTTAAGAGTTGGGGATATTTGAGGTTAAATCTGGTCCAATAGCCCCAGAGCCCAATAGAGAGGGATGGAGCAAAGCTGACAGCTCCATCATAACACATGCCACTGTTTTACACCGAGGAGTGAAAGAACAAAAAGCAAGTTTGAGCTAAACTTTAAGGAGGCCTTTGTTACGGGTTCATCCTTCCTCAGCCACTCTGGCCTTCTAATGACATGCAACGCCCCCCTGAGACCACTAGGAAGCAACCGGGGGGGGACGATGTGGAAGATTAACGGTTAACTCACTAATGACGTCCTCCTTTATATCCGATAACCACACACACACACACACACACACACACAGTGCACAATGACACAAGGCTTTGTCTAAAGCTAGGAATCATTCACTAGACTCATCAAGGCTTGTGTACAGTGAAAACATGAAATGTCTCGAGGTCTATCAGGAAATTACCTCTGAATTGTCCACAAGTAGATATTCTGTTGATGCACACATTGTGAGTTGTTTCTTAAATTTTCCGAAGCTGTCCCAAGAATTCTGAGACAAATTGTATATTTCCAGCCTCTGAGGCGAGGGAGAAGCACAGCAGCTTTGTGGTTTTTCTTAAAAGGGAACGATTCATGCTTGTACTTTTAAAAGATAAATAATCAATGCACTACATTCTTCTCCCTCACACACACACACAGCCACTCCCTGAATAATGTATAGTGAAATGGATGCAATGCATTTACAGGACCTTCCGTTGGTTTAGCACCGGACGAGGAGGCTGTGAAGGCGGGATAGTTCCATTTTATTGTCTCATGTAGCCAAAATATATACATGTATATATATATATATTAAGATGCATAAACACTTCGAAATTCACAAGACAAATATTTTCCCCACGTATAAAAAAAAACATATGAAATAACTTAAAGACAACTGAATCAGAAGGGTTGCTGTTTGAGAACTAATTCCTCCAATTAAATTTCATACATTTTATTAAAGACAACTGCACAATTTGTGATGTTTTGAACATTTGACAGTAAAGGACATTGTTTTATTGTTAATATCAAATTTAATCATGCTGCATTTACATCCACTCTGGTAATTCACTTCTTTCAATTTCACCATGGATTTTCTATGGTTTTAATTTCGGATTAATTAATGTTTTTTGTTTCCCATCATTACAACAAGGCAAATTGTTTACAATGGAAAACATAACCAATTGTACCCTTTCACCATCCGCGTTCACACCCCCAAGGGACTGCTGTCCTAACACGTTTATCATCATTTGCTCTTGTAATGGAAGAATAGACCCTCTAATGTACATATATTATGATTAAACGGCTGTGTGTTGGGGGACAGAGACCAGACACATCCCACCCAAAGTTACTGATGTAGTGCATGAGGAGGACTTCTGCTGAGGACATTGGTATTCCATTATCCCCACCACTTTTTGCATCTCCATGGCAACTACACCAACACACACATCCACAGAAAGTCTCGCATAGTCGTCTCAGAAGAGTAAAGAGGGAAGGGAGTATAACTCAGTTTACATGTGACGCTGCGGAATCTCGCCTTTCGTGACATCCAGCCAATTAAGTAGCTGTGTTACTGATGTCCAACAGCTCCCCGACCTGCACGTTACGGTTCCTGCCGGCAGAAATCCGGAGGAAATGATTACAGTCGTGGTGGAAAATAACTAGAACTAATTATAGGATGTGCTGGATGAAACGGTTTGGGGAGGAAGCAGAAAAGGTCGGACACACAAACACACAAAAGCAGCCCCGTCACAGCAGTAGCATCCGTGGCTTTTTCCTTCCTCATCGACCCGACCTATTGATGTACCGAACGCTGGAAGGCCCAGTCAATAAATAAGAGGAAAAGCTTTTTGAGGAGAGAGCGACTGAACGAGTGTGTCCACGTGGACTCTGTCTTACTGTGCGTGCATTCTGCACGTTTATGCCTCCTCTCAGTCTCCCCACCGTGACTTTGTGCGCCGCTCTTCGCCTCGACTCACGTATCCTGTCCTCTCGTTTGCACCCCATTCTCTCCAGACTCGCAGAGCTGAGTCGTTAATGTTTAATGCTCACTCAGGAAGCAGACACCATCAGCGAGGCTCGTGCATGTGTGCGCGCACACACACACACATCTCCTGCATCCCCCTAGCGACGCCATCCTCATTACCAGCCTGAGATTTGAACTTTCACCCCTGGACCAGATGGCTGATGTTTTCATTCTGGAGGGAGGAGAAATGAACCAGAAGTGGCTCCACATCGCACTGCGTCACGAGGGAAGGAGGACTTAGTGAGTTGGAAGATGACGGGAGTGTTTGTCTATCGCAGGGATCACACACCTATCGCTGATTGAAGCAGGGTTATTGTGCATTTAGATTACTTGTGAATCCTGAGAGTTTGTTGCCTGTAGTGTTCACCAACTGAGCGGCTCTTCTGGTTTTCTCACCGCTCTACACTCATCTAAAAAATGATTATTAAATCATCAACCATCAGTAAGAGAGTTCCCTTACACATATGAATGAGGCTGCACTTCTTCACACATCACAAGGTTCCACACATCACACACCTCGGATAAACGTCCATTCGGGGAGGAAGCTGAGCAGACAGTGATGTGCACGGGGTGTGTGTGTGCGCGTGTGTGTGTGTGTGTGCGTGTGTGTGTGTGAGAGTCGTGAGAAAGAGCTCGAGGAAACGAGTGAAAGAGGCAGAGAATTCATTAAGCTTGTACGTGACTGTGTGCATGTTCGTGCTTAGCTACCAGTGTGCCAATGGCGCCCTCCGATGGTGGATGTGCGTGTTTGTGTTTTATTGTGTGCGAGTCCAACCAGTCAGTTATGTGTGCAAAGATGACCATCGCTTCTGATCTGGTCTGATTGGCTTCAGGGTTTCAAAAGGAAAGTTTTTAAATGAATATAAACAAAAGAAACAACTCCAAAAACTTCAGCATAATTTTACAAAACTTCAGGTAAACTGCTAGACAAGAGGAAATGAAACATGATGTTAAAAACATTAGTATTCAGAGAAAGGATTGATTAAATGAATCCCCTGAAAGACACTGGCTGATAGCAAGCTGTAAATATGGACATAATAAACCTGAGGCCACTATTTTTGTCTCGGATGTACCGTAATTTACTAAAATAAATACACACACAGCACATTCTCACAGCCCACTCGCTTGGCCTCTGGCCCTTAAGTTTCAAACTATGATGCTGTAGGCCCCTCTAGGGTCAGTTATGGTCGTGGCAGGAACTGCCTTCAGTTTCCACCAGATACATACATAGTCATATTTTTAACTCAGGAGACTTTAAGTTTCACACAGACAACAAATGGCCGCCTGCTTGGGAGCAAGGCCGCGTTTGAATAAGGAAAGTGGACCTGAAATAGTGCCTTGAGGAGAGGCACACCCCTATCTACGTAGTTGATTGAGCAGGAAGCCTTTGCCTTAACTGTGCAAACACTATTCCAGTTAGGATTCACACCCTGTCAGTGCATGATGATCCCATTTAATACATTTTTTGTTTAAAAGATGTACAAACCAAGCCAGAACAGAAAAGGCCCCCAATTGTCTTTTTCAAGGTTGCATAATGCTTGAAGTAAGACATCAGGGCGTCAATATTTTCTCTTTTTTTACAATTAAGGTTACTGTCCAGTAGCACCAGAGTGAAGCAGAGCCCTTTTGTATTGATTTCACTGAGCTTCTCACAACAATATCACATGTGTTCACTTGACCAGGCGTCTTTCTAACATCTACACATACTCTCAACATCCAAATTTGATCCAAATTTGATCCCCTATCCAAAATCCCTCTCTCTCTCATGCACAGACGTAAGAAATACACACTTGGAGAAAAAGACAAAGTGATGGAAACAGAACAATTGGTTTTTTTCAAGATGCACTGTTGCTGTATATCATGCTGTTGGCCAGAGTCAGACATTTCATGACTCAGATCCTGAGGAAAGGCTGTAGCTCTGCTTATGTTTAAACCAACCACAACGTCTATGCAATATGACCTGTACGCTGAGATCCCCCGGAGATCCATAGGAAGGCAGTATTTGTATATGTGGGCCCTGGTTTCTCTTTAATCAGGGAGTGAGTGGAGCAGAACAAAGCTGATGGTTGAATCCGCGGCTTTTCTGAGGATCCGGCTGACTTTAGGCTGGCACTGCTGTCAACTTAATACTTGCAAATAACCAGCTCCGGATGTTTCTCTGCCTCTACACAGAGGATGGATTACGGTGAGTATCTTTTTATCTCACTGTAATCTTCTCCTCTCACATTACCACCAGGGGACCACCTGAACTCAGACCTCTGGAGCTGGGTTAAAACCGCGCCGTGGAATGGGTTGTGGGTATAAAGTGACTGTATGTCATGCTGCTCATTACACATCCAATCTTTTCATTCTTTACAAGCTGGCACATTTTCTCTCTTACCCTTTTTTTCATCATCCCTCTTGCCTACTTTTTCCCCGAATTGTATATAGCCTTTTTTTTTTCTTGATTATCTTTCAGCGCAGCAGTCATCCTTCCAACAACTTTGTTTGATTCTCGTGAGTTCTAAAACTATTGCTACCTCTGTCTCAACTCACATCATCGGTCTTTGTTCGGCCGACTTTATTCTTAAAACAAGGTCTCCCCACAAAGCAGATAAACAGTAATCTATATTTTCTCTATGTGTCTGCGATCCTAAAGTTGACTTTGTGCTGTAGCGGAAACAATGCAGGTGATCATTTACTTTGCAGGACAGAATCCTGTAAGCTGTGAGACATGATTCTGACATGTTTGGGTTGGAAATGAAAAAACAGCCATATAATTGTCATGTCATAATTGTTATCTCTCGTGACCTGACAAAGCCCTTTGCGTGTCAGACTAAAATAATATCTATTATATATTGTGGGTGTCGGCTGACATCTGGTGGTCACATGAGGGGTGGCTGCATTAGGGAGCAGAACGATTACCCAGGCACTAGTTTAATGACACTCACACACAAACCCGACTGAACATACTTTAAGACTGTTTATTGTCTCAGTATAAACTTCTTGATTTGATTTTACTATCATGTACTATTTGGGCTTCATATTTCATTTGAATGTCCTCCTGACTTTTAAACTGACTCTCAAGTAATTCAAGAATAAAGCTAAAAAAATATGTGTAACTCCAGTTAACCTCTGCATAGACTTTTTACAGAAATGTTCTGTTACCAACAATGATACAATGAACAAATCATTCTGATGTTATTGCTTAAGAAATATCCCTGAATAAATATATATTTAAATATCACATCTAGGGAAATAAATTATGAAAGTATTTTTCATTTGTGATATTTGCCTTAAAGACCAAATGTCGTATAATATAGCATTACCATGGGTTTTCTACTACAGAGTTTATTACAGTAATCCCAAATGTAATGGGTTTGACGTAGAAATAAAAGATTTTGAAGCAAAATAAAACTGTTTGCAGACTATTTCCTGGCACTCTACACCGTAAGAACTTTAAACCTGCGGGGAAATGTGCAATACACTGGCCTTGAGTTGGCATAAGCTTGATTGTAAAATGTCACAGCATTAGCATGAAACATTGAATATACTTCAATATTGACCCTGGTCACCTTTAGAGATCTGTATCACCTCACATCCAAATGTATGCCTGTTCCTCATACTGTTTAATGCAACAACATTATCATTCAGATTTTTCATAGGCAATAAATATTACTGGGGTTAGCATTGTAATCATTGTCAATTATCAGATATTTCGATATTGGACTAAGGCAGCCCGCTTTCTGTAATAAACAACAGTGAAAACAGTTCACAGGGGTCAACTTCACTGATAGCTATAAAGTACAATACGGGTTTATTTAGCAGAACTATTTTGTTGCTGTGATAATAGAAAGAATCACAGAAATATCTTTTCAGATTTTCTGAGCAGCAAAAACACAACACAGCGGCATACTCACAGTCACACTGTGATCAGATTCTGCTTCCAGGTGACTGTCTGCTCGTATGCATGGAAGTGAAGTGAAACTGAATACCAAGCCAAAGGCAATCTGCTGGCCTCAAACACGGCCGACTCAATCGTTGAACAGGGCCGCAAACATTTCAAAAAGTTCCCTCCACCCTTCATCACATTCTCAATGAACAATCCTCAGGGGCCCTGAAGGCCTCTCTTCACAGCACTTCCTCTCCACTAATTCGCATGTAGGCCAAAACAACTATTCAAATTCCTTCACACCCTTTACCCATCAGTGCACAAACCATCTGTATCACTCATCATCCCTTATTTCTTGAATCTTTATTTCCCATAGCTGTTACCTCACGACGCAGCCTTCTCTTTATGACCTCCATCTCTCCTTTCCTCTTTGGACATTTTGTTTGACCAAGAAAATAAAAAAAGATACCATTTTCTTTTCACTTGACAGAAATTTGCTGTGCAACCGTTAATGCCAAAACACATATATGTTGATACACCTGAGATAGAAATACCAGATATACTTCATAAAATCCTGCAGAAAAGATTAGGTACGTGTCATTTAGATCGGTCTAGACCTTCGGGGCCTGGCCTCGGTGAAACTATAGCATCCGACAGTATGCTTGGTGAGTTTCTAACTGGTCCACACATTCCTTGTGAATGAGTGAACAAAAAAAGTGTGCAGCTACTGGATGCCATCGCAAGCAGCAGCTGTTGTGCACACGGGCGGGAATGTTGTAGAGCAGGACAGCAGTCAGAGGCCGTCTCTTTACCCGAAGCACTCAGGGGAAAGGACGTGTGGCAGAGACATAACTAAGTTGATTAAACTTCACCTTCACCTTCAGATTGAAATTAAATTCATATTTGCCGGCCGTATGGAAGACAAGGTATTGAATAGAACGAATACGATACCTTTAGTAACGACAGTATGCGAATGTTTGTGTCTATTTCTCTGCATCTCTCAAACGTGTAACACTCTACTAAGGAAAAAAATATTTGTACCTGTACAACTTCAGACTGGGATGCTCCTGTCCGATTTCTCATTTTAATAATCATCAAATATAAAATTACCTGGTAATAAGATTTGTTTGGGAACCAACGCTATTCTCGATCCCAATGTAAAATATGGTCCATAATTATTAAATATTAGTCATTTTCAAATGAGAGGCTTGAAGAACATTTGCATTGAGAAATGCGTCCTCTGGCGTACTGGAGGACCGGTGTGTGGTGTGTTGCCTTCATGCACTATCGGAATCTTTATAATTAATATTAATGACTGAAACATCAAATAAATATATGTATAGAATAATGGAGATTTACGTCCAGCATTCAATCATTTTAAACCATATTAATCAATATTGTATTGTATTCATTATAATATACTGTATGTCCATGTAATATTTGGGCTACTATTATGTATACTACGAGGCATTGGCGGAGGAAGCTACAAATTACGAGCAGCAAGTGAAGGCCTCACAGAATCCCTTTTTTCTTCATTAGGAAGACTGATGTCATTTCAAAACTTAACTCACACTGCCAAGTCACCGCGGTGAGTTGCTCACCTTCCTTCCTCCCGTAAAGTACTCTCTCGTCCGGCGGGTCGCATCACAAGAAAACCAGGAGGTGAAATAACCTAAAGGAGGACACAAACTCCCTCTTCTTGGGACGAAGCAAAAGGGGGTTTGGTAGCAGGAATCCCGGGACCAGAGCCGCTCTTTCTGCGGGCAAAGGCGGCTGAACGTTTTTTTTTTTTTTGAAGTGCAACCTTTAAAAAAATATATATTTAAAAATGAATCGGAGCTTCAATAGATCGCAACCTCTTCGGAATGCTGATTGTAACGCTGTGGAGGTGAAGAGCAAGGTGAGCGTCGACGGCTTTATGTCATTTTAAATGTGGATTTCAGGAGAAAATGAGGAGTTCACATGGTCGTCCCGTAACTGTTGCAGTTGTATCGGACCAACTGGATACAACTAAAATGAATCTTCTCTCTGCGACAAAGTTATATTTCGCTTTCTGGATGTTTCTGTAATTTTGCACTTATTATTATTATTGTCTTCTTATTTCCGACCGTGACGATTGTGCTGATTTGGCTCTTTCCCTCCCTGTCACGAAGGTTCGGGAGGGGGGGTGGCAGTAACAACCTCGCCTTTGACTCGTTGTTATGGTTAAAATATTCTATATTTTCAATCTGATGTTTTTTGCAACATTTAATTGCTTATCACTGCGTTTTTGCGCTACACAACTTTGCGCCTATCCGGGTAGTTTGTGAGAGGCTAACGCTGCAATGGTACCATTAATGAATCCAACCATTAAGTGAATTTAACAGTCCGATTTGGCTATTTGTGATTTAAAAACCACCCATTCCTACTAAACGTGCGCGATCAAACTTCACGTGCATTCTGCGGCCCTTTTTTCTCTTTCGCACCTCATTAAACGCACTACTTTTAGACATCACGTTGATCCGTTTGTCTCCGCTCCAAGAGACAGTTGTGTGTGTTTTTTTTAAATAGTTTGTGACGGAGCTGACCAGCTGATTACAGCGCGTGTGAGTTTTATAACGAAAGATAAAAACCCATGTGTCCGAAATGTGTTCCACAAAGCGGGAACTATTTCGACTGTTTTGTCGCAGCCTCTCAAGGACTTCTTGTTACGCGAACGTGTTTTCTACTAAATTCCATTCAAGTGACGACGGCGTAGACGTGCGTGTGTGTGTTCGTGTGTGTGTGTGTGTGTGCGCGCGCGCGCGCGTTCACACATGCCAGCAGCCATGAGTGTGTCAGCACTTGCGTGAAGCTCCTGCTCCAAAGTTGTGTCAAACCTGAGACGGCTCGTTCAGTCCACAGGTTATTTATGGAGTCTGTTCCCGGATGCGCGTACAACATTGTTGTTTGGTGCTTTGTGTCCCATCCACAGAGCCGGGAAGTCGTTACTTTCGAGATGGTTTGTTTGTAGGTGGGACCGACCAGGAGCAGCCGGGCCGGTTTAACGCCATCGTGGGTGCTGACTCACGGTCATACCACGTCACGCCACGTTTCCCTTTTTGGAACCGATATAACTCATTGCTTTTTATTTTCTCCTTTTTTTGTTTTACTTCCTCTAGTTTTGTAATGAGCAACCCCAACAGGTAACGCTCAACATCAGGTATCACCTGACTAAACCGGAATGACTGCTCTTATCACGTGCATACCTGTAACGGGTAGCTCCACTACCGTGTAAGGGCGCACACACACACACACACACACACACACACACACACACACACACACACACACACACCGTAGCAGATTCCTCGGGAGCGGTCACTAGAAGGAGCCCCTTGAAATGTTCAAAATGAAATCTTCTAATCTGCATGAATCAACTGGACATATTCTGATCCCTTTGCATCTCACTTGCAGTTCTTACAGCGCAGATGAGGATAGTCTGCGTTGACTCTGCTTTTATAGACATCCCATGAGCTGAATGACGCGGTGGTAATTGTTGTTCTGAGTGCACAGCCCTTTCGGAGGGCCTTACGGGACCAGTTGACGCACCAGAAAGAACCGTCAAATTAGCAAATTCTGTTTCCAGGGTGCGATACTGGTGTTTGTTTTGGTGGTGCGATGACCTGTGTCCTCGCTGGTTAGCGCCTGGGTTTTCTCCAGGCTAACTGTTCCATGGGTGAGCTTATCAGGGATCACACTGGAGGTGTCTGGCTGTCTGTCACGGAGCCTCGGCCAGGAGCTGGTTTCACTCTCCTAAAGCTCTTATCACACAGACGCTGGGGGGGGGTTGGGTGGGATTTTACTTTTACCCATCCACATTTTGATACCTTTTTTTTTTTTTTAAACCAATTACTCACATATTTTAAGGCCTTAGCCCCGAGTCTCACGACACGTTGCATATTTAATTAAATCGGCCAGGAAGGGGAGTTATGCCAGGTAGGGACCAAAACCGCGTGGATGAAAGACTGGAAGTCAGTTATGTTCCCTTTTCTTCGGTGTCGGAGTTTGGCGTGTTTCAGCCTGTTGACATCACTTTGCCCTGATTGGTCGGGAGGACAGGTGATGTCAGGGTGAGCGGAGATGTATTCTTAGGTTCGGGTTCAGTGCCGAGGCCCCCGCGATGAGTCATCCCGTGTTCAGACTTGTTCACGCCAGAGGGCCGGGTTGTGAAATCCCAGCGCTCCGAGCGATCACAATGCAATGACCAGGCTCAACGGATACGCAGGGGCGGCGAGATTGTTACTCGGCAAGTCAGGTGTTGAAGTCTTTGCGGCGTTAATTACAGTTTGGTCACATGTTGGTTTTGCTTTTCCAAATGTTCCGTACAGAGGACTTGACGGGCCTGTTTGTTGGCGTCTTGCTGCAACTTGTGGGATGAGTTTTATGAGTTGCAATCCGAGCTGTGCTTTAAAAAAAAAAAAGTGTTTGTGCAGCAAACCACACACTCGTTTGGGGACCCGCCCCCTTCCACCGCCTGCCCCACATGTCAACTTCTAATTACAGAGCTGGTCCCAACCGCTCCTCTGCTCTCCTCCCAATCGCTGTGTTGCCTTTGCATCAGCAGTCGGCCTCTCCCTCCTCCCGCTGCTCCCCTTCATGATCATCACCTCCACTCTTCTCCTCGTCAGTGAGCTGATGATTAAAGTAACAAACTGCACCTTCGCACCTACAAATCACGTCCTGTGATTCAGACTTGTGTATGTGTTGTGTTGTTGTGGCTGTATGGAGCTTTTGAGCCTTAAATCTTCTCCGCTCCTCAAGTCTGTTCTTGTCTGTGAGTCACGTGATGACCCCACAGTGACCCCGCGCATCGGTTCCGATGACCTAAGCGGGAAAGCAGCAGCACAACTGTTGAAGTCCGTGCTGTAGTGGGCGGGAGGCGTGGCTGGTAGTCGGGGTCATCTCTGTGCGCTGAGGCGGCTTACTCATCCAGCGCGATTGTTCTGTTGTGCACGTTCCTCTTCCCTTTTTCCGTCGGTTTTCTTGGGCAAAGTTACGTGTGGCGTGCCACGGATCTTCTGTTTTTGCAATGAGGTGACGTGGCAGTGTGGCACAAAGCTGCAGGGCGCCCACGAGGAAGATCTCAAGCTTCTCGTGTGGCAAATAAAAGTACAGCACCTCCCCAAAAAAACCATTAAAAGCAGCCCTGCTTTTCTACACCTGAAAGTTCAATTTAATAATGTGAGGATGTTTGTGCAACGTTTCTTATTTTATGTGTTACGGTTCATGTTGTTGAGTAATGTTGTTTTGCCTTTCGATCAGTGATTTGTGCTGTAAGTATAAAACTATAGCTGTAAGATGGAAACGTTTTATTGAAATTCCTCCACCAGTTTCTTCTTGTCATGTTTGTCAGCTGTATTGTGAGTGCAGGGGGTTGGAAATCCCGGTCTCATCTTCCTGTTTGGTGTTTTTAGTGACTGTCCTCGTTAACGTCCCCTTCTCTTTTCTTCTTCTTCTCTCCAGTATGGGGCGGAATTCCGCCGGTTCTCGGTGGACCGGGTCAAGCCCGGCAAGTTTGAGGAGTTTTACAAGCTCATTCTGCACATTCACCGCATCGCTAACATGGAGGTGATGATCGGCTATGCCGACATCCACGGAGACCTGCTGCCCATCAACAACGACGACAACTTCTGCAAGGCGGTGTCCACGGCTCACCCGCTGCTCAGGGTCATCATACAGAGACAAGGTAGGTCTTTGATGCGTAAATCACAGGAATACATTAAGAAATGAACATTAGGGGGGAAATTACTTTTTTTTAAAGTGCATCTTGGGCTGTAACGACTGTTCTGACTCCAATCAATCCGACCCGTCCCCACACTCCCCAAGAGAATATTTCCCCATCCAATTAAGCCTCACTTCCTGCTATGGGAACTCAAGGACTTTTTGTTTACTTTATGCAAGGCTTTCTGAGTGTGTCTGTGTTTCCTGCCCCTCTTATTGGCTGGATCCGCCTCAGTCTGTGTCTGTCTTGTGTATTATCTAGAGGAAGGGCTCGCAGGCAGATGAACTCGCACACAAGCGCACTTACACGCATGCACACAGGCCGGTGCCTTGGCAGCCCCATAGAAATCAGGTCATTGAGCAAAGCCTGCATCACGGCATACCAGACATTACTGGGAGACAAAAGATCTGCGTGAAAAGAGCGACTCCTTACTGAGCTCCCTGCCGTTTGTGTGTTGCTGTGTGCATGTGAGTGTGTATTTTTTTTCAAAGACAACACCGCGGTGCTCCAAATGGGAACCGGTCCTAGTCTCTCTCTCTTTCTAGTTGATCCCAAGTCTGGAGTGGGCCTCGACTGCCAGCCAGCAGGCATATAAATTAATCTATCACCCTTGACATCCATTCATACCCTTCATCCTTCCTGGAATGTCCCTCGCCTGGTTGTATAATGGACGCGTACACTCCAGGGTATTGTTTTAGTTGTCTTCCAGTGGCTCATTTACAGAAGCTAGCCACCGTAGGTGGAATCCTCGTCCAAGGAAGGAAAGGGCTCCTGATCGTCAGGAGAATGTCTTCAGAGCTTGTACAGTTAATATGTGAGGCTTCAGCTCGTATCATTCCTTCACTCTTGTATTTACTTTGGTAGTATGCAGGGTTTAATGTGTGTAACAGAGGTAATCCCGTGAGCATTTCACTGAGGACTAAAAAGGAAGCCAAACATATTGACGATAGGACTGTTGCAGAGTGAAATAAAAACTCTAAAAAAGCGAGCAGCCCCCTTTTTATGCTTCAAAACATGGCACTTGAACTTGTAATGTCTGCAAACCTCAAGCTGAGGCATCATTTAACACAAGTTCTTAAAATAAGGCCACTATTCATTCCCCACTACCCATAGTTTCAAGAACTATCCCAGGCACTTGCCGGGAAATGTCCCTGACCCATTAGTACCAAGCAAGTTACCCTTTTTTTAAATGAAATTAAAAAATAAATGCTGCCTGGAAGCAGCAAGGGAAGTGACCCTTGTTAAAGGTCAGATTTAAGTTACAAAGTGGCCGATGTAGAGATGTAAACAAAGCGCCGACATGGTGATGTCGTTAAGGGGTATGTGCACTGATGCCGAGGCAGTCTGAGCATCTTAAGCCTCACTGCAGCCTATTGTAAGCCGCCAGACAAAGAGCTGTGTGTTTTTATTGCGAGCACCTCATGTCTCAGATGAGCTGCTCTGCACCCAGTAGGCTGCATGCATGCGAGCCCTCGTCTGTGATGATGATGATGATGACCGTATCGGTCAGTGCCAGCCAGTTGGCACAGGTCATGGGTGGTGTCAACGTGTCTTCTCCGTCAGCAGACCACCCCAGACTTCACACACATAAAGGCACTGTGAGGGAGTCACAGAAAGGACATTTAGTGTAGTGACCTCATCCGGACTGGTCTTTCATATGCATGTGGGTGGGAGGAAAAGAAACTCCTTGAATTGGGCTGTCTTGATAACGGCTCAGCTCACAAAGTTGCATTCGAGGAAAAAGGAAAGCAACTGTTTATGACAATGTTGCATTGTTCAACACATTATTTGTGTTCAATTTCTTTTCAAAAGAACAGAATGTGATAAAACCTTCATGGACTCTGATTGTATAATAAGGATACTTAAAGGCTTTTGTGAGGGCGAAAGAAGAAACCCTATGAGAAAGGGTTAAACTAACAGCCATTGTTTTGTTTTTTTACATCTTTAGTATTTCATATCCTGTAGTTAGACCCTCACCTCTACCCCGACATCAAACAGTGTTGGGTTGTGTGTGTGCGCGCTTTTGTCCCTGTAACAATGGGTCTGTATTACGTCGTGTGTGTGGCTTTTATCTACCTGACTCCCCCTTTCCGGGCTTGGATTACTATTGTTGGTAGGATCACTCGAGCACGTGCTGCAGTTGTGTGGCAAAACAACAGTAATCCGGCTGATGATACCTGTTGCTCCCTGCGAGGGAACGACTGCAACTTGTTACAATGATGACTTAACGTGAAGAACGAAGGCTTACACTCTGATTTATTCCCAAAAACCTACAACAGCATCACGGTGTAGATAATTGCACGGTGCTCAACAAGGGGAAGTTTAAGGGATAACACTTGTTGTTTGTATTTAAAACCAGGATGTCCACTGTTTAAACATACAAGAGCAAATTCATGGATGGTTAAAGTCAAATTTAACGATTTAAAACTGGAACGAAACCTGGAGTTTTGGATTAACTCACCATTTAAAAACAATGTTTGTTTTCCTTGACTCCTTACAAATTAAGCAGACTGTTTATATTAATATATGAAAGCGAGTAAACTTGCAGGAAGATGATCTGAAGGAGTACCCTACTATATGCAGCCACATAAGTGGTACTTTTTCAGCAATGCTAAACTATTGTTAGCAGCATTGAGCTTTAACACTTTTTTTTACATATATTTTTTGTAATTATGCATTATTTGCAAAATGATTGTTAAAATGCAGAATATGCCCTCAATCTAGTGCAAAGGAAACCTCTCTGTTCAAGTGTTTAGATGGGCAATCTTTTTGCAGTGTAACGATTAACTCCAAGGAATTGATTCAAGTTTCAACTTGGACAGAGAGGCGATCAATGGGCATCAAAAGCTGTGGTGAAAAATCTCAGTCTGTAGAGGGACGGGCAGGGTGTGAGGGTGTGGGTGGGTGGGTGGGTGGGTGGGTTGTCACTTGACAGAAAGAAGGTCTGTACTGGGACACTTCTACATCTCTCATGTAGACACAATCAGGTGGAGGGAGGGAGAGGGGGGGGGGGGGGGGGGGGGAGAAACAGTACGCTTCAAAGGGTGTGTGCGTGAGGAGGAGGAGGAGGAGGAGGAGGAGTGTGTGTGTGTGTGTGTGTGTGAGCCGGCTCTGTATGCGGAGGTGGGCTGCTTCTTCTTCTTGGTCCAATGTGTTGGCATCTGACTGTAGTGGTTCAACCATGTGTGGTTCACTAATGATTGATGTTAGATTTAGGGTCACATGCACATTTTTACTGCTTGAAAGGCAAACAATAGAACATGTTCTAACTCCAGTGTTCTTTTTTTTTTTTAAATCCGCATTACGTTTTCTTGTTTTGTCGCATTTATTTCCTGCTGTGCCGGACACATTGTTATCAGAGGCATGTCGAGTTTACTCAGCTTAGTAGTCTGATATTCAAAGGTTTATGGTGAGTTTATCTAGGGAAACTACTGCAAGTACTAACTGTTCATTCATGTTCTTCCCTTTTGTGCAAATGAGCACATAGATAATGAGCGGGAACACTGCCGAGACACTTAAATAAAGATAACTCAGACAGGGAAACCAGCCCTAAGCTCATGAATTTCCACATTTTACCAGTATCTTTTCCTGTCATCATCATATTAAAGAAATAATGTAAATGGACCCTTGTGAGAACAATAATCCATTCCCACAAGTCTATTTCGGAGTGGAGAATGACCTGGGAGGGAGAGTTGTTGATGTGTTGAAAGGCTTTTAGAGCTGGCGAACTCTTGACACTCGCGTGGTTATTGGTGCATGGTTTCGTTTTCCCACGCTACACTGATGACTGTAGTAATGTTGATGGAGGACAAGTAGGGTTCAAATCTGTGTCTAAGTCGGTGTGACTTTTACCTATAATTACACTAATGGTCGACACAAAAACGGCCTCGATCCAAGACAAATGCAGGCCTGGTTTTTGTAAGCCCAGATTCATTTAGTTGTTTTGGTAGACTGTGCCAGTGGCCTGCGCACAGACTAAACCTTCAGCAGAGGAGAGACCCCTATTTGGCAAACCGATAAATGTTTAAATAAATAGAGCAGACCATGTAGGCCAAGGTCGCGTCTGTGAGGCTGCATATCTGCTAAGTATCGGGGGGGGGGGGGGGAGAGAAGGCAACCTGACTGCGCTTTACACCTGTGGAATCTAGAGGGCCTGATATCAACGACAGCCAAAGTAAAGAAAGATGTGGCACCACAGCACAAATAACTAAAATAATGCCAGAAGAAAACTGCAGCTGTGGCAGTTACATCTGCCATCCAGACCGGTGCTGTTTCTCAACAACTTGGACCGCACGGGGGCTCGGAGATCAAATAAATGCAATAGTTTGGTTTATTTCTCCGGCTGCACTGTCTGTCTGCACTTTCCTGGCTTTCCACACTCATAATCCCTTACAGCATGCTTTTCTGTTTCATAGTTTACAGTCATGTTCAAGTACATTTTGGGTTGTCGGGTGTACATAGAGAAGAGAGGCCAGTAGATATTGATGACTTGCGCGCGCACACACTTGATCTCAATCCTTGTCAAACATCTTCCA
The DNA here is from genome assembly GCF_949316345.1 of Pungitius pungitius. Classification (NCBI taxonomy): domain Eukaryota; kingdom Metazoa; phylum Chordata; class Actinopteri; order Perciformes; family Gasterosteidae; genus Pungitius; species Pungitius pungitius. Next base: position 9,254,520 of record NC_084916.1, on the reverse strand, counting down.
CACAGAGATAAGAGGAGTCATCAGAGTTTAAGAAACAGAAACTCTGCATCCGGGCTCATAATCTAATGCCTGAAATGCTTACAGTCCCTGTGTTTTTGAACTGGAGAACATGATGATTGGTGGGGCTTGGTTTGTCGAATCACATCTGGTTCCCTGCTTAACATCTTTCTTCTAGACTCTAAAAAAAGACAGATTGCAAGCAGGCATGTAATAATCCATTCTCATTTGATCCTCCGAATTCTTAATTAGTTCGATACTTTCGTTTCAAACGTCTCAGATGCAACTGCGGGAGCATTTTTCTCTTGATACCAGCCCGTCTTTTTCCAAAATATTAAATATCTCACTGATTGGCATAATTTGTTATCTTATGAATATCCATACAGACACTGGGATGGTTACATGTAATTGAGTATATCTCTCAATCCAAAAAGCAGCTATTAAACATGTTAGAACCACATTCTTCCTCACTGTCTGTGTTGTAGTGGCCGACTGCAGGGACCCTGTCAGCACATCTGGCCACTCACACGATGGCCCGAAAGGGCTTCTGACAACACTGAATGTGTTTGTGTGTGTGTGTGCTTTTTGTCCACATGTCCTCTCCACTAAACGGGATTGTGTGGCAGATGTGTCAACATGGCCGTGCTCAGTCATGGTAGCTGTAGGTTAAGGCTTTGACCCCACAACATGTCGCCCTTGTGGACAAGAGGAAGAGCCCCCTCGGTTATTAGGTTTGGCTCTTCATCCCAGTGGTGCCTCCAAAGCTGATTTAGTCCTCGAACATGGGATTAGAATAGATTTATTGATTGGTATAAATGATTCACAATGTAATCATGCCAGTGTGCAGCTTTTGGCTCGCTTGTATTCTGTGAGCCGGTTCATAAACTCGAGTACCGGCTGTACAATCGAATGCCACGATGAGCTGAAAGAATCCTTTTCCTCATTCCGGCAGATCTATTTTGGTCGCACGTTGCCTCGGTGCTCTTTGTGACTCCCCTGACAGAACACTTGAGTGAGTTTCAGTGTGGTCCGTTGAGCCGGTGATGCCACCACCTCTAGTCTTTATGCTCTATACCAGAAAGAGCAACCCCAGGCTCTGCGGCCAAGTGTAAGAGATCGCTGTAAACAACAGGCCCCACTCGCTGCCCCCCCCCCCCCGGGATCCTACGCTTTGCCTTTCTCCCCTAAGTGGTTAAAGTGTGTGATTCCCGTCGGATGCGACGCCAGTAAACTCCTCATCAGCCTGATCGTGTTGGCTCCACACATTCAGGCAGGCTGTTTTTAGGTAGCTCTACAGACAGATTTCCCTGAAGAGCTCAGACGTGACTCAATTGTCAATTGTCCGAGAGCACTGGGCAGGTCGAGTCCAGCTCCATCCCGCGGCCTGGCTCTTCTCCTCCTGTTGCGATCAGAGCCAACAGAAATCAGGAAAGAGGGGAAACCCGTGCGCGCAGAGATGTGTCACCAGCCACTGTCGTGTATGGTCTGAGACAAAAGGCCTTTTATTCCAGCTTGACACAGATACTTCGACACATCTGGGCCACATTCACAGGGTGGCAACATGGGTAAAATACACTTTTTTTTTTTTTTTCTTCTTTGTTTTGCCCACGCCTCATTTTGGGGAAGTGAGGTGTTCAAGACCATGTCCGTGTCGGAAAGCTTTCCAACTGTGTGTTTGGTTGTGCGTGTGCGCCACGCGTGTGGACAACACAACACAACACGGCGCACCGCACCATATAAATCCTGGCCCTTACTGGGAAACGCTTCAGTGCCGTAAAACCTCCTTTTAGGTTGTGTGTGTGTGTGTCTCGCTCTCGCTCTCTCGCGCTGTGGGGGGTGTCTTCTCAATGAAACCTGTGTGTGGCCTTTGCGCTGCATGTCTATAGACAATGGCAGCCACAGTTAGTGTGATGGAGATGCCTGGTGCCTGCCAGCAGTGGGCCCGTAGAAGAAGAAGATGTGGTGGCGGCCTCTCTTTGTGCCTCTTGAGTGCAAAGTCTCTGCAGAGCAGCTTGGATGACGCTGTAAATCATGTCCGCTGTCACAGACAAATCCACACCCATCCTAAACCTGCAGCCGTACTCAAGAATGCGCGCACACACTCGCGCTTTTGAGATTGTTCGTGTGCATCACAAATCCCAGCTGACGCACGTCTTTGGCTCTTTCGATCCGTTATTGAGGCGTGGGAGGGAAGGTCCCGTGTTTTTAATTAAACTTGCGAGGGCCGTGGTTGGCAGAACTATATTGGTGTTTGTGTTTCCAAAGTCCCCGCTTTCATTTCGGTTTACGACCCCGCTTTGAACTGCGTCCTTGCTCCCCCACAATGAAGCCTTTCCAGACATGGCGGGACATGGGGTGTCTGCGGCGGGGCGCTCCTCCCTGGCATCTGTTGGTCACGTTCGATATGCGTTTCGTGGGTCTATTTTGACATTTTTTTCAAACCCAAGGTCAACAATTTTGATGTTCGCTCTTTGGTTTAACATAGTCACAAATTAAGGGAAAAAAAAAAAATAGCTCTGTTTGTCGAAAACCTCATCCTTCTAACAAAACGGCTCAAATGTTTGACATGCGCATTTCCGGAAGGATGTGGTGGATTTGCAGTTGTTCATATTGCTTTAAAAAAAATGGAGTATACACACAGCTGCTCTCAGTTGAGGAATGCTATCACACCTCGACACATTCTGTTATGACTACTCTGATTTCTGAAACTCAGTGGCTCAGTTGACATCAACCTCGTGCTGCTGCTGCTGCTAAACAAGCTCAGAGACGCAGGCTTTAAAAAAATGTAAAAAGTTCTGCTGGTTGTGATGAATATAGCCAGTCCTTCAGAGACAAACAAACAACTTCCTAAGCCCCCACCAGCGGGCCACTCCTCTGCAGCATGGACCTCAAAGAGAAAAACAAGCTTGAAATACTTCTATGCCTTATTTCTTTTCCCCTTGGCGTGTGGCTTGAAAGTGGAACGACATTCCGCGACATGTGCGGCCTAATTTCCAACTGTGTGTAGGTTTTATGTTCGCTCTATACGTTGGTGTTCTTTATGTTGTCATAAACATTAGGCGCCAGGTTAGTTTTGGAAATTCTCCTTGATAGAATGAATTAACTGAAAAGTTAACACGTCATGTTTTTCTAATACAAACATTTATTTTTGTATTATTACAGACTTGTATAGTGACCATTTCTTGCTATAACAATATACTTAAAGAGATTATGTTCAGTTTCTGGCCAACGGTTTGAATAGAAGATGAATAATGGTATCATTTAGTGAGCTTGTAGAGGTGGTTTTTGGTGGACTTTGGTGGGGTTAGGCAATCTATGCCCCCATTTAAAGGGTTTATGCTAAACTACATCTCTTTGCTCTAGCTTCATTTTTGCTGGACATGCCTGATGTTGGCATCAAGCTTCTCGTCTAAGAACGCTAATAAGCTAATCTCCTAAATTCTAGATCTATTTTTTAATATATTGGAATAATATTTGAATCCATGGCCTTTTTATGGATGTATTTTTAACTTATTTTTCAGAGAACTAAAACATTTCTCAATGAGAAAGGTAAATGAAAGCAGTTTCATTTAATGATAGAAACAAAGGTAAGAATGGATTTCCCCTGAAACGGGGCAGAGACAATACTGGAAAATGTTTGAAGAACGGTAGGCAGTGGAAATTTCCCAGGCCAAGATTAGAAATCCGCCGTGAGGGAAGCTGGGGAAGATTTGGGGTTGGAGCGAGAGGGGAATATGGATGCTGGCCTGACTGGATGTTAGTGGGTTTTTGAGGGAGGAGTTGCTGGTTTTGTGCAGAAACGGTTTGCTGTGAGACTGTTCGCTCTCGTTCCCTCTTAATTACAGGCCTACTGGAGGACAAGGCCAGGCACGCTCTTTTTGTAGCGCTGGAAAACCACACAGACAAATATGATGAACACGAGTGCAAGCTTGAACCAATTATTTGTTGTCTTACTTTAATCTTGCACGTAGCTTGCCTAGAAAATATTTTGAACTGTCACTGATGGACATATTGCATCTAGTTTACTGTAATTGTTCCAGTGTTTTCTTTTTAGTAACTTTTGGATCTATTTAACTGATGAATTGAGAATCATTTGAAAACCAGTTCAAATCTGTTGAATCCGTCAGCAGAACGACACAAAGGTCTCCGGCTTGCCAGTCTCTGTATAGCGTTCTGGCCTAAGCCAGCTGAGCGATGTGAAGTGCACGGGAGCTAGCACAGCCTCAGCCTTGCACTGCCTCTGCAGAGGGTTATTTTAGGAGTCCATAATTACAAAGGAGGGACTGACTTTGCTTCACAACCGCTCAGCCGCAACAAACGCACTCACAAACGGCAAGGTTTGCTTCAGGCCCACTCTAGGTTCCCACTGCCTTCACTAGAACAGGCTCATGCGAACTGTAGGTAGATTGTCTGTGGTTTAGTTATTAAACTAATGCATATTGTAATTCCACTCCACCAGTGGTTTGCGTTGCATATCGCTGTTGATGCACATGGAAGTACTGTGTACTGCAAACACACACACACACACACTGCTTGTTCCTGAAAGCAACCAGACCTCGTGGCATGTGATGTTATTTATTTCCCTCCTTTCAATGACCCTGGTTCAGTAGTTCAGTCCCTGAGGCTAGAAAACCTACATGACTAACTCCACTCAACATGAAAGCCTACGCAAACATGAAATGTACACAAACATGTCTGTTTGACTCTGTCCCTGTTTTTTTGGGGGGGGGGTTGTTATTTGTGCCCATGGGGACCTCTAGATCACTACCCTCCCAGTACTAGAGAAATGAATGGAACAATTACTGTGGCTAAGTGAGTACAGCCATATATAGGTCATGAGGCTAAAACAATGACAAGCTGTCCTGCCACCTCACGAGTCTAGGCATTGTTCAGCCATAGCACACTGGAGGGATTTGATTGGCTAGAATGGAGCCAGTATTCATGATTGGCTGTCGCACATCACCAGGCTAACGGTAGCCGCCGCAAATCTCATTTAACATGAAAGCAAATCCCCTCTGATCAAGAGGATCTGAAGCAGGAACTTATTCCTGTTTTTCACTTGTGTAAATGATTTCTCTGGGAAGAGTTCCATCATTTAGACTATTTATATTATTGTGGTCAGTCTCTTATCAGCTGAATGATTCAGACCTGCAGTTTTTCTTGCATTTTGTCACAGACCTTTGACTGATTGACCTCCTATTCAGGGTCAGACACCCAGGCAGTATTTCAAGAAATAGAAAAATTGTTTTATTTTTCTTGTATAAAATGTTAATGCAAAATTGTGAAAATCACCCACTGTTGTATACCTTTTTTAGTTTTACTCACATAAAGAAACTAGTCAGGTTTACAGATTTTCCCTGTGCCTAATTCCGGATTATTCCATTAAAACTGCAATTAAATCTAAAGCTTTGCTCCTCCTTAAAATGTGCCCTTATGAGCTCCTGAACTGACTCACAGATGTCTGGCAGCAACAGACCGGCATGCTGTGAGGAGGTGCCCCCCCCCCGCAGACATGTGGGCCTCAAGTTGGTGGTTGAATCAGGCCAACTCAGCAGTTCAGGACGTGAGAGGAAGGAAAAGAATGGAGGAGGGGAGCAACCAGCCCTCGCTCTTGTCCTGATACGAATTGTGTCCCAGAGACTCGCCGAAAACAATGGACACTGACGGCTCATGTGGAAATACTCCCACAGACAGCTGTGTATGTACGTAAGGGGGAGGGGAGATGCGCAAGTAGTGATTTAGCTGCACAGACTAGATTAGGTAAACTTAAAAAAAAAAAAAAGAGTCCGTGGAGCAGAGCATGGAGCAGGGATATGTGTCGCCACACATGCTGCGTAGTAGTGTTTCAGGTGCAGGGGGACTGCACTGAGGCCTGTTCAAGCCTGCAGAGGATTTACCTAATCACACCGTATGAATAGGGGGGGGCCCCCCCCTCACCTGCAGGCCAAGAAGGGGCTTTTCGTTGACCCATGTTCATTACTGTGTCGGTCAATGGAAGTTGGAAATCTCATGCTGAAATCTCCTTAAAAGAATTAAGAGTTGTAATGAATTATTTCACCAGTAAAAAGACAACCCGGAAGTCCATATTCAGCCAAAGCTTTTGTCCTGATTTGATACAGCAATGCTTCTCAATAGATGAGATGTGTGCGTTTGTCTGCTTGGATAAGGATGAAAAATGGCCTCGTTTAGCTTCGGAGACCACTTAATAAGTCAAATCGCAGTCTGGTGGATTATTGTTCTTGCCCACAGTGTGAATCTGACCAATGTCTCCAGAGGAAGCTTCATAACAGAGGATCACGTTTCCTAAGGGTTGATGGAAGACCTTCTCAGCGAGGCGTCTTCTGTGGGACGGACTGTCTTCTGTGGGACGGACTATCTCGCCCTTTCTCCGTTTCTTTTTCTCCCCATTAAGCTGGCAGTTGGCAACAACATTAAATTGGCTGTAATGGGGATGTCACTGTTTGCATGGGTGTTTTTAAAGCGTGCATGTTTGGTTGTTTCGTGTTCTTACCTGTTTATTTGAACGTCACCCCCGCCGGCATTTCCTGGTCTTGTTTTCACGGAGTGTGATTGACGCAGAGAGCCAGACCGACCACAATCTTCCTAGTCTGCTTGTTGTCACCTGCAGCCGATAAAAGATAAGAACGGGACTTAAACCCAGATTAGAGGATGAAGGTGGAGGTTACAAACTAGGACAATAGCAGATGTCTTCCTGAGATCCCTAATAGCTTCGAGGACACTGAACAAGGTACAAATACCACCGGTCAGGTCTTATTTCACTACATGTTGGAGCAGCAAGACTTAGACTATTTTTTTTTCTTTTTTCTAATGTGCAATATGTCTTTACAGCGATGTTAGATGTGTAGTTTCTATATTATCCCCAAATGTCATTAACCTTTTCATGTTGCCTAACTACACAGCGAGATGTTATTGCAAGCTTCTGTTCTCCTGCCAGTGCTTTGGTTTGAGCGTGTGGGAGACAAATTCACTTAAATCCACTTTTGTTGTGATGTTGGGGATTTTTTTTTTTAATTGGATAAGCGGAAATAGTATCTTGTATTTTCTCATTTCTTGGATTAATTCTGTTGTCTGTCCTCTCCCTCCCATTTAATTTCCTCAAGGTGGCAAAGACACAAGTCTGCTTCTGTACCATGCAGCACTGCCACAACGTATTTACCCTGATCCTTTCTTTGCCAAAATGCCTTTAACCCTGTTTGTCATTTGATTGCACTAGTGTGTTTATGTCTTCAATCTTGTATTAGCAATAAAAAGGTTTAGTCAAAATGTTTTACTATGCTTAAATTAACTTTTTGTATTGCGCTCTGACATGTATTTAGATCTACACATAGGTCAGTGAAGGCATCACCTCGGCTACCTGCGGGCCAGATGGCAGTGGAGACTCAATGGCATGCGTTTTCTTTGTTATAAACATGCAGATGATCAGCAGAGAGGCAGTTGGATTAAAACCAGAAGCAGTATTTGGTTGTATTGAAAAGAGGGAAAGCGAGCGAGAGAGATAGAGGGCCCCCTAACAGCGCTTTTTATCTGAAGGGGGCAACACTTCACGCAGTGGAGATTGTTCCTTTTTCAGAGCTTGGAGGAATGCAAGACCGGTCTACTCCATCGCGCTCCTCCTTTTGATGTTCCTCCCTCCCCTCCCCTGCTATATGTCACATGCACACAAAGCAGGTTAATCTCCTCATTAACAACCTCATGTGCGCACACGCGCTCTCACACGTCCTTCTCTTGAAATAACTTTCTTTTGGTCTTAAACCAGTGTTCCCCGTGTGATTTGGCGCAATGTGTGTCAGGGAATTGTTTGTGATTGATTGATACCTTACCTGCAGTCAAGCCTTAAACCTGTGACCCCCGCCCCACCCCACCCAACCACACAGGCCGAGCCAGAACGGAGCAGACAAGGCAGCTCCATTTAACGCGTCCCAGATGTGCACCGAGGTAACTGCTAGTGAAATGAGTGCAGGGAGTGAAGGAATGGAGGGGGTGCGTGCAAAGAGCTACCCAGAACACATTTGCATGTGAAAGTTTCAGCGCTTATGTCTTGATCTTTTTTTTTCTGTTTTCTTTTTAATCCTTTTTTTAATTTGTTCTTTTATCCACAAAAAGAATGAAGCAATACAAATGCCCACCCAGGGATGAGGCTCTATTTAATTTATCAGATTTACCCTCTTGCATTCAGTAATAGAAGAGGGTTTCAGATCCTTTGCTTAAGTAATAGTAGTAATACTAAGAATGTAATGGGAATCTACATTCTATGTAAAAGGGTGCCAAAAAGGAGATTTTGAAAAGGAAAAATAATTATTTATAAGGTAACTAGTAACGGCTGTTGTGAAGTATTTGAAAGCAGCAAAGAAACATTCAAGTAAATCACAAGAACCTCAAAATTCTACCCAGATGCATTTATTTATACACTCGTTCTCTTCTCTGCACCTTTAACGCAGAAGATCACAGAAACTTCCAGTAAGTTTCAACCCAGCCCCTCAGAGCAGCTGTCGATTAAAACCACGTACGTTTTATCAAGCTTCTCCAAATTTCCACCCAGGCACTGACTGCCTCAACCACCCCTGCAAGAATGTGAACTATGTTTGCATGTTTAAAAAAAAAGTTAGTCTCTATTCAGTCTGCATTCCTTTTCCATGTTAGTGTTACTGAACGTCTTGGCAGGCGTCCGCCCCTAAACACACAGATGGACTTCCCGGCCGTCTCCAGTGGAGGACGAAGGAGTCAACCAAGAACACTGATTGTTTTGGTTCATTCCTCACATTTTACGTGGGGACGGCCCTATTTTGAAGGGGCTCCACGTGTGCTTTAACATTGACATGGGGGGAAAACTTGATCCGTCAACCCCCCCCCCCCCCCCCCAAAAAAAAAAATGTTTTTGTTTCCTATTATTCAGACGTGAGAGGAATTCTGCGTCCTTCGCGCGGTGTCTGGATGCGTTGTATAAAACCCCCAAAATGACTGGGCCCACGCTATGAAGAGAAAGCAACAGAAAAGGACTCTGCATTTCATTGAAACGTGTATTTTCTAACGTGAACAGGACAAAAAAAATGCTAATACTGCGACGGGGAAGATCTCTGAGGTACATGCGCGCCATACTGCAGCACATTGTGCTGGGCTGTCACGTCCTGGTCGGGTTCTGTCATCTGCGGTTTTCGTCCCGTTCTACTTCTTTGCCATATTCGTGGTGGCTTTTGAAAGGGAGCGAGCCGCGTGTCCTCGTGTGTCCGTCTGTGGGGCCCAGGGATGAAGCCCACTGCCACGGCCTCCAGTGACCTAATGCGAATGGCAGCAGTAACGCCATTCTCTCCGCGAGCCTCTTCTCCCAATGATTATGGGCTCTCCTGTCACTAAGCACTTTGTCACGCTTGGCCGAAAACCCATGATGGTGGCGTGGGGAGGGGGGGGGGGGAGGGAGGGTTGTTGGGGTGCAGGAATGTCACTTGCATAAATGGACTGTAGCTGGATGCGGACATAGCGACATGTCGTGGTTTGTGGTCTCTGCAGACAGAAGTGAACGGATGAATTTATCTTGACTGTTCTGTGCAAACTGTGCTCATAAAATGAAAAATATGAAGACAGAATGTCAACTTGTCATGAAGTAAACACCAGGAAGCAGTTAGCTTAGCACAATGACAAAACTAGAAGGAAAGCTTTGCTGTATCAATAGGGAACCAAATGTGTCTACCAGCCCCATAAAGATTGAAAAGCTGTTTATTTATTTGTACAAAAGTCAACATGTAAAATTATCAATTGGCAGTTTCAAGTGCATCAAATCAAATTTGGAGCAACATGTTTTTTAAGGGTTACAATATGGGAATCTGTGCTGAGTGTAGCTTTGTGCATCTCAGCTGATCGGAACAGGCTGATTGCTTGGCCTCTGTTGTTGCTATTTGCAGCTTTTCTCGTAAAATGTGTCACCTAACAACAACTTCACACTAGGCTCTGCTCTTCTTCGAGTCCCTCAGCCACATAAACACGCCGAGAATGGAGTCAAACGGGTTCACTGTTGTCGGGACAACCCAATCAAAGAGCGCACATTCAACCCGGCTGCAATGTGGGGATGAGTTTCTTCGGTGACGCGGTCCGAAAGGATTTGCTGTGCTGCTTGTGTCGGAGTCCTATCACAAAGCCATTATCATTACTGGGGAGGGCAGGGTGGTGTCACACCCCTGAGGGGGCACCACTAAAGCCATTAGCGGGGTGTTGATGTCGCCATGTGGTCTCACGTGCACATAGTAACAAGGCTTCCTACTGATAGTTATGCTTTAAAATGATAAATAATGAAAAGTATTGAAATAAATGATATAGTTCTTAAATAGAAACAAAACAATTTTTAATTTTGGGGTGTTTTTGCAGCTTCTTTGCAAAGCAGACCTGATAAGTGCAGGGCTTTTTTTTTTTTTTTTTTTCATAAAGATGGATACAGCATATTCCTCCATTCACCGGCCACCAAAACAAAGATTTCCGTTCATCCAGATGAACGTGTTCATGTGCCTTGCCACGCAGGCCCTCTGCATTCACACGCGCTACCCTCTGTAACACTGGAAAATCATGCGAAACTAGTGTACGCTCTGGCTCTGGTCCCAACACATGTATCCCAAAAGTACTTAACACAGTGAGCCAACTTTCACAAAGCGCTGTGTGAAATCTCACACGTGAGGCCCGGCCCCAAACACCTCTTCAAACAGAATGGGTCTGAGCTTGCACTTAGTGATCCCTCTTAGGGGAACCAGAAGCATTTAAGTCCCGTTGAGTATTCCCTCAGGAGCCAATGTTTTCACATCACCGCTGGCTGAGGACAGCGTACGCTAATGCACATCAAAACAAACCCCCTGTTGATTTAATTTCCTCCATAACGTTTTGGTACTACTCCCATTACGTGTGCAGTGAGACGGCTTTGAATCGCTTCATCAGAAATAGATGTGCCTCCTATTTCTTTTAGGTTCATTTCCCCC